>NC_061510.1:252538311-252623376 GCF_022539505.1 Lolium rigidum | reverse complement strand
GAGGCATCCCCATCACCTTCCCGACCAGGTATAGGTCAGGTGGCACGCCCTTGCACTTCGCATCGCCGCGTGTGACCGGAAGAGCATTGCGGGCCGTCGCTCGGAGGGGTCTCGGCCAGCCGCAGCTCTAGGCTCTTCCCGGCTCTACGGTGTTGACAAGGCCGCTGCCCGCCGGTGGGTTTTGGCGATCAACACATTCTGGCACGCCCGGTGGGACAATCATCTACACCAACCACATCGCCATCTGCATCTGAGATGGCGGGCGGCACGCCAGTCACATGCGATGAGATCAAAGCCATCCTCGAAGCCGAACTCATCGGCTCTTCCCACCAAACCCACTCCCATGGCGTCAGGGGGAGGGGTTCCACGCCCGAAGGCGCCCTCGATGGGATAGATTTCTCCACCCCGTCGGAGGAGCGCACCAGGTCGCTGAAGCATGGGGATCTGCCCAAGGAGCTCAGAAGGAAACATGACGGAATCAAGGCAACCCTTGGAGCCGAACTCCTCGGCTCCTCTGAGAAGACCCGGCCGCACGATATCAAGCTCGGTAGAAACCCACGTCGGGGCCCGGTGTCGACACGGTGGATCTCAGCCACCCCATAGGTCGCCAAATTTTCCTTTGGTGTCAATATGGCGGGATGCGCAAGCCGCCATGACAAAGAGGAAACGAGAAAGCAGCCACTCCCGTGGCAAGGATGAAGAGGGAGCCGATCCGCGCGACCAGCCCCAAGGTGAGGACGGGCGGTACACGGCAAGGGAGGGAATAAGAAGCATGCGGTATCAACGCCCACGCTCCAAGCACCCTCTCAACAAATACGAGCAACACCACGACCGACGTCGGCGCTACGACGCGGATGATGAAAGGAATTTCCAGTCTGATGCCGGGGTCGGAAGGTACCGCCAACATGGTAGAAGCAACGACGGGTACGATCGTCGCGCCGAAGGAAGGCCAGGGGGCAGAGTGACATGGATAAGCACTGGGACTGCCCGTTCTTCAAACATTGCTGGGACTCAGGAATGTGCCGATTGCCAACAATCGAGGACTGCCCAGAATGCAAACAAAGGAAGAAAGGCGCCGCTAACGTGTCTGTGTTCAGTCGGCTAGGGCCTTTCCCGCATCGGAACAAGCGTGCTTGAGTCCCCTCGAGATGGAAGATCTCGAGGAGCTAGAGGACGGTGGTGAAGAATACAAATATCATCAGCCCGGATGGTGCCACGATGGGCTCGGCCGTTCCCGAAGCAAAGAGTCCAGCGTCCGCGTGGGTTGGAAGAAGGCTGAAAGATTATACCTGCGCACGCTAAGGAAGGCACGGCCTGATCCGGCCGCCAAAATTCTGCGAATCCACGGACGAGGAAGGTCAGCCACAAAGAAAAGAGTGGCGCCCCGAACGGAGAAAAGCCGATGATGAAACATCGGTGGCACAAATATGGTGTTTATCCTCCCTTCGGAGTTCGGTGCTCCGGGATTAGATGAGACATCCGTGGCACAACTTGATTGCGGCCCACGGCCGGTTATCTTTGAGAAGCCACGAGAAAGGAGCTACGGGCATCCGAAGGCCACTGTACTTACGAGGGTATATCGATGGGAGGCACTGTAAATAAGATCTTTGGTGGACACCGGAGCGGCGAGTTAACATCATGCCGTACTCTATGCTACGTCGGCTGGGACGCTCGAGTTCGGATCTAATCAAGACCAACGTAACGTTGAGCGACTTCAACGGCCAAGCGTACGAGGCACAAGGAGTTCCGAACGTGGATCCGACCGTAGGAAGAAAAACTATCCCTACGACGTTCTTCATCGTTGATAGCACGAGCGGTTATGCTTGTTTCTTTGGGAAGAGATTGGATCCACGCCAACTGCTGCATTCCCTCCACGATGCACCAATGCATAATACCGTGGGATGGTGATGAGGTAGAGGTCGTCCAAGCCGATGACTCGGCCGAAGTTTCAACGGCTGGCATGAACGCATGGGAAGCGGCAGGCCAAGAACCCCTCTCGAGGCATCAACTTGGACGGCTTGCGAGCGCATCGATGTGACAAAGGGAAGGGTTAAGCTAGTTTTATCCACTGGCCTGACCATGTAGTTGAAGCCAAGCGATGTGCAAGTTGGCGAGGCTGATCCTTGTGATCGGCCCCAAGGGTCTATGAAGGAGCATTACAAAACCTTCACTGAGCAAACAACGTGGAGGCCGATTCCAGTAATCGGCCGTGAATATCCTCACCATCCATACTGCCTGGGTTCAACACATTCACGGTCCAACAGAGCCGATGTCATCAATTCTCTTGACAGAATCGGCTCGGGGGCGCCCAAGTGGATAAAACACGAGGATATGCGGTAGAAGAGTCTCATCCTTTGATGGTGGATGATATTGGAGTATGGGGGCCGATACACAAGTCGGCCGAAAAAAATTCGAAAATTTTCAAGAATAGCCGATGCACGGACATCGACTTAAGAGCGGAGGGCTAGTTCCCTCAAGAGATGTGCGCCCGAATCGGAGGCGTCGAAATGCGAAGACGTTCTCACGGAAGTTGCTTCGGCCTGCCAAAGATGATGAGCTGATCTGATCGGCAAGGCGCAAGGTTTGGACTGAAGAAGCTCGGGGGAGGGCGGCTCGCCCTGAAATTCCCTCACTCTAAAGAGCCGATTTTGTTGAATCGGTTGATACGGCGTTGCGAGTTGGATAACCAAGGATGATCGACGTGATCAGCTCGCTGCTATTCTCACCCGACTAAGGCCCGGGGGGCAGCTCACCTTGAAGGTTCTCTGCTCCGGGGAGCCGATTTCGTTGGAATCGGCTAAACTCTGCACCACAAGTTACCTGAAGAATGGTGCTTATGTTGCAAAATTATCATAGCCTGCTGGATCGGCTGTATGGACCCTCGACGGAAGGGAGGTGATCGGCCGGTGGCCCTGCAGGATAGCTCTCTTGGACAAGATTGAGCCCGCCCGAAATTTCAATGGTGATGATCCATTCTTTATCCTCGCCTTGGGCGAGGCTCGGGGGCAGCTCGCCCTCGAGGTTTAACCAACTCGTCGAAGTGGGCTCACTCTTCGTGGCGGCTCGTTCGAAGAGACGGTGATTGTTGTAGAAGGAAGCTGCCGGAGCCGAGCGAGCGGAATTCGGAGAGGATAATTTAAAGGAGACGACATTATTTCAGGAGTTTTGCCGCTAAGTTCAACATGCCATCTTGAGAGATCGTTACAACTCATGGATTTGCGCGATTAGGGCTTGGCCTTGTTTGGCAAGGAGTTTGGGTCCGGGTGGATCTATCTCGAAATCTATCGTGAGAGACCGATGCGATGCCATCGGCTTGTTGGGCATTGTCCGGTTTGGCAATCGGCGGAATCGAACGAAAGACAATCGGCTAAATTATCATAAAGGGAATCGGCAAAATCGAGTTGGGGAATTTCTTCATTGATAAGCCAGATTTCTTACATAGAAGAGCTGATTGCTCTCAAAAGGAAATACCAGGGGGATACATTGCCCCGTCTGCTACTGCTAGCCCTATGCTAAGACCCTATCTAGGGGCCGCTGCTGCCCTCGTCGTCGTCGTCGCCGTCGTCGCCACTGCCGGCGCTGCTCCCTGCCGGCTCGTCATCACTGCTCCAGCGGCCGCCGACGGGACCCTCGTCGTCTTCATCCTCTTCGTCAGCGTCGTCGTCGCTGTCGACGTCGCTGAAGTTCCCGGGCCAGAGGTGGCGGCGTTTGGCCGGCGGCTCGTCGGAGGAGCTGTCTTCATCCTCCTCCTCCTCCTCTTCCTCCTCCTTCACCTCCTCGGAGGTGGTGAAGTCCGCCCAGGAGAGGCGGTCGTCTTCGCTCTCCTCCACCACTTCCTCGTCGGCAAGGAAGCGGAGGTCGCTCTCCCCGTCGGTGTGGGATTTGTCATCCTCGGACCTGACGGAGGAGTCATGGTCCTCTTTGTCCCACTTCGTTGGGGCGAGGATGTCGTACGCCGCTTGCGTACCCCACGAGGCGTCGACTCTCGGATGGGAGAGGACACGTGGGAAAGATCCGACGAAGAAGAAGAGGAAGAGGAAGAGGACATGGTTGCGGGGGAGGGTTTTTGGAGTGCTACTTGCGGAAGGGGTAAAGAGGAGAAGCTGTTCGATGCGGCTAAATAAAAGGAGGTGGGGGTTTTTAATTTCCGAGCAGTTCTCGAGGACATGGTGCCAAAGCTGTCAAATCGTGCGAGAGAAGTTGGGAAGGCAAGTCGTCATGATGAGGCATGCTGCGACAGTTCCGCTCTGCACGTGACACGACCCCTACGAGGAAAAAACGAGTGGTTTTGAAATTATCATTACCAAAACCGGGGGGCATGTGTTATCACCGGATTTTGGCTAAATCAAGGAGGTGGGCCGCGATCAAGATGGGCTTGGAAGATTACATATGGAAGATCTATGAAGCGGCCTTGCACGGAGAATTTGGGCTAGTTAGCCCGTGTATCTTAATATAATAGATTGTGTATCGATTTAGAAGTTAGAGTTTATCTCGTGCACGGTTTAGTGCACGCCCTCATTAGAAAGTCCATCTGGACTATAAATATGTATCTAGGGTTTATGGAATAAACAACAACTCACGTTCAACCCCAAAACAAACCAATCTCGGCGCATCGCCAACTCCTTCGTCTCGAGGGTTTCTATCGGGTAAGCGACATGCTGCCTAGATCGCATCTTGCGATCTAGGCAGCACAAGCCCACGTTGTTCATGCGTTGCTCGTGCTTGAAGCGCTTTTGATGGCGAGCAACGTAGTTATCATTAGATGTGCTAGGGTTAGCATTATTCTTCGTTTAAGCACGCTTACGTAGTGCAACCCTTGCATATCGAGCCGACCTATGGTATGATGCGCACGGCGGCAGCATGGTTTTCCCTCGTAGATAGAAACTCGAATGGTTTATCGAACCAGGGAGGAGCCAAGAAGCACGTTGAAGGTTGATGGCGGCGGGATGTAGTGCGGCGCAACACCGGAGATTCCGGCGCCAACGTGGAACCTGCACAACACAACCAAGTACTTTGCCCCAACGAAACGAGTGAGGTTGTCAATCTCACCGGCTTGCTGTAACAAAGGATTAACCGTATTGTGTGGAAGATGATTGTTTGCGGAGAAAACGGTAAAAACAAGTATTGCGGTAGATTGTATTTCGATGAAGAGAATTGGACCGGGGTCCACAGTTCACTAGAGGTGTCTCTCCCATAAGACGAACAGCATGTTGGGTGAACAAATTACGAGTTGGGCAATTGACAAATAAAGAGAGCATGACAATGCACATACATATCATGATGAGTATAGTGAGATTTAATTGGGCATTACGACAAAGTACATAGACCGCCATCCAGCTGCATCTATGCCTAAAAAGTCCACCTTCGAGGTTATCATCCGAACCCCCTCCGGTATTAAGTTGCAAAGCAACGAGACAATTGCATTAAGTATGGTGCGTAATGTAATCAACAACTACATCCTTAGACATAGCATCAATGTTTTATCCCTAGTGGCAACGGCACAACACAACCTTAGAACTTTACATCAGCTGTCCCGGTGTCAATGCGAGGCATGAACCCACTATCGAGCATAAGTACTCCCTCTTGGAGTTAAAAGCATCTACTTGGCCAGAGCATCTACTAGTAACGGAGAGCATGCAAGATCATAAACAACACATAAGCATAACTTTGATAATCAACATAACAAGTATTCTCTATTCATCGGATCCCAACAAACACAACATATAGAATTACATATAGATGATCTTGATCATGATAGGCAGCTCACAAGATCCGACAATGATAGCACAATGGGGAGAAGACAACCATCTAGCTACTGCTATGGACCCATAGTCCAGGGGTAGACTACTCACTCATCACTCCGGAGGCGACCATGGTGGTGTAGAGTCCTCCGGGAGATGATTCCCCTCTCCGGCGAGGGTGCCGGAGGCGATCTCCGGGATCCCCGAGATGGGATCGGCGGCGACGGCGTCTCGGTAATGTTTTCCGTATCGTGGCTCTCGGTGCGGGAGTTTCGTCACGGAGGCTTTAAGTAGGCGGAAGGGCAAGTCGAGAGGCGGCACGGGGGCCCACGGATGACGGGCGGCGCGGCCAAGGGGGGCCGCGCCGCCCTAGGGTTTGGCTCCCCGTGGCCCCACTTCGTTTCGTCTTCGGACTTCCGGAAGCTTCGTGAGAAAATAGGCCCCTGGGCTTTTATTTCGTCCAATTCCGAGAATATTTCTTTACTAGGATTTCTGAAACCAAAAACAGCGAGAAAACGACAAGCGGCACTTCGGCATCTTGTTAATAGGTTAGTTCCAGAAAATGCACGAATATGACATAAAGTGTGCATAAAACATGTAGATAACATCAATAATGTGGCATGGAACACAAGAAATTATCGATACGTTGGAGACGTATCAGTACTCTTTTTCAACATATCAGCTATAAATCTTAGAGCAGCAACACCATGTCTTTCATACATTACATCCTTGAGATATTTACTATTTGATGAAAGGAATGGTCTAGATTGACGGCTATGGGAGGATGCATCCGAAGAAAGGTCGGAACTTTTTGGGGGTTTCTCTTCTGATAAGGATTGCTTCATTACAACTGCATTCTAATAATATTGCAAAAGAGTTAAATGATAAACTATGCAAACATGTATTAACATTATCAATATGAGATAGTCACAAGTACTAAGAACAAACTTACATTATATCGTTGCATAGGCTCACTACAGAACCTTTTTTGCCCTCTATCTTCTACTAAGGACTGCTTCATTACAAATGCATTCTAGTAATATTACAAACATACAACAATGAACTATTCAAACATGTATTATGCAATGTAGATATAAGATAATAATAAGTTGCAGAAATAAGAACAAGATAATGTATGGAACTTGTACTAAGCATAGACTTACATTATAATGTTGCACAGGCTCGCTACAGATCCTTTTTTGGCGCCTATCTTCTGATGATGACTGCTTAATTACAACTGCATTCTGGTAATATTATAAACATAGTTACAATAATGAACTATTCAAACATGTATTATGCAATGTAGAGATCAGATAACAACATGTAGAAGAAATAAGCACAAGATAAGATATGAAACATGTACTAAGAACATACCGGCTCGCTGCAGGTCCTTCTCTTGCGTGCACTAGTCGTGGTCAACATGCCTGTCATTTTAGGATCAGCCATCAGGTGAAATGCTAATCCTCCTGCTCCACTGTCCTTAATCTGTGTTTAGATATCACATTTAAGACCAAGTCAGTTGGCTTCAAATAACAAAAAACTTGAGCTGCCAAATGAATAAGCTAATATTGACCAGATATCAGATTAAAACCAACTAGATGTTGCTTTGCATGAGATAAGAATTTTAGATATTCAGATTTAGAGTATGGAATGAATATAACTGTAATTCCAAGGTTTTCCACATAAATTAAATTGGCATTAAGAATGACTAGATGTCAGGTTCAAAGCACCTTCGCAGTTGCTCCAAGACAAACATATCAAATAGGCAGAAACATAGTAAAGCGTGAATGGCATAGCTATGTCAGGGTTCTAAGTGTTAATCTGCGCGAGAAGGAACAATGCATACATATTATAGATAATAACAGAAGTAAACTGCCAAAATTACCAACCAAGAACTCAGATTCCAACCTTCCTTAGCGTCACCGTTGTTAATGTTGAATGTTCTAATAAGCGGTTCGCATGATCAATGCCTAGGAAAAATAACATTGACAAGTTAGTCTACGATAATACAAAGATCAGACATGCACGTAACAATAACTATACAAGCTGTGCGACAAGAGCATTCATGGAAAAAATAGCTATAAGCTCAAGCAGATTGGAAATGCACATACCATGATTATAAAAGCAGTGTGACAATAGCAGACATGAGAAAACATCTAGCAGCTAGCGGTGAGCTAATGACGTGGTATAAGAACAACCAGATTAAAAATGCCCATAGCATGACTATAAAAGCAGTGCGACAGTAGCATGCGATAAGAAACAGTGACATCAAATGAATGGGTATACGGCTACCAATATGTGGATGCACACATGTGTCGGCAGAATGAACAGGATGGTAGCGACTGGATAATGTTATTGCATAATATTAAAACGAACTTCATGCGAAGCAACACATCAAGAAAGTTAATAGCATATGAAATCTACAAATAACTATAGAAAACATGACTAAAAAAACACCGCCATCAAACGGGCCAGAGTACTTAACAAGTTTCCGCTGGGTGGACGGGGGCGGCAGCTTGCATTCCAGGGGCGGCGAACACGGGAGACGATGAATCAACCCTGATTCAGGAGAAGCGAGCTTTAGTAAAGCAGATCTGGTTGGTTGGCAAGGGCTTTGGTGAAGTTGATACAGCTGCTACGCCGAGGTAGTCGATGGAATAGATCGACTTCTGTGGAAAGGGGGGTGAAGTAGGTCCGGTTCCGTTGGTGAGGATCCGGTGGGTCGACAGGAAATACGTTGATTTGAAAATATCATCAGACTGAGAACGACTCAATGGACTGAGAAATAGTCAAACCCATAGATGAAAAATACTCTCACAGATGAACAATGTGTTGGGAGTTTGGAACCACTATTCAAGCAAGAGCTCGGACATATTATGAGGGTGAACTTCCATCAGCATTGTTCTTCTTCTTATGATGGAACATTCCTGTGACGCTAGGCAGCATGAAGATCTTCTTCAACAGAGCTTTGCTATTCTTCTGATGCCCATTGCTCTTTTGGTCGGCTCTTGGGGCGGAAGCCCTATGCATGGAGTCATGGGCGGGCACATGTGTATTCATGGGTATGCAGGTGAATACCCAAAATTTTGACAAAATTTTCAAATTATGTGAAATATCCATCAGCGCTAATTTACTTTGTGTAGAAATCTGTGCTTCTCTGGACACAAGGATGTGGAGGCTTGGCTGGTTAGAGCAGTTACATGCTCCCTTGATGGTCATGAGATCGAATGCTACTTGCCACTGTTTTGTAGTACATTTTCTTTTATTTTTGAATACCCATTGTTAAAAGTCTGTGCCCGCCCATGCATGGAGTGAGACGGAGCATCTGCTAGTGATGTAGACCGAACAAAATTACGGTACTTATGGGTCAACTTTGCACACCTCCATCATTTTTATCGAAAGCTACACAATCAAGGGGCGGGCCTAGCTCAATTCATGGGTACTCACATAAATTTTGTCACATAAAATTCAGATATAACGTGTATGTACATGCAATCCTTATTTGACCTTCTTTGCGTCCATTAGCCACGAAACGCATATCATCTCCCATCACAAATACCACTAAATGGGCCGGCACAGGAATCCGGTGTTTCCTGGTTAATTCCGGTTTTGGGAATTTCCTAGAACCTTTCAGTCAGGCTTTCTCCGGTTTTCTGTTTTTCTGTTTTCTTTTTCGTTTTGTGTTGTTTTCTTTTCTTGTTTCTTCACAATACGAACATTTTTAAAAGTACGATTTTTTTTTAGTTTGAACAAAATTTCAAAATATAAACTTTTAAACTAAACAATTTTTCAAATCCAAACAAAATTTCAAAATATATATTTTTTTAAATATGAACATTTTTCAAAATACGAACAATTTTCAAATCTGAACAAAATTTTAAAATATGACTTAAAATGAACATTTTTTTCAAATCCAAACAATTTTGAAAATATGAATGTTTTGAAATCTGAACAATTTTTGAAAATCTAAAAATTTTAAACTGAACATTTATCGAATCCAATTTTTTTTGAAAATCTGAATATTTTTCAAATTTAAAAATTCGAATATTTTTAAGTCCGAATAATTTTCAAAATTCTAGATGTTTCTAAAATCCAATGTTGAGGAAATCGCTTATCGGGATCAACTCGGTCGACTGACGATTAGCGATTAATAGGCAAATCGGTCGATTAATCGGGCGATAAATGAGTTTATCGGCTAATCGGTGACCACTGAATAGGGATTAATCGGGCGATTAATCGTTGAATCAGACGATTTTTTGAACAGTGCTAAAATCTGAAAATTTTCTCAAAATCTAATTTTTTTAACATTTAAACTTTTTAAAATCTTAATACTTTATTTCATCAGAAAAGATTCAAAATTAACCGATCTAAGGAGAACCTGAAGTTTTACCAGAGAGGGATGGAAACAAACTATCAACCGATTTGAAATTCTAGGGAGCGAGCTGGCGCTAATGGGCCGGCCCACGCGAAACTACGTTTGAAGCGTTGCGCGTGTAACGGATGCAACGAGCACTGAGTAGGAGCTCCCCGTATATACAAAGTAACTTGAGGTACCACTAGAAAAAGACCAACCTTCGCGAAGGGAAAAATGAATCCCACAAAACGCACTAGAAGCTGACACGTATGCATCCGGCGTGAGTCCCGTCCCGCGCGGCCACGTGCTCAAGTCCGCGCTCCTCCGGTCTCGCGCGAGTACGCGTACGGCCGCACGCGAGTACGGGTCGCTCATCCTTCCTCTCAAGTACGTGCTAGCTAGGTAGGTACATCCTTCCGCGTACTGGCGCTAGCTGGCCTCATTCTCCCACGGCGCAAGGCCGCACTCACGCGTGCATGTGAAAATCAAAAAAGTAGCCACCACGCTGCATGCATGTATGTATTTCGAGTACGGTAATGCACACATACAACTATATATAGAGCACAAATACAAGTACATAGACAAGCGAGTACAATCGCGCACACAAGCGAGTACAGTCGTCCAGATGAACGAGTACAGTCGCGCACACAAGCGAATACAGCCGCGCAGACGAGCGAGTATAGTCATCCACACGAGCAGGTACATGTACATAAGTACAGTAGCGCACACGATCAGGTATAGTCGCACATACGAGCAGGTACAGTCGCTCACACGTGCATGTACAGTCGTCCACACGAGCATGTACATGTACAGAAGTACAGTCACGTAGACGAGCAGGTACAGTCGCGCACACGATCAGGTACAGTCGTGAACACGAGCAAGTACATGTACAGAAGTACAGTCGCACACACGAGCGAGTACAGTCGTGCACACGAGTAAATACAGGTAACACACGGACGCGTACAGTTACTGAGTAAAAGAAAAAACTGCACCAAACACACTAAAAAACAGAGGTACTTATCAGTTGAAACACGAGTACAGTTAGGTACACACCACAGGTACAACCATAGTACTATTGGAAGTACGGAAAAAAAGTATGCCGAAACCCTATCAACATGGGATCTAGTTTTGAAGATCTCGACGCGAGGATCTCAAAAGTGAAAACAGCTCGTAATTTGGACTTACGGTTTTCGAGATATTTCATTTTAAAAAAACGAATCTAGAAAATAAAGGGAAAAACGCAGCCCCCTCTGCCTTCTCTCTCCTCCATCATCCCCACTTTGCTTCTCCTTGCGACACGTGGCGAGCAGGGAGACCACTTCCTAGGGATTTTCTGACACCACAGCGCGCCACTTATCGCGCGCGGAGCGAGTTGTCTTCCCTTCGTGAAGGTCGGCCTTTTTCTAGAGTTTTCGAGTAACTTGTGTTTTCAATCATTATTTATTTCCTCCATTCTAAAATATAGGCCTTTTTAAAAACTAAACGTTTATATTTTGGAAAGATGTAGTAGCTTGTCTTCCTCTTGGACTTCGAACAGTAGAACCAAACCTTCATGGCCGGTTTGCCAACTTTCTCCTCCCATACACCGGCCCATGGATGAACTAAACTGTCACAACTCCATTTAGCACAACTAAAGCCTCCAACTCACCCTAAAAAAAGGAACTTAAGTCTCCAACTAGCGACAATGTACACAGGAAACATGAACTCACAATTCTCAAAAAAAAAAAGGAAGCATGAACTCACAATTTTGTATATGAAGCGTGCAGCACTCGGCAGTGAGCAAGTCCTTGCTATTTTTTTTTCACAAGGCGTGGATCGAGCGTAGCCTCCTTGTCTGATTTTGTTCCAGTCTAGGAGCCAGTTAATCATCAGTATTTTTAACAATCTTGATAAGATACTGACTAATTGGTGAATAAATTGATTTACTTAATTTTTTTGAAAGAGGCAAAAGCTTTGCCTTTTATATTGAGATTTACTTAATTGATGATGTCATCGCAAAGTCATGTTGTGATTCTTTTTGTCTATTGTGTTCTTAAAAAAATGTGAACATTCAACTTGCGATTTTTTTTTTACATTGAATACCCATTGTGAAAATCCGGCCTGCACCCGCCCTCACAATCTTTTCATAGTCAAAGTTTTACAAGTTTTGATTCCATTTTTCTTTTATGCGGCCTTGTAGGGTCGTGGTCTACAATCTAGATAGGCCCGTTTTGAACTTTTGATAGACAACGTTATATATGAACAAGTAGGAAAGTTCTTGATAGCAAACGACCACCAACTAGTATATATATTAATTGACCCATCAAGTAGGATTAGGTCGATAAAACACTGAAGTACGAGTACATAACCACAGATCACTAGTGGCAGTTCACAGTTGAAATACGCGCAACCGGAAGCAGCTGCAACCGGTACACGTACATCACGACACATCAGACGTACGTACTGTGTACGTGCAACACACATGAATGCACGCACGCACGTTTTATTTCATCGTAGTGAATAGTGATTCTTAATCTTGCGCGCGTAGGAAGTCGTTGATCGACTGAGATCCCATCTAGTTAACTCTGCATCACATTCAGAACAAGAAACAGTCGTCATGGATCCATCGAGAAACAAAGAAAACGTGAGAGATCGAGAATCATAGATCAACTTACTTGTTGCAGTCGGTGGACATGTTGATGGGGAAGGGCACGCTGACGCCGCACTTCGCGGGCGCGCCGGCGACGATGCCGAGGTCGACGGACTTGACGCTGCCGGCGAGGCTCTTGAGGCAGCGGCACACCGCCTGGCGGTCGGCGCTCGTGCGGGCCATGGCGTTGAGGCTCTTCAATTCATGCCGCTGCAGCACCCCTGCGACAGCGTGGCCGACTTCCCCGTCGCGTACGGGATGCACGGCGCGAGCGACGATCCCACCTGGCCGCACGTCACCGCCGCCGACGCCTCCCCAGCCGCCATCAGCACCACCACAAACGCGCCCAGGGCCAGGAAGGCGGTGGCCTTGTTGCTAGCCGCCATCGATGATCTAACGATCGATCTCTCTGCGTTGCTAAGTGAGTGTAGTGGCGTACACGTTGGTGGAAGGGAGGAGTTGGATTGGAGGGGTATAAATAGCAGGGAGGTGCATGGCGTGCATGATTGGACGATCAGTTTTTTGGCCGTCCACCTGTCTCTGGTAGGTCGTTGGCAGTTGGGATTTTGTACCTTTTAATTAAAAGTGAGCATCTGATCGTACTTGTCATTATTTCTCTTAGGATCCTTTTGAATTTTCATCACTTTCAAGCTTAATATGAAGACGCGCGCGCAATTCTCCTGTGTGTTCTGAAAAAATATATAATCCACTACTTGTTAGAAAATCTGTATATGAGACCTTCTGCTCGATCCGGTCTTTGGTCTTAGGATGGAGTGAACAATCGGTAGCCATCCAATGCAGCAGCTTGAGGAAAAAGAATGGCTGTCCAGGCCAGTAATTAACTTCGCAGGAAAAACGCCATCTCAGAGGCTTGATGGAGCCCTTTGGCTCCATCCAAAATGACTAATTGGTCACCGGCATCCGAACAAGATCACCTCAGACATGGCATAAGGAAACAACCCAGGAGTAGGACTTGGGGAAGATAACTAGATGGTCAAGTGCCAGGTTTGTTCTGGCGACGTGAGATAGGATAAAATTCAGGAGGATTAGTAGGGATGACGCGCAAAGGATTAATGGCGCGGTTGGCTGCGTCCTTCGCTTCTTATTGTGCTTGGGCGAACGATTTCACCTTAGCACCATCATTTGCTATCGTAATTGTATGACATGACACTTCATATATGCAAGTGGAATCTTACTTAAAGGTCTACCTAACTAACTCGACCCAACTGTTCTTCACGGCAGACTACATCACAAGTGAGCCATAAACTAGCTGACATATACTATGTGTGCACTAACTGTGATCAGTACTTCAGTGAAACTTCCTCAAATTATCGAAATTCCAGTGGTACCAGGTTGAAACTCAATTAATTGTACCGTAAAATATTGGCCACTGTCTTGGTTCTAATTTGAAAAAGAAAACTTATGTCCACGAAAAGCTGAAATTATGCAAAGAAAAAAAATCTAGGTCGAGCTACGGCACCTGACGTTTGTTGCATATAGAATTGTACAGTTTCATGATAAATAGTTTAATTAATCCCGCAGCTAGGACTATGGTACCCAACCAGGACTAAAGGTCCCGTTTGACACGGGACTAGAGCTGGCCATGCCCGTGCAGCATTCTAGCCATTGGAACCAGGTCTAGTGCTCACATTAGTCTCAGGTCCAAACACGGCCGGGACTAAAGCTCCGGACGAGAGGCCCATTTTCTACTAGTGTGCACATGTATTTCCTATCTCGACCATCGAGTTTCGTCAAGATCCATGCAAGAACTATATGATACCGAACGTTATAGAGCTTCTTGGTGCCGGGTGCCCCTGAAACAATTCTACACCTTGTAAATGTCACGTTGAAACTTAAAGTTTCAAGTTTATATGTTGTACTCTTTATATTAGCAGAAAAAGAAGAAGAAAATAAATTTCTCCAACGTTAAGATACAACAACCCTCATAGCTGGTTTAGATCACATTTCTCTCCGTCTTCTCCTTCCCTGGAGAGCAATTCAACGGGTCCTCGCTTCCTATGCTTGATGCTCCAGTAACAAGACAAGATGGGGACCTTGGACCTACGCTTAGCGCTATAGTTAGGGTCTTAAAGTTAGAGCTTATTCATCCGAAAGAGGCACGATGGGTGCAATGGATGTGCAATGTGGACGAAGAATAAGGTTTTTCCAACTCCTCATCCACCTCGTCGGTGGCGTTAATTAAGCACGATGTGAATCGATTGGTCGCTGCTCTTTTGGAGTGGTGAATCTAGTTTTGTCTTTGTGCTTAGAAGGTAGTCTACTTGTAACAGTTTGTTGGTTTCTTCTCCTTTCAGAGAGGTTCGACCAGCTTCGGGACTCTTGTTGGTTTAGTGAGGCCAATCTTCCAAGATCTGTTTAGCTGCATCTAAGGTGATTGTGCAGATCCAGTTCCAGTATGCTTGTTTGTTGCGCTCCTGAAGCAATGGATCTCGTTTTGTTTATGGGTGCTGCACTCCTCTAGATCCAGTTCTAACCGATGATGATTGGCTATCCCGGGCTCTGTCAGGATGCATAGGTGTTTTGTGTTCCTGGACTACTTCTCGCTGGACTTGGGGCATTGTTCACTCCTTTCCGGCGTGTTCTTCTCTAGGACAACGTTCTTCACAAATCATCGCCACCGATGTTTTGGAAGTGGCCTTGTAAGGAGATTTGCATCGGTGACTATACTGCCTCTACACCAAGGTTATCTCCGGTGTTGTTCCCCAAGAGACCAAAAGGAGCACTAGTGTCTATAAAGGTTTGTTCTACACGCTAGAGAGAACAAAAGGTAGACATCATGTATATTATTCTCTCTAGCTCTGTAGCATCTATCCTGATTGCTAATTATTACACAAAAATTTACCATAGACCCAACAAAACTACGGTACTTCTGGGGCAAATTTATGCATGCATACTTTTGTTTTAATGAAAAGTTTTTCATGGTCAAAGTTTTACAAGTTATTTTTTTGTTTTATGTGAACTTGTAGGCTGGGGCCGATTTACCGTCCGGGCATCCGGGGCAGCTGGGCTCGGCGCGTCCCCCTTGCAGGTAGCATGTATATTGTTTGCTTTGGCTCTCTAGTACCTGCCATGTTTGCTAATTTATCATAATGCAATTTATTGTTAACCCCAACAAAATTGTGAAGTTACTCTTGGATATGGTGTTTTGGCTCATAGGTCTAGATGCACTTATTATGAAAACTATATTTTAAATCCACTTTAAAATGTTAAAAATTATGAAAAAGAATCTCAGACGTACATTCGCTCAGAAAAGTTTGTAAAGAAAATACAGTTTGTTACTTGTACCCTATCACCCATCTTCCTTGTACATTCCTTGATCAACAACGAGTAAAGATCCCGGAAAAGATCCAAGGGAATACAATAAACATTATATTCACGTGTTGAATAATGAGGGGGTAAAGAAGAAAGCCCGATTTATCTCTCCTTTGCGGACATGCACCTATTCAGATCTTGAAGAAAAGAGAGATAGAAAGAGAGAACGATCAAACTCAAATGTAAAAAGAATAAAAAGATGTTTCATTAAAACCTATTATGGAGCATAGAAATTTGTCTTTTTTACACGGGCCACAAAAAATGTTATTTCTTCGAGACATTTTGTGTACCAACATGGTATCTAGGTGTACCTCCAGATATATTTTTATAATTTTTTTAAAATTTTAAACTATAATTTTAGGCAATGGTCACATAGATCTACACCTACGTGCCAGAGTGGATATCAGCTTCAGGGGACAATTTACAAACCCATCGCCTTTCTTTATGAAAACTACGCAATTTTCTCATAGTCAATTTTGCACAAGTTTTGATTTTCTTTTTTTCTTTTTTATGCGACCTTGTAGGGTCGTGGTCTACAATCTAGATAGACCCGTTTCGATAGACAATGTTAAGCTGTCGATAACAACCAGCACGAACAGAAACGGTAAGCAAATTACTGCCTTATAGGAATTTCCGGCCTTGTAGTATATATATTAATTGACCCATCAAGTAGGAGTAGGTCGGATAGAACACTGAAGTACGAGTATAGGACTACACATCAATAGGAGTAGCAGTTCACACTGGCGTAGACACACGACGACACCCACATCAGACGTACATACTGCGTACGTGCAACACATGAACACACGCACGTTTTATTTCATCTTAATTAGTGATTCAGAATCTTGCACACGTAGGAAACCCTTGATAGATCGATCGATCCATCTAGTTAACCCTGCATCACATGAAGAACAAATAGTCAGGAATCGGTCGAGAGAAAGAAAATAGAGGTGGCTAGCTAAGCATAAGCAATTACTGTAACTTACTTGTTGCAGTCGGTGGACATGCTGATGGGGAAGGGCACGCTGATGCCGCACTTGGCGGGCGCGCCGGCGACGACGCCGAGGTCGACGGACTTGACGCTGCCGGCGAGGCTCTTGAGGCAGCGGCACACCGCCTGGCGATCGGCGCTCGTGCGCGCCATCGCGTTGAGGCTCTTCATGCCGCTGCAGCACCCCTGCGACAGCGTGGCCGACTTCCCCGTCGCGTACGGGATGCACGGCGCGAGCGATGATCCCACCTGGCCGCACGTCACCGCCGCCGACGCCTCCCCCGCCGCCATCAGCACCACCACAAACGCCGCCAGGGCCAGGAAGGCGGTGGCCTTGCTGCTAGCCGCCATCGATGATCTGACGAGATCGATCTCTCTGCGTTGCTAAGTGAGTGTACTGGCGTACGTTGGTGGAAGAGAGGAGTTGGATTGGAGGGGTATAAATAGCAGGGAGGTGTGCATGGCGTGCATGATTGGACGATCAGTTTGTTGGCCGTCCACCTGTCCCTGGGAGGTCGTTGGCAGTTGGGATTTTGTACTTTTTAATTAAAGTGAGAGTTCGATCGTCATTGTCATCGTATTTCTCTAGGATCCTTTTGAATTTTCATCACTTTCAAGCTTAATATAAAAGACCCGCAATTCTACTGTGTGTTCTCGAAAAAAAATATCCACTAGCTGTTAGAAAATGGAAAATTTGTATATGGGACCTTCTGCCTGATCCGGTCTTCGAATGTAGTGAACAATTGGTTCCTATCCAATGCATCAGCTTGAGGAAAAATAATGGCTGGCCAGCAATTAACCTCGCCGGGCAAAGGCCACCCGGATGCTTGATGGAGCACTTTGGCTTCATTGGAATTGGTCACCGGAATCCGAACAAGGTTACCGTAGAGATGGCATCAGGGTACAATTCACTATTCAGGAGTAGGATTTGGAGAAGAGAACTAGTTGGTCGAGCGCCATGTTTCTGCTGGGATAAAGTCCAGAGGAAGAGAAGATGGTAGGAGAGATGACCCGTAGAGGGATGGTGCGATTGGGTGCGTCTTTCGTTTTTTATTGTGCTCGGGCGAATGATTTTACCATAGCACCATCCTTTGGTATCATAATTGTATGACATGACACTTCATATATGCAGCTTCCACCCGATCTCGACAGGAACGTCGAGAACCTTGTGGATATGGTGTGGTCTTCGAGGATTTTGTCTGGCAGTGTGGATTTTCTGATCATCAAGGAGCTTCATTGGCACTTCATCCTACTTCTTCGTCTCTGGAACGGATGTGGTCTTTTCGACCCGTTCGGCGACTTCCCGTACGCAACCAACAACGTCAGGCCGACTCAGGGAGGAGCGGCGGCGCGCCATCGACACGGTCTGGAGGTTGAAGATGAAGGGCTTCGAATCTCGTTGTAATTTTCGTTTTTCTTGGTCTGCTTTGTACTATTCGATGTTTCTTTCAATATCAGTGTCCTATTCACAAAAAAAAGAGTATAACCTTACTGAAAGTTCTACCTAACTAACTCGACCTAACGGTTCGGCACTACACACTCCACAACAAGTGAAGCCATAAACTAGCTGGCCTATATATGTGTGCGCTAACCCTGATCAATACTTCAATGAAACTTCCTCAAAATATCAAAATTCAAGTGAAAATTGGCAGTTAGCATTGAGTTGGTACCAGGTCGAAACATAATTAATTATATGAACGACAATTTTTACTGTGGCATTTGGTTCAAATTGGAAAGAAAATTTATGTTGACGAAAAGATGAAACTATGCAAAGAAAAAATGTACGGCGAGCTACAACACCTGTGACATTTCTTGCAGAATTGTGCAGTTTCCTGATCAATAGTTTAATTAATCCGGCAGCTAGGACCATGTTATTGTAAAGTAGTTGGCGATACCTTTTCACTAGCGTAGCTAGCACGCCAAGTAGATACCTCATTAATTCGCAAAAAAAAAGTAGATACCTCATTAATCGGTAGCGGAGTATATATGAATTTTGTTCGTTGTCAGGTCCTATGAATCGTCATCTGGTAGGTGTGATATGACACGCCGATTCTTCCCTGATCAGGCTAAGAGTTAGTAACGACTACAATCAATTTCCAACCGTATTTGTTAGCTCCTTTAATCGGGTCGAGCAACTAAGCTTGTCCTTCCCGTATGAAGAAAATACGAAGACTTAAAACAAGTTAGTATGACCATATATACATATAACTTCCACTTTCACTGGTGGAAAAAGGGCTTCCATCCAAACTTATTAGATTAGATGCCTGCCAAGCCACGTGCATAACCTTTCAAAATGTAATCCATCATATTAATCAACCCTTCCATCGACATTGGTAACATACGTTTAAAAGGAACCAATAAAACAATAAGCCCGTAAAAGGACAGAAACGGGGCTGGAGGGCAGACGGCTATCTCGATCAACCGGGAGATTGGCCCATTCTTCCGAAACAAACGAGGGATGAGATAAGGGGATCCACTCTCTCCACAGCAGTTTAACTTCATCGGAGAAGCCCTCTCCGCAATCCTGTCTGCGGCTGGGAGAGCGGGTCACATTCACGGGGTGGTCCCACATCTTATTCCTGGGGAATATCACACCTTCAGTACGCGGATGATACGTTGATACTGATTCAGAATTCAGAGGAAGATGTTGCAAACATGAAATTTCTGCTTATGTGCTTCGAAGACATGTCGGACCTAAAAATCAATTACCACAAGAGTGAGGTTATCGTCATGGGACAACCAGTAGGGTGCCAAAGTCGTATCGCCAACAAGATCAACTGCAAGCTGGGAGCCTTCCCGTTCACCTATTTGGGGCTGCCCATCTCAGATCGGAAACTAACTAGGGAGCAATGGCTCTTTCTGGTAAGGAAGCTAGCGGTAAAAATTGAACCCTGGCTGGGAAAATTACTGTCCTCCGGGGGACGGCTAATTCTCTCCAACGCTTGCCTGGACAACTTACCAATGTTCGCCATGGGCTTGTTTCTCCTTCATGATGTGATTCATGCAAGGTTTGATACACATAGGTCCAAGTTCTATTCGGAAGGCGTAGGACCAAAATGCAAATACCACATGGTTAACTGGCCCACAATGTGTAGACCAAAGGAGGTTGGGGGCCTAGGCCTGCTCAACACCAAGAAAATGAACCAAGCCCTCCTCCTTAAATGGGTTTGGAGGCTATATCAAGAAGAAGACACCATCTGGGCCAATCTGATCAGGGCTAAGTACCGCGACGCCAACGACATTTTCAGTGGCTCTGGACAAGGGGGTTCGCAGTTCTGGAAGGGCTTACACAAAGTAAAACACCTGTTCAAAGTTGGAGCCAAGCACCTGGTGCGGGATGGGGCCCGCACCAGCTTCTGGCTCGACCGGTGGATAGACATAAGTCCACTCAAAGACTCGTTCCCATCCCTTTTCGCCATCTGCGACGGCGAGGCGATTCCGGTAACGACTGCCCTTCAAGGGGAAGGACTAGCTATTCGGTTCCGCCGATCTTTCGACCAGGAAAGTACCAGACAATGGAGGGAGGTGTGTGCTTTGGTTGACGAGGTGGAGTTGGTGAAAGGAAAGGATCAGATTAGTTGGCACCTAGAGAACTCCGGCAAATTCTCTGCAAAATCACTATACTTCAAGCTTTCCCAGGGTACGTCGGTGGCGCACTTCAAAGACATGTGGGAGTCTAAGATGCCCTTGAAAACTAAAATCTTCTCCTGGCAGCTCGCTTTGGATAGACTCCCCTCTAGCCTCCAGATAGCTACTCGTCATGGTCCGGCAATGGGAGGGTGCGCACTTTGCGGTGCACCAGAAGACGCGGCACACATTTTCTTCTCCTGCTCCACTGCAAAGTTCGTTTGGGCAGTGTTGCGCCGGCCATCGGGGTGTAACTGGAGGCCAGCAAACTTCCCATAGTTCCATGCAATTCTCTCTAGTTTCTCGGGCTATACTCGTCGTATTCTTTGGGCTCTGTTCCTTGCCCAATACTGGGCACTGTGGACAACCCGCAATAAGCTAACCATTGAGAGGAAAGTCATTAACCATCCAGCTGACATTATATACAAAACTGTGATTTTCCTGCAGCTTTGGAGGCCCAAGTTCAAGGGACTGGAAAGGGAAGGGCTAATTTGGATGGAGCGCGAGCTACGGGAGTTGTACGCGTCCATGAAGCCAAGAAGCTAAAGTATTGACGCGCCGACAAGGACCAAAGACGATCACACCTCCTGCTCCTCGGCGAGGCGTCTGGCCGTTAACTTTTGATTTCCCTAGTTATCTTAGTGCTTCCGCTTTGGCTAAGCTGTATGCCGCAACATGTACATCGCTACTATGTTAAAACTCGTGTGTTTTCTCCAGAGCTTTATTAAGTTAAAGTTGGGCAATAAAGTTGCCTTTTATCTAAAAAAAGGGACAGAAACCTCTTTAAAGTGTAGGCTTCATTAATCCTCGTACAATTCCTTTTTTAAGTATGAATATGCGTAATTTTGAGAGTGAAAAATTCTTCTTACAACTCACAAATATGTTTTACAATATTCTGCATACTTGCTGATATTAGATAAATGCTTTCATCTGAACTCTCTAAATAAGCCAAGCAAAATCGCCTCAATGTGAAGAAGTGTTTATGGACTCATCTATACTGCATAACACAGATAAGATAACACAAGAAAAGCATGGCAAATCTAAGCTAAGCGAGCATAAATCTAGCGATGCCACATAAAATCCACTGTCCCCACTGATGATGCTCCGGTGATGGCGCCAGACAATCTTGCTGAGCGTTGTTGTGGAAGCGGTTGGAAAACCCCAAAAGGAAGGTGTGATGAGCACAGCAACAAGTTTTCCCTCAGTACGAAACCAAGGTTTAATCGACCAGTAGGAGAAAGGCGTGACTTCTGAAGGTGTTGCTAGCTGACTAGTGGCATGCGCACTACCGGCGTCAGCAACAACGTGGAACCTGCACACAACACAACCAAAGTATTTTTCCCCAACTTGAAGTAAGGTTGTCAATCTCACCAGTTTGCTGAACACAAAGGATTAGACGTATCGAGTGGAAGAGATGTTTGCAGTAATTAAAGAGAACATGAATTGCAGTAAGTAAACAGAACATGATTATAGTTGTTGAATTTATCAGTGTAAAGGACAGGACCGGGGTCTACAGTTCACTAGAGGTGTCTCTCCATAAAGATAAATAGCATGCTAGGTGAACAAATTACAGTTGGACAATTGACAGAATATCGACCATACATGACAAGATGATTACTGTGAGATTTGATTGTGCATTACAACATAATACATAGACGATAATCCAACTGCGTCTATGACTAATAATCCACCTTCCGGTTATCGTCCGAACCCCTTTCAGTATTAAGTTGCAAGCAACAGATTATCGCATTAAGCAATGTGTGTAAAGTAAACAATAGAATTAATCTTGTATAAAACATTATTTTTTCTCCCTAGTAGCAACATCACATCTGTAATCTTAGAAGTTATTGTCACTCACCCAGAAAACTAGAGGCATAAACCTACTATCGATCATAAATACCTCCTCTTGGAGTCACAAGCATCTACTTGGCCAGAGTATCTACTAGCAACAGAGAGCATGCAAGATCACAAATAACATATGACATGAATATATAATCGATCTCAACATAGTATACAATATTCATCGGATCCCAGCAAACACAACATGTAGGATTACATAAGGATGATCTTGATCATATACGAAAGCTCACAAGATCTATACATGAAGCAAAAATTGGAGAAGACAGCCATCTAGCTACTACTATGGACCCATAGTCCAGGGATGAACTACTCACGCATCACTTCGGAGGCGAGCATGGCGATGTAGATGTCTACGGCGATGATTTCCCCCTCCGGCAGGGTGCCAGGAAGAGCTTCAGAACCCCCCGAGATGGGTTCTGCGATGGCGGTCGCGATGGAACTTTTGTGGATGGAGGCTCGGGTATTGTGGTGACCCGGCATACCACTGCATGGTGTAGTATGCAAGTCTGATATAACACCAATGAAACACCGTTTCACAAGTATTACATCGCTCAGAGTGGTACAACAGAAACATATGCGGGTCCAAGGTATGTCTATAGAATTACAACATTGACTCTATTACATAAGATCAGCACAGCCTCCTACTTTACAATGAGGTAAAACTGCAGATAACTCCAGAAGAACGACTCGTAGTCTAGTCTTATCACTAACTCTATTTGTAGAGTATTTCACTAACTACAGAGGCTAAGAATAGCCTCTAGCTAAATAGGAGCTAGGTTTAGGAAGCTAGTTCCCTTCTATGGCTAAACTAGGTTTTCTCCTTGATGTATGTGGTATCTGACTCCTCTGACAGGGTCCTGTCTCGTGAAGTAGTTGTTGACTCCTCGGCCTTCGAGTTGCACTGTAGATCCTCCTTCGATGCCTCCATATCTAGCGAGGGATTTAAGAGTGGGATGAGTACGAGCGTACTCAACAAGTTCATTATAGGAAAGAGGTGTTTAATGCACTAGCTACAGCATTAGACCAGAAAGTCTAATACCAATGCAGGTTTTCATAACCATTTCTTCAAAAGGGTTGCTTTTATTCAGAAGAACTATGTCCGTCCGCCTTCACCGGTTTACTAGAACTTCATGGAGTTCCTTTCCGGCAGCGTTCGTAGCTCCAAAGCCCGGAACGGGGAGTGACAGGTCACGATTCATTACACTCTGCAGAGGTGTGTTGCTTTACCCATAAGAGATCTTAACCTTGGTGCCAACCGAGTTGCAGGCTCGTCCACACTTCCTTTGGTGTGAGGCCCGGTATAAGGTCATAGCCAATCATGTTCCTCCGCTACCTCGCACACCCACCCTTTGTTGCATACCCCGACCCTGGGTCCTCGTCGGTCCTCTTACTCCAATTAAGGATGGACCCCGACCACGACAACGGCTTGGGACTCGTTAACCAAACTCCTTCGCCGGTAGCCGCAACCCATCACGGACCACTTACCGTGGGGAATTAGAATGGGATCCCCACCCCACCGCTTGCCCAACCTGGGTCAAGTGTCTACGGTAAGCGCATCCGTTGATGTACGAGAGGTGGAAACACTTTTGACTACTCCGTCCCACTCCGGATCTTATGGTTAACACGGGTATTACGGCACAAGAATCACTCGGCGACATTTGTTGTTTAATCCTAGATGGATATTAACCCTTGCAATGGAACCTCCACCATATCAACACAATCCATGGTTCCATTGCCCACCACATAGTCATATTCATAGTTATGAAAGTAGTGGTTTTGATTTTTATGCAATAGTGATAACCATAGTACTTTGCAAGTAATTTGATAGAAATACTCAAATGACATGAGCAAGTGATGAACTTGCCTTTCTTGACTGCAAGATTATGCAGTCAAGGTCTTCGATACGCAATAACTCCAAATTCTGAAATAGCATCATCGTCCGGTAAGGACGATGTTTAAAAGATTGGCAAGGATGCAATAATGCATAAGTATGAGATGCAATCGTTCTAAGCGTGACCTAACCCCGATGATTTAGGATTACTTAGTTGAAAAATGATTTGTTTAGGGTGTGTTGCACTTTTAGAATGATTCCACAAGCAAAGTTCTTATTAGGGTTTTGTTGTCTTAGAATCATAAACAAGTGGTATAATGCTTCATAATAATCATACACACAAATGAATAGTGGTTGCATAACATGTAAAGGGAAGTTATCAGGTTTAAGTCCTATAGGGCATGGTTAATGATTATTTGGTATTTACTTCAAAAGAACAACTTTTGAAGAACATGTTACTTAATGAACAAGATATACTAGAAATAGGAGCTATGTGCTTCTAGGTTTTACCATGATTACCAATTTAATTACCTAGATAGGTATTAGATGGATTTAAAACAAGATGGTTTAATAATCGTCTAGTAGTTGCATGATTTAGTTAAGTATGAACACATAAAGTAAATTATATTGACATTACAAAACATGGTTGATTTTATAGTTAGTAAGAGTGGTGTTACACAAAGGAATGTGGACTAAGATTAATGACCAAGAAGTAATAATTTAGGGTTCTCATCTATCTTCTACTACCGACCACATAAAGTTATCAAGGATGAAGACATTACTTTAACAATTTATCTTGCATCTAAAGTTTATAGAGTTCTAGTAGAATAGTACATGTATTTGTTTAACAAGGGTCCTAAAATAGTTGCTCCAAGGCTTATTATATTTTCTTAACTGTTATGGAAGAATTACTTAGAAAGGGTGAAGACATGGAAGAAACAATTTTAATTTGCACCAAAGGCTTCTAATAGAATGTGAACATGCATCTTGTTTTACTTATTGATACACAAAGACGGTTGCAGAAGGTTATTTATTCCTTTAATATATGTTTAGGGTTTAAGTCATATTTTATGTGTTTATGACATTGAATTAAGAATGTATTATGATTAGGTATAACTTTAAATAAACAATTATTGACTAAGGAACTAAAGTTTAAAGTAAATAATTATAAAAAAATAAGAAAGTGCTAGAATATAATTTTAGAAGGCTAACATTTATTTTATATAAAAAAATGAATTAAATGACTCTTATAAGATCAACAACTAAGAGTTATTTATTGATTCATGTTTAAAATATAATGAAGACATTTATTACATGATTAAGGTTGAAGTGATATTTTTAACATTCTAGCAATTAGCATTAATATTAACATGAATAATGTTCCTATTGTTTTTTAGAAGTTAGAAACCAACGAATATTTGTTTTAAAATATTTGTTTGATATTTGAGTAGAGTAAAATTTATAGTTTATAACTTATAATCAAATGAGGATTCTAGCTTATATTAATATAGTTATATATAGGGCTGCACATTCTAATTTGATTAATTTGATTAGGACACACATACACAATAGTGGATTAATTGTTAAGATTAACATAAATTGGGCTAATGGAATACACGTGCCTCCTAGCCTAATTGGATTGGAGTCATTGGACCCAGCCCAAGTGCACTCACGCAGAACTCCTGTACGCACACGACCACTTCTCTCCCTATCGATCCCCACCTCAGGCACGCACGCATGCGACCCCCAGGCGATTCCGCCGCCACCAACTGCCCTGGCCACCGCCGGCCGTTCCCGGCGCTGCCCCTTTACAGGCGCTGCTCCGCTTCCTTCTCCAGCACGAAACCCCCATTGGCGCCGGTACTCTACGCCCTCATCGATTTGATTTCCTTGGCTCCCCTTGTGCGCCCCGCACCTGTGCGTCGCCGATGCACGCGCCGCCGTACGGCTCTGCCGGACGTATCCACCGCCGCCGTCGACCGGCCCAGCTCCGCCACGAACTCCTCCGTCAACACCCGCCGCCACGACGCTGTCCCGTGCTCGCACACGACCCTGTGTCTAACCCTAGCTTGCGATGGCTAGGTCGCCGACACGGCGCTCGCGCACCCGCGCCTCCGGCTATCTCTCCTTGGCGAAATGGACCTCCTCTTGGAGCGCCCCGAGCCCCAGCTCGGCTCCGCCCTGCCCTGCTGCTTTGGTTCTTCAAGTGGCTGTGTACCGGTAGTGCGGTGAAGCTGCTGGTCATGTGTCGACCACCGTCTCGACGCCGGCGGGACGGTGCTGCGACGCAACCCCGGCGTCAACTCCTTCTTCTACTGCTGCAATTGCAATGTGAGCTAATCTTATTTTTCTCACTCACTCTCTGGCTATGAACCAATTGCATGTGTGTATGTGTGGTGCTTATAGCTGCTGTCATGGATTACCATTTATATGTAGCTATATTGGTTCCATGTACTGAATATAATGTTCTGCATTTAAAGTGTTACTGAATTCCATTGAAGAGTTAACTGAACTTTTCGTTCAGGGTTGAAAATTATCTTGTTGTCTGATTACGGTGGAGAGAAATTTGCTATACTGATAATTCCTAGTTGTATTTTTATTTAAGGGATCTGGTGGATTGTTTCCACATGTACATGGGCTGGTTGTTGCCTTGGAAAGGGTTTATATTATCTGAATGACGATCTTGGCATATACCTACATGGTCCTTGACAAGTTTATATTGGCTGATAATTATCGTGGATCGTATGTCTATTCTAGAGGATCTCGGTAAAGATATCTTGATGCTCTATTGAACTCCTGGTTGAGTTTGGACTGCGAAAATAGAAATGGTTTTCCTTATAAAATGATTTACTTGATGGCTTGTTGGTGAGCTTATGGGTATGCTTTTGTTGCTGGATTGAGTGGGTCCATGAATCATCTTATCATTGTTATGGTTGGAATAGATATGTGTATGCTGCCCTCACAGATGGTTTCTCTCTTTCTAAATACAAAATAATAAGAACAGATATTATGCTTGATTTCCTTGTCCTTGCCTATGATGCAAAGGCTGAGGCTTTGATTAGTAATAAGAACAGATACTATGGCTAGCTCTTATTTCTCTATGATGATCAGGCATAGCATCTCTATGCAGACTGAGAGAAATAGATTCTTCCAATCCTCCTAGATAAAAATCTGGTGGAAGGGTAGATGGATCTACCGGTTTTGCATATTACCCTTTTATTTTCCCTTCGTGATATCATGTGAAAGCTAAGAACGAGATCATCGCATGATTTATTTATCCTATCCTTGCGTTTCTACCCGATGCACTTTGTAGCTTGATAGCTGGTTCTTCTTGCTACTCGTGGTACTCTTCTTCTTGTGACATTCCTGCTCCTCCTCGTCGCTTCGCTGGTTTCCATACTATCCGGGTGGTGTTCTTGTTGTACTCGATGGATGGAGGACTGCTAGATGATCTGGCGGTTCAGCTAGTGCAAATGGTTGCTAAACTTGTTGCTGGTTGATTTGGCTAATGTGAGAAAGATGTGTGTGCTAGAAGTGCTGATTAGTGAGGCAAAAGAAAGCTGGTACGGCTGGTTCCTTCTTTTATATGGTTGGCTGTTGCTTGTGCTGCTGACAGCACACAGTTGCATGTAGTGACTATGCTGCCTGTGTGTCCCTGGTACAGGTGCATGTGGTCAAGCAGATATTTTGCTTGCCTCATGTGCAAGGCACGGCTGGTGCTTGTAGTTATCTTGTATTGACCTTTATTTTTTTAGTATTACCAAGTGGTTAATTCTGATTGGCTAATAATCTTATGTGAGCTAAATAAGATCAAGTGTGACTATTATGTTAATTAAGACTTTGCTTAATTAGCAAGTGGCTTCTAATATATGGACTAGAATCATATTGACTTCTCCATGTCAATACTGATTCAAATAAATAACTTTGTGGGCTTTTAGAGGATTCTAGCTAGATTAGAGGGAATTAATATTGTTGCCCAAGGATAAATTAGATCTGGTGCTGCCTCTAGTCCCTTGTTGTCTTCAATTACTCATTTTTGTCTCATGATCAGTGTTGCCTCTCCTGATCCAAGTGTATTATATTTTTCCATGTTATTGCCTAAGAAAATTATTTCTCCCTCTAATCACTATTTGGGGATCAAGGTTAGCCCTTGACTCCCATTAGCTAGTTTCCAACATTAAAATGCCTCATCATGGATGATGGCAACATTTTAATATTCACCAACCATTTCCTTTTTCTTTGTTGTTTGTTTTGCGGGTAAAGAATAATCAGAAGTTTGAGATCAAGCTTTAGTTTAGGAATTCTTATTATTCTTTTTGTGTTGTTTTATTTCTTTTGTAACTTGTAACTTTATTGGATAATGTTATTTGTAACAAAGTTTAAATTATTTATTCATTTGGAATTATCAAATGTGTTTACTTTTACATATTATATATTATATACTTGTATAAATTCCAAGTTCCAATTCAAATTCTTATTTGAATTTATGTCCTTCATATTTGAATTTGAATTCAAATTGTTCTCCTAAAAAACATGAATTCACAAAGGTTATGTCAAAATTTGTCGCACTCACATCGATGACTAACTCAATTCCACCGATGCAAGAGAAATCTCGATCACTTTAACAGTTTTAAACAAAAGCGCGAAAATTCCCCGGATTTTCCATGCATGAATGCAATGCACACAATTGTTTCCTCTATTTTTGTAACCCCAAATACTGGGATATTACAGTCTCTACCCCTTAAACTAAACTTCGTCCTCGAAGTTTGAACTCTCTCACGTTTCGGAGTGTAGACCTGACTTGTGCAGACTATGACTTTTCTCGAACTCCGTATTGATCTTACTAGATATCATTGAATATATCCCTTGTCCAGATACTTCCTGGAATCCACTAGTGTCTGTCTCTGAGTCATGGTTTCTTACTTCAATTCCATGATTTCTTTCAATATCATAATCTTGTTTCCTTTCTCATTGAAGATTCAATGATTGAGACTTCTTCTGATGTCGCTAGTCTTAATCGAAGACTAATTTGATAACATACTTCTAATTGGTAAATAGGTCTTTGTTTGCCCTTACTACCAAAACTACAATAATGGTACTTAGTAAGGTACTTACCATAGAAATGGTCGTGGTGGTTTATTTCCCTAAGAATGGATTAGACTCATTTAGTCCATCCAATCATGGTTTATGGTTGATACCTATAACTATTTTGGGCTATTTAGGTTCCATGAAAGGAATCCTTCTATTAGTCTTTGATTTTGGTATTGTTAAACTCCTTCAGTCTTTGACCTTCTTAAGTTATATTTGGTCTACGATATTTCCTTCATCCAACTTCATTAACCTTAGTTTACTTGAGCTATCGTACTTGTGAGTAAATATTACTCACTTTCTCAAGTTATAGTCCACTTCTTACTTCCTCGAGGTATGAACCTCGGCTTCTAGCCTGATATCCTTCTGAAAGTAGTGTTCGATAATCTTATGAAAATAAGATCGAACCTCCTCTCAGTTCAGACCTTCATCATTTATCTTGCTCAAAATATTGAGTTTTTTGTACTTCCAACTCAATGTTTACTCTACCCCTTAGAGTTTTCTTAGGGTCTTCAACTCCTTTTCTTCCAACCATTGGATTGATGGTTAGAATATTGGTCTGGGTGTAGCTTATGGTTTATATTCTTCTAAGGTCTTGTGAAGAATATCTGTGGTGCATCCACTCAATTGTGGACATCCAATGTTAATTCTTCGTCTAAATGATTATAGGTAATTGCTATTTGGTTGCCAAAATTTTATTTGTTCACAACTTCTTGGTATGAAGAATCCAATTATGGACTAGTTAATATCAATTGTGGCTATTTGGTATCTAAAAATGGATTCTATTTTAGGTTCTGATCAACTGAACGAGACATCTTCTACTTTATCTCGCAGTATTGATCCTATACCACAATTGTGGTCTTCTAATACCAACTGTGGTCATCTTATATCTGCTATTGTTTCCTATGTCATCTTCTTTCTTCGAGGGTTTATTGTTGCAAGAAACCACTAGCTGACACTATGAATATAGTATACTAAGTGATTTCCCATGCATTCCCTCTTCTATGTTGACTATGGATCTGCTTCAGCTTCACCATAATCACCATATTTCTCACCTTCATGCTTCTCATGTACTAAAGTACTCCTCTGTTGAGGCAAAACATGAGTTTTGGTTGATACTTCCTTCAGAGTTTTGTGGTTGCTTCCCACAACTTTACTCATTTCTTCTAATGAACCTTCATCTTGTCTTCAGAGTCTTTAGAATTCGTCACTTCCTCACACGAATACCATTACCCTCTAGATCTATAGCACCAAGTAAGGACTTGATATTGCAACATGCATTTGCATATCGAAGTCAAACTTCATGTATGGATCTAGTCAAACAATGAAAATCCAATAAAATCCAAGAAGATTCAGCTTTGTGTTTATAATACACACCATCATAAGCCTGAATATAAAAGTTGAGTAAGACATCTCTAAACATCGAGCTCGATGTGTAGTACATAACACCACATAATATAGGTTTATATCGTGATACTTAGCACGAATTTATGGAATTCTACTATTGGTCTCAACCTTTACCTTGATTGCACATTTGCAATGAGATAAACTTGAAACAAAGTGGTCTAGGATAGCTAAGGTTAACCTAATTTTCTTTGGAAGTACTTATTTAACTTCCATTTTATTGGGGACTGATTCACATGATATCTCTAGATTCTAACATAGCTACTCTAAACAATAACTATAGGAATATGGTTCCTTTACTTCTATGTGTTTCTACCATATATGACTAGGGTTCTGATGTACTTGACACAGTTCCCATGGTTTTGGAATATAATTCTTACACTATTGTTTAACATCACACTTCTTATTGTTTTCCTCCTAAGTATTTATGATGTTCTAGTCCATCACATAACGATTCTCAGGTGAATCATATATGATTAATAACTCTACCATGTAAGTAGACATATATTATTCCTATCACTCTTCCTTATTTCCCATGATTGACTCATCATGGTCTATACTACCTCATATCACTTGTTTGTATCACTTACTATCACTTGTTTCACAAGTTTAGATAAATTTTACTTACCCTATTACTTGTCTTGGTATACACCTTATAATAGGATCTCTTCCTTATGTATTTATCTTCATCACTTGATATCACTCCTATTACAGGTCTAGGTAATTCTTAACTAATCATAACAAGTGTTGGTACACATCTTCCAATAGGATATCTTCCTTATGGTTGTATCCTCTCCTTGGACTACCATATATTGTATACCAACTGTGATCTACTCATCTATTGGTTTAAGGACTTAATGTTGTCCTACATGTTTGGGATTAGCTAACTAACTCTACTTAGGAAAAGTAGGTAAGAAATGTTGACTCAAGTGTGTCAGGATTATTCTCAAGTGAATATCCATCTCAAGTCATAAGAAGTATTTGGTTTACCTAAAACAACTTCCTATAGACACTACCAATCCTATAGGTCTCCTTTAAAGGGTTTTAATCCTAGGTCAAAGCATTTGCTCTGATACCAACTGTGGTGACCCGGCATACCACTGCATGGTGTAGTATGCAAGTCTGATATAACACCAATGAAACACCGTTCCACAAGTATTACATCGCTCGTAGTGGTACAACGTAAACATATGCGGGTCCAAGGTATGTCTATAGAATTACGACATTGACTCTATTACATAAGATCAGCACAACCTCCTACTTTACAATGAGGTAAAACTGCAGATAACTCCAGAAGAACGACTCGTAGTCTAGTATTATCACTAACTCTATTTGTAGAGTATTTCACTAACTACAGAGGCTAAGAATAGCCTCTAGCTAAATAGGAGCTAGGTTTAGGAAGCTAGTTCCCTTCTATGGCTAAACTAGGTTTTCTCCTTGATGTATGTGGTATCTGACTCCTCTGACAGGGTCCTGTCTCGTGAAGTAGTTGTTGACTCCTCGGCCTTCGAGTTGCACTGTAGATCCTCCTTCGACGCCTCCATATCTAAGCAGGGGATTTAAGAGTGGGATGAGTACGAGCGTACTCAACAAGTTCATTATAGGAAAGAGGTGTTTAATGCACTAGCTACAGCATTAGACCAGAAAGTCTAATACCAATGCAGGTTTTCATAACCATTTCTTCAAAAGGGTTGCTTTTATTCAGAAGAACTATGTCCGTCAGCCTTCACCGGTTTACTAGAACTTCATGGAGTTCCTTTCCGGCAGCGTTCGCAGTTCCAAAGCCCGGAACAGGGAGTGACAGGTCACGATTCATTACACTCTGCAGAGGTGTGTTGCTTTACCCATAAGAGATCTTAACCTTGGTGCCAACCGAGTTGCAGGCTCGTCCACACTTCATTTGGTGTGAGGCCCGGTATAAGGTCATAGCCAATCATGTTCCTACGCTACCTCGCACACCCACCCTTTGTTGCATACCCCGACCCTGGGTCCTCGTCGGTCCTCTTACTCCAATTAAGGATGGACCCCGACCACGACAACAGTTTGGGACTCGTTAACCAAACTCCTTCGCCGGTAGCTGCAAACCATCACAGACCACTTACCGTGGGGAATTAGAATGGGATCCCCACCCCACCGCTTGCCCAACCTGGGTCAAGTGTCTACGGTAAGCGCATCCGTTGATGTAAGAGAGGTGGAAACACTTTTGACTACTCCGTCCCACTCCGGATCTTATGGTTAACACGGGTATTACGGCACAAGAATCACTGGCGACATTTGTTGTTTAATCCTAGATGGATATTAACCCTTGCAATGGAACCTCCACCATATCAACACAATCCATGGTTCCATTGCCCACCACATAGTCATATTCATAGTTATGAAAGTAGTGGTTTTGATTTTTATGCAATAGTGATAACCATAGTACTTTGCAAGTAATTTGATAGAAATACTCAAATGACATGAGCAAGTGATGAACTTGCCTTTCTTGACTGCAAGATTATGCAGTCAAGGTCTTCGATACGCAATAACTCCAAATTCTGAAATAGCATCATCGTCCAGTAAGGACGATGTTTAAAAGATTGGCAAGGATGCAATAATGCATAAGTATGAGATGCAATCGTTCTAAGCGTGACCTAACCCCGATGATTTAGGATTACTTAGTTGAAAAATGATTTGTTTAGGGTGTGTTGCACTTTTAGAATGATTCCACAAGCAAATTTCTTATTAGGGTTTTGTTGTCTTAGAATCATAAACAAGTGGTATAATGCATCATAATAATCATACACACAAATGAATAGTGGTTGCATAACATGTAAAGGGAAGTTATCAGGTTTAAGTCCTATAGGGCATGGTTAATGATTATTTGGTATTTACTTCAAAAGAACAACTTTTGAAGAACATGTTACTTAATGAACAAGATATACTAGAAATAGGAGCTATGTGCTTCTAGGTTTTACCATGATTACCAATTTAATTACCTAGATAGGTATTAGATGGATTTAAAACAAGATGGTTTAATAATCGTCTAGTAGTTGCATGATTTAGTTAAGTATGAACACATAAAGTAAATTATATTGACATTACAAAACATGGTTGATTTTATAGTTAGTAAGAGTGGTGTTACACAAAGGAATGTGGACTAAGATTAATGACCAAGAAGTAATAATTTAGGGTTCTCATCTATCTTCTACTACCGACCACATAAAGTTATCAAGGATGAAGACATTACTTTAACAATTTATCTTGCATCTAAAGTTTATAGAGTTCTAGTAGAATAGTACATGTATTTGTTTAACAAGGGTCCTAAAATAGTTGCTCCAAGGCTTATTATATTTTCTTAACTCGTTATGGAAGAATTACTTAGAAAGGGTGAAGACATGAAATGAACAATTTAAATTTGCACCAAAGGCTTCTAATAGAATGTGAACATGCATCTTGTTTTACTTATTGATACACAAAGACGGTTGCAGAAGGTTATTTATTCCTTTAATATATGTTTAGGGTTTAAGTCATATTTTATGTGTTTATGACATTGAATTAAGAATGTATTATGATTAGGTATAACTTTAAATAAACAATTATTGACTAAGGAACTAAAGTTTAAAGTAAATAATTATAAAAAAATAAGAAAGTGCTAGAATATAATTTTAGAAGGCTAACATTTATTTTATATAAAAAAATGAATTAAATGACTCTTATAAGATCAACAACTAAGAGTTATTTATTGATTCATGTTTAAAATATAATGAAGACATTTATTACATGATTAAGGTTGAAGTGATATTTTTAACATTCTAGCAATTAGCATTAATATTAACATGAATAATGTTCCTATTGTTTTTTAGAAGTTCGAAACCAACGAATATTTGTTTTAAAATATTTGTTTGATATTTGAGTAGAGTAAAATTTATAGTTTATAAATTATAATCAAGTGAGGATTCTAGCTTATATTAATATAGTTATATATAGGGCTGCACATTCTAATTTGATTAATTTGATTAGGACACACATACACAATAGTGGATTAATTGTTAAGATTAACATAAATTGGGCTAATGGAATACACGTGCCTCCTAGCCTAATTGGATTGGAGTCATTGGACCCAGCCCAAGTGCACTCACGCAGAACTCCTGTACGCACACGACCACTTCTCTCCCTATCGATCCCCACCTCAGGCACGCACGCATGCGACCCCCAGGCGATTCCGCCGCCACCAACTGCCCTGGCCGCCGCCGGCCGTTCCCGGCGCTGCCCCTTTACAGGCGCTGCTCCGCTTCCTTCTCCAGCACGAAACCCCCATTGGCGCCGGTACTCTACGCCCTCATCGATTTGATTTCCTCGGCTCCCCTTGTGCGCCCCGCACCTGTGCGTCGCCGACGCACGCGCCGCCGTACGGCTCTGCCGGTCGTATCCACCGCCGCCGTCGACCGGCCCAGCTCCGCCACGAACTCCTCCGTCAACACCCGCCGCCACGACGCTGTCCCGTGCTCGCACACGACCCTGTGGCTAACCCTTGCTTGCGATGGCTAGGTCGCCGACACGGCGCTCGCGCACCCGCGCCTCCGGCTATCTCTCCTTGGCGAAATGGACCTCCTCTTTGAGCGCCCCGAGCCCCAGCTCGGCTCCGCCCTGCCCTGCTGCTTTGGTTCTTCAAGTGGCTGTGTACCGGTAGTGCGGTGAAGCTGCTGGTCATGTGTCGACCACCGTCTCGACGCCGGCGGGACGGTGCTGCGACGCAACCCCGGCGTCAACTCCTTCTTCTACTCGCTGCAATTGCAATGTGAGCTAATCCTATTTTTCTCACTCACTCTCCGGCTATGAACCAATTGCATGTGTGTATGTGTGGTGCTTATAGCTGCTTGTCATGGATTACCATTTATATGTAGCTATATTGGTTCCATGTACTTGAATATAATGTTCTGCATTTAAAGTGTTACTTGAATTCCATTGAAGAGTTAACCGAACTTTTCGTTCGGGGTTGAAAATTATCTTGTTGTCCGATTACGGTGGAGAGAAATTTGCTATACTTGATAATTCCTAGTTGTATTTTTATTTAAGGGATCTGGTGGATTGTTTCCACATGTACATGGGCTGGTTGTTGCCTTGGAAAGGGTTTATATTATCTGATGACGATCTTGGCATATACCTACATGGTCCTTGACAAGTTTATATTGGCTGATAATTACTGTGACTGTATGTCTATTCTAGAGGATCTGGTAAAGATATCTTGATGCTCTATTGAACTTCGGTTGAGTTTGGACTGCGAAAATAGAAATGGTTTTCCTTATAAAATGATTTACTTGATGGCTTGTTGGTGAGCTTATGGGTATGCTTTTGTTGCTGGATTGAGTGGGTCCATGAATCATCTTATCATTGTTATGGTTGGAATAGATATGTGTATGCTGCCCTCACAGATGGTTTCTCTCTTTCTAAATACAAAATAATAAGAACAGGATATTATGCTTGATTTCCTTGTCCTTGCCTATGATGCAAAGGTCTGAGGCTTTGATTAGTAATAAGAACGAGATACTATGGCTAGCTCTTATTTCTCTATGATGATCGAGCATAGCATCTCTATGCAGACTGAGAGAAATAGATTCTTCCAATCCTCCTAGATAAAAATCTGGTGGAAGGGTAGATGGATCTACTGGTTTTGCATATTACCCTTTTATTTTCCCTTCGTGATATCATGTGAAAGCTAAGAACAGATACTGCATGATTTATTTAGCCTATCCTTGCGTTTCTACCTGATGCACTTTGTAGCTTGATAGCTGGTTCTTCTTGCTACTGTGGTACTCTTCTTCTTGTGACATTTCTGCTCCTCCTCGCTCGCTTCGCTTGGTTTCCATACTATCTCGGGTGGTGTTCTTGTTGTACTCGATGGATGGAGGACTCGCTAGATGATCCGGCGGTTCAGCTAGTGCAAATGGTTGCTAAACTTGTTGCTGGTTGATTTGGCTAATGTGAGAAAGATGTGTGTGCTAGAAGTGCTGATTAGTGAGGCAAAAGAAAGCTGGTACGGCTGGCTCCTTCTTTTATATGGTTGGCTGTTGCTTGTGCTGCTGACAGCACACAGTTGCATGTAGTGACTATGCTGCTTGTGTGTCCCTGGTACAGGTGCATGTGGTCAAGCAGATATTTTGCTTGCCTCATGTGCAAGGCACGGCTGGTGCTTGTAGTTATCTTGTATTGACCTTTATTTTTTTAGTATTACCAAGTGGTTAATCCTGATTGGCTAATAATCTTATGTGAGCTAAATAAGATCAAGTGTGACTATTATGTTAATTAAGACTTTGCTTAATTAGCAAGTGGCTTCTAATATATGGACTAGAATCATATTGACTTCTCCATGTCAATACTGATTCAAATAAATAACTTTGTGGGCTTTTAGAGGATTCTAGCTAGATTAGAGGGAATTAATATTGTTGCCCAAGGATAAATTAGATCTGGTGCTGCCTCTAGTCCCTTGTTGCCTTCAATTACTCATTTTTGTCTCATGATCAGTGTTGCCTCTCCTGATCCAAGTGTATTATATTTTTCCATGTTATTGCCTAAGAAAATTATTTCTCCCTCTAATCACTATTTGGGGATCAAGGTTAGCCCTTGACTCCCATTAGCTAGTTTCCAACATTAAAATGCCTCATCATGGATGATGGCAACATTTTAATATTCACCAACCATTTCCTTTTTCTTTGTTGTTTGTTTTGCAGGTAAAGAATAATCAGAAGTTTGAGATCAAGCTTTAGTTTAGGAATTCTTATTATTCTTTTTGTGTTGTTTTATTTCTTTTGTAACTTGTAACTTTATTGGATAATGTTATTTGTAACAAAGTTTAAATTATTTATTCATTTGGAATTATCAAATGTGTTTACTTTTACATATTATATATTATATACTTGTATAAATTCCAAGTTCCAATTCAAATTCTTATTTGAATTTATGTCCTTCATATTTGAATTTGAATTCAAATTGTTCTCCTAAAAAACATGAATTCACAAAGGTTATGTCAAAATTTGTCGCACTCACATCGATGACTAACTCAATTCCACCGATGCAAGAGAAATCTCGATCACTTTAACAGTTTTAAACAAAAGCGCGAAAATTCCCCGGATTTTCCATGCATGAATGCAATGCACACAATTGTTTCCTCTATTTTTGTAACCCCAAATACTGGGATATTACAGGTATCCAGGGTTTTCCCGAGAAGATGTATAAATAGGCGGATGATTTAGGTCGGTGGGGTGCCTAGGGGCCACACCACCCCTAGGCGCGGGCCACACCCAGGCCGCGCCATGGGTGGTCTGGCCGCCCTGTGGTTCCTCTTCGACCCCCCTTTGGACTTCGTCTTCGTTTCGGTAAAATATTGACTTCGGTTTTTGTTTCGTCTAATTCCGAGAATATTCCTGTACAACTTTTCCGAAATACAAAAATGGCAGAAAACAGGGAACTGACACTGTGGTATCGTGTTAATAGGTTAGTACCGGAAATCATGTAAAAGTGCAACAAAGTGTAAGCAAAACATATATGAATTGGTGTAAAATAAGCATGGGGCATCAAAAGTATCACCCACCACTCAGTGCTAGAAAATTATTCGATGAAACACAAATTTAGTTTTTCACTAAAATAAGAAATCCTTTTTTGCTAAGTAACAAGAAACTTTTGGATGATGTGATAGTGAACTTTCCCCGTATGTGGCATGATGGCAGGTTACTGGGCCCGTCCAATTGCCCATGTCACTAATTGGACTACTCATGTGTAAGGTGTAGGCATAGATTCAGCATGGTCATTCATCTTTTATATAGAATGTAAAATGATGAGTTTTAGCTTTCGGTGTCGTCTCTCGAGAAAACCAGGGTATCTCGGATCCACTGAGTGTGGCCCATTGCGCCCCACACCCTTCCAAGCTAACTCGAAAGGATTGAGGGTGTTAGTCGGAGTGCGCAACTAACCACCAAGGAGTCTTGGCGGTATTCCTGCAAGCACCGTTGAGCCCCCTCCCCCTTTCCCTAGGAATGAGTCATCGGCAGTGATGCCCTCCATACGGGCCCAGGGTGGGACACATCAGCCATGAGTCAGCCTTGACCACTTTGCGCCTAAAGAGGATGTGGCAAGACCAACTGATGCCGTGCCGTATCTACACCCCCCTTAGCATTTTCCCTGCCATGTTTAAAGTTTTTTTAGACAAGGTTGTATCCTAGACATTTTTGGATGGTACCTACGCCCAAGATGGTGGAGGGGGGCCTGCGACCCTAACTTGGCAGGAAAGGAAGTTTCCCCGGGAGCTGAAGGCATGAACGCCTGAAGAGTCGGGCCAAGAGACGGAACTATATGCTGGTGCATCTTCGCCGTATATTGCGTGCCATTCCTTGAAACATGTGGTGTATGGTTATTTTATAATCACCCCAAGCTGTGGGCAGATGGCCATATATTGTGTGCTACTATGGTTTCCCCTTCCAACTATAAAAGGAAGACCACGGCCACCAGGGAAAAGGGTCAGAGCTAGGTTGAAGCTTAGATCCCACCATAGCCAGTAGTCTTCTCCTTGCCTTGAGCACTCCTCATAACTAGATACGTGATCGACCGCAGTGAGCATGGTCACGTGGTGCTCTAGTTTGCAGAGTCTTTATGCCTTGTCGACTGTTGCCCACCAGACAATCAATCGTCGACTTTATGGGTGTTACAAGTTCTTAGGCTACTGAAACTAATTTCATTCTCGGTCGAATGATGTTCTCTAATCTCAGTTGTAACCAATGTTGCAACTCACCATTATACAGATCACGAAGTAAACCTAATGGTTCATAGCTATTTCTCGTAGTTGCAACCTTACTTGCAACTAAAATATTTAAGTTGCAGCCCAACTTGTAACTGAAAAATCTAAGTTGCAACCTAACTTGCATCTCAAGTGCAATCTGGAGTCTACTAAGCATGAGCTTTGTTCTCAGTTTAGTGAGAACTAGCAATTGTGCTACTTTAATTTGGTAGGCATTTTACCCAGTGTTTGTTATGGCACTCGGTTTAGAAAAGATGCTTCACCGAGTGTCCAACACAATACACTTGGGGCACATTTTGACAATCGGTTGTTTGTTGTAGTGTAAACGATGTGAAGAGAAATTTTGTCCAGTAACCAAAGGTCCGAAAACCTACGGCGTACGGAAACGTTTTTGTTGTGTCCAATTTGTCCTGCCTACTTATTTTACATCATTATTTTTTGTTCCCTGGTCAGTCCAAAAGAATACAAATAACTGAGTTGCATGGTGTTACATTTTTTCCCCAAGCGATCCAACGTGGGATCGATTTTCATTACCATCACGATAACGAAAAAGCAGGAGTTTATGTAGCAGGCGCCGCCTACTGCTAGGGTTCAGAGGATTTGTATATATATTACAGAGCAATGTAAAAAAACCTAAAACGAAAAACAAGCAAAAAGAAACTCGAGGGGTAACAGGAGCATGAGACCAAAACTTCTCCAGACAGAGCATATCCAACTATCTGCAGACAATCAGTTGCTTCCATCATCGGTTTTCATCTCACCCACTCCAGGATCTGCAGTTTGCATGGTATTACATATGGATATGGGCCAGCTTTTAATTTTCATATGGGCCAGAGTTTTTATAGGCCTGAAGTCGTAGGTTTCTGGGAAAGAAAATTATACGGGCCTAGATATTATTGGATCAGAGTCCGACTAGGAATACTGGCCGTGCATCGGTGCATGCATGGCCTTAGAGAGTCACTAGTAGAGCCCTCAAACCCTCAAACCCTCAAACCCTCAAAAATAACTGCTTTTTTACAGTTTGCGAGAGAAAAAACGTGTAGACTAGAACCCTTAAACCCTCAAACCCTCAAAAAAATTTAGAGGTCCAACCCTCAAACACGATTTCAACCTGTAGAAGTGAGGGTTGGGGAGGCCGAACCACACCCAACCCGCACTCCTCTTCCAACTAGCGCGGGACGGAAATTTCCCAATCCCAAACTCCCGCCCCGCGCCGCCTCCGCCCGCTCCGCCTCCGTCGGCCGCCGCCCCGCGCGCTCCGCCGGGCCTCGCCTCCCCCCGCTCCGCCTCGGCCGCGCCTCCACCGGCCATGGCGACGCCGCCCCCCGCCCCGCCTCCGTCGGCCGCCGCCTCCCCGACCCCCATCGCCCCGCCGGCCCCCGTCGCCCCGACCTCCGTCGTCCCACAGCCGCCGCCCGTCAGCCCGAGCGAGGCGCAAATCGCCTCGACGGTGGCCGCGACGCACGTCGGAGCGAAGCGGCGGCGTGCTGGCCAGCACGTCGTCCAGCCGCCCCGCCACGTCGCCCCGACCCCCGCCTCCCCGGCCCCGACCCCCGTCGCCCCGGCCCCGACCCCTGTCGCCCCGGCGAAGCCGCGGAGAAAGGCGCCGCCCAAACGCCCGTTGCTTGGGCCCAAGGGTGCGGCCGCCAAGCCGGCCATGAAGAAGACAACCGCCCGGAAGAAGCCCACCGCCCCCACGCCCGACACGCCTCCCGTCGTGCACGAGGTGGTTGATAATAATCCTGCAACATCATTCATGGGGCTTCTCCAAGACGCGGAGGTGGACATCGGGGCTGCTCCTCTCGAGTTTTTGGATTTGGTGGTGAGGAGGAGGAGGAAGAGGATGATGACGAGGAGGAAGAGGGTGATGATGAGGAGGTGACCGAGATAGAGGAGGAGATGTTCACCACCGTTGGCCGCTCCACCCCGCGTTCGACAAACTATACCACGGCCGAAGATATTCTCTTGGTTCGTGCTTGGGCAAGCGTGGGGATGGATGCAAGCACGGGTACCGATCAAACCGGTAAACGATATTGGCAACGCATAGAAGACACCTATTGCAAGATCAAGCCGAAGACCGGTGGGTACATCTCTCGGTCATACCGGTCGCTTCAAGGCCGATGTGAGTTGATGAAGCCGTGTCGTGCTCGTTGGAGTGCGGCAATGGACCAAGTGATGAATGCACCGCCTAGTGGATGCGTGGAGAGTGACTATGTGAGTACATATGTGCTCATTTTTTTTTTATTTTCTATGCATTGTTGGGTTCATATGTGAGTACATATGTGTACATATGTTTATTTACTATGCTATTTGTGGGTTTGTAGGAGACAATTGCCGGTTTGAGGTACAAGGAGATGCCCGCTTCCAAGGGCAAATCATTCCCATTTAAGCATGCTTGGGCAATTCTTCAAACTTTTGACAAGTGGAAGTTGAGGGATCAAGAGACCGCCCTCAAGAAGGCGGCAATGCTTAGGATGGATGATAGTGATGAGGAGGAAAGAAACTTGTGCAAGCCCGAGGGAACCAAGAAGGCAAAGCTAAGGATCAAGATGGAAGGAGAGGCGTCAAACTTAAGAGAGAAGATGGAGCAAATGATGAAGTCTAGGGAGACATTGACAATGAAGACATTGGAGACAAAGCTTCTTATCACCGAGAAGAAGAAAGAGGTGAAGCTTGCACAAGTTGAAGCACGGCGTGAACAAGCGAAGCGCAAGGCCGATATGGAGGAGAGGATGCTCAAGCTCAAGGAAGCAAAGGCATGGAAAGAGATCATGGCCGAGGAGAAGGAGCACATGATGATGTGCAAAAAAAGACATGGATGAAGACCAATTGGCGTGGTGGAAGGAGACCAAGGAGGACATCGCCGAGGGGAAGAGGCTACTTCGTGGTGCGTCCTCTACTCTTCGAGGTGACACTCCGATGAGTTGTGGTGGTGATGGCGATGTGGAGGACTCCACCGGCGCTTATGGAGGTGCTTGAGGCGATGGCGGTGTGGAGGAGATGGCGCCGAGGTGCAACTTTTTGGTGACGGTGCCGATGAGAGGTGGAAGATGATGATTTTGTGATGTAAACTATTAAACCATGCATCAATGATTTTCATTCGCTAGTTGTTTCAATGTTGTTTGTGTTTTTCTAGTGATAATTGTGATATGTCATATGACAGTTTCAAGGGTTGGGGTTGGGGCAAAGACTAGAACCCTCAAACCCAACCCTTATAATGTAATATTCCGTTATAAGGGTTGGGTTTGAGGGTTCTAGTCTTTGCCCCAGTTTTTCAACCTCTAAACGAGCCAAAAAATACCCATTCTCAACCCTTAAAACGGTTTGAGGGTTTGAGGGTTTGAGGGTTTGAGGGCTCTACTAGTGATGCTCTTACTACAGATATGTGCTTGAGTATGTTATAGAAATTATTTTCCACCAACACATAAGTAAAATGCTACCTCCAGTTTCCTGTATGTTCGATAGAGCCTAATATTCCTCCAGAGTACGTCGCTTACCCAGAGTACCGAGTAAGTCTACGATTTGTTAAAAAAAAAATAGAGTAGGTCTACGAGATCAACAAGTTTGGTTTGTGTGTATATATCTCATTCTCATCGATTCATCTTTCTCCATGAAAGGCTTTATAGGTTACGTCAACAAGTCAACAACTAGTGATTTTCCCGTTAGAATTAGTCTATTGTTTCGACAAGTTCAATCTGGTGTGGCTGGGCATTTAAAGACAGAGAAAAATAAGTTCTATGGAGTTTAAAGTGATACCGATGAGACAAAACAAGGGAAAGTAGGGGCGGAGCTGGAGGAAAAGTCTCCCTGATGCATCTCTATACAATTTTCAACGATTGAAGCCTTGCTAGTATTGAATATATACTCCCTCCCTCCGCAAGTTTGTGAGTAATTGTACATTTTCTCATTTTAGAAGTCAAACATTTAAAACCTTGACTAATTTTTTACATAAAATAGCAATATACTCCTAGCAATATTAATTTAGTGTCATGCTACTACTTTTTTTTTTGTAGAAAATTGATCGAAGCTAATAAAATTTGAATTAGACATGTTCAAACACACACTTATTATTTGAGGACGGGGAAAGTATATTCATCAACACTGCTGACGCTGTCACAAACTACAACATTCTGCTCGATCGAAGTGGGGCAAACCGAACATAGACTCTTAAGTAAACGCTGGTACCGTCCATCGACAGCTAGACAGCGTACATGTATACAAACCGCACATACTTACGTACCATGTACCATCCGTGCATGCTGCCCAAGCTTTTATTTAGTATAAACACCACGCATACTTAACCTCAAGTCAGCTGTCTCGGCACCGATGGTGGACCGGGCTAAACGCCGTGTGTCGTCGACCGTCGAGTGATCTCCAGATCAATTGACCTTGGAGCAGTCGACGGAGGCGCTGATGTCGCCGTAGGGGACGCTGACGCGGCACTTGGCCGGGATGTTGGCGGTGTTGCCGTTGTTGAGCCCGGTCATGCGGCCGGCGGCCATCTTGAGGCAGCTGCATGCGGCGCGCCTGTCGGCAGTGGTCTTCGTCGCCGCGGCGAGGCTCTTGACGCCGCCGCAGCAAGCCGCGGACGGGGCGCCGGCGAGGCCGCGCGCGTAGAGGATGCAGGGGCTGAGGGCGGCGTTCACCTGGCCGCAAGAGATGGCCGCGTCGGCGGCGTGCGGCGCAGCGAGGAGCATTGCTGCCACCACGGCGACTAGCAGGAGCTGAAGAGCAGCTGCAGCGCGTGCCATCTCTTGATCTCTGGAGATAATTAGCAGTGTACAAATAGCTTGGTAGCTGATGCTTTTGTAGACGAGTAGGATACGAGGGAATGTAGGAGCTTAAATAGGACTCGGTGGATTTGGCACTATATTTTCCAGTTGTGGAGTGATTAATCATCGGCAGCTGAACATACGACTAGGTTGTTGAGTTGGCTGATGATAGTCTCTGAATTAGCTAGGCGATCGCTAATTTAGCACCGTTGTACCAGTGGGGAGGGGATACGCGACCTGTCTGATACCTCAAACATTGTTGAATTTTTTTTTGGCGGGAGAACTTAGGGTTTTATTTCATTGAAATAGAGTTACAATTAACTACCACAACCTGTTCAATAAACACATTTCTCTTGGAACAGTGAACCACGAAATATAAAATAAACTCTTGTTGGTGAAATGGTTTGATCAGGGGAAATGGTAAACAATCTTGATATGCTTTATTAAAAATGCAACACGTCTCTCATATATATAGAATTCAATCTCAATATGCATTGTTATCACATGGAACGCGGGATTTATAAAAGCTCGTGAATTTTGAAAGGTACTAATTTGGGGAAAAAATATGGTGTTACGAAATGTTCATCGTGTAAAAAATCAAGGTTTTAACACTATTCAAATTTTGGAAAATATCATATATTTGAAAAATATTTACGGGGATTTGAAACAATTGTTCAGGTGGTGTTTGAAAAAAAATATACTTTATAAATTTTTCGCAATCTTAAAATTTGTTCACCGGATTTGAAAAAATCATCAAATTTAAATATGTAAATGCATCAAAACTGAAAAATCATATCACCTGATTTAATGGGCCATGACATTGCAGCCCATTTAGGGCCACATTGGGTACAGATGCTTCCTGAGCCACTTAAAGCGATGTATAGCACCTCCCAACAACATCATGAGTCGCATGCGTGCTTGTTCAGCACGTGGGCCTGCCCAATAAATCTTTTTTTTGTTATTTTAATTATTGATTTTATTTTGTTTAGTTTTTTTTCTTTCTATATTCCTTTTTTCTGTTCCATTCACTAAATTTGGGTAAGTACATGAATATAACTTTTTATACAATTAACTTTATATTTAATTTTACTGATGTGATTATAATTTTAGTGGCAAAAATATGAATATTTTGTGAGTCTCATGAAGTTTTTTATTGAAACAACGAACATTATTTTCAGAACATGGACATCTTTACAAATATACATGATCATTGTTTTGTAGTAGACACACATTTTTATATACATATATGTGAACATTTCCTGTTGTCAAATGCATGCTTCTATTCTACGTGAAAGATTTTTTTTGAAAATTACATAAAAATAGTGAAAAATTATTTTTATATCTGAATATTTTAGTTTTACAACAAAATATTTTTCTAATTATTATTCAAATTTTATGAAAGTAATTAAAGTAATTTATTTTTAGATTTTTGTGCCAAAAGTACTAGAAAAACATGTTAGTTGGTCTGACCAAATAACGGCACATAACTACTATACGAAAGGTTAACAACTCTGATTTTTCTCTTAATTTTGGATTATTTTTTAGATTAATGCTGATTTGACACGTATGTGCTTTTGTGATTTGATTTTCACTGCCACTTTTTTGTGTACGTTTCGGTGTTCTCTAGCAATTATGTAGGAGCTTTTGAATTTTTCTTCTTCACTTAGTGCATTATTTTGGTACTCTGGACGTGTGGCCTTAGCCGTAAAGGAGCAGGGCGGTCAAAGCGGTCGTAGACATCGTTTGCCCCTACACGTAGCTTCTCTCGATTTCCCCTTCTCTCTGTAGATTTCTCCTCTTCTTCGTTGTCGCCCCCGGCCTACCCCGCGTGCGCGACCCCACAGCGATGCCCCTGCAGCTCCGCGCGGCCGCGCCTACAAACGGCCTCCATGGTCTTCCACGCGGGCGCCTTCGGCAACGCCGTCCCTACCCGCCGATGTGGAACTCCGCGAACACATAACACTGGGAGGAGGGGCACTCGCCAAGTGCCCTAGGCCAGCCATGGCATCGTGGTGCCACGGCGATTTGGCCTCCGCGTGAACTCGGGAGGAATACGGGGTGCCAACAACGCTGTTGGCATGGAGGTGGGACGACGACAAGGGAGAGTTACGTGGGGCACGAGAGAGCCTTCCGACGGCAACCAAGCCTCTGGTCGATCTGGGTGGGGTGGTTTCCCCTCCGTGATAGAGCAATCCAGGTCGCAGCCTTCCGTCGGCCTCCTCTTCCTTCTTTTTCTCTCTAGGTTTTTCTTCAGTTCCTTCTCTTAATTCTTCCTTCCATGTGTCAGTTTTTGCAGATTCGTGCCCCTGGCTGGGTGTGTTCGCTTCCTATAGATGGAAGCTGAAAGGGTCTTCTCTTCCTCGCGTTCCCGCAGGGTGGACTGTCCGTCCGTGCCTGTGCGAGGGTGCCAGGTCGGCCAACTCGCGTTCTGGTTCGGCTCCTTCGCCGTCGCGCCGCCGGCGTGATCTTCAATTGACATCCAGGGCGATACTCGATTGGTCTTGATTGGGTGCAAAGACCGGATCAGTCTCTCATCTAGGAAGTGAAAATCTACGAAAGAAAGAGGCAACATTCACAGGGTTAGCCGGTAAGTTAGCTCTCTCCGGAGCTTGCCTTCGGATCTTTGTACAAAAAAAAAAAAGATTGGTGTGGTTTTTGATGGTTTTAAGATGGGTTCCTTTGATTCTAGAATAGATGGCTACAGCGTCCTCATGGTTCATCAAGTATGGGCAATTCTGAACATTACAAGTTTCTAAAAACATGCCATGGTAAGATTTTTCAGGTCAGATCAGCAGCGTCAATACAGTTACACGAAGCTGAACTTTTGTTCAGTACAAATATATGTGAACTGATGATTATATTGAATCTTTCCTGCAGTTAGGGTATTGTTTTTATGCAGGACGCTCTGCAGCTGCGACGTTGTGGCGCGGGCAGCGAGAAAGGATCTGTATATTTGTTCGAGGCTTCTCATCCTTTGCGTGGTCCTTTTCTGCAAGGCAATTCTTCATGCCCAACTGTAGGTTTGTTCTTCACCTGGAGTTTATGTCCTAGAAAAGGTTCTCAATTTGGAAAGCTTAATCTAAAACAAAAATCAGTTTTTGGCACTTCTAATTTTTTCAATATAATTCACCCTGAGAAAGAACCACATGAAACCAAAACAAGGTTACCTAGGAAGAGATCTTGGAAGTCAAATAGTAGGCAGGCCCAAATGGCGGTTTGATCAAATCGTCCAAACCTTACCAGACGGAAGAACTAAGATAGTAAAAATGGGCTAAATTAAATGGCAATGGTTATGGAATTCTGACTCATTTTTATCTGCGTATGAACATAATCCAGAGAGTGGGCGTTATTTTGTAAGCAATTCTCTTTCGTAAGTATCCCTGACCTGGGTATGATAGAATTCAGTTACATACGATTTAATATAGTGGGCAAGAGGTTCTCAATTTGGAAAATTAGTTGTGTAGATCGATGCAGAAAGAAAACCTGTTTTTGTGCACTAATAAATTTTTCAATATAATTCACCTTGAGAAAGAACCCCATGAAAACTAAAACAAAGCTACCTCAGGTAGTCATAGAAGAAGGGATAATAGGCAGCCCAAATGGCGCAGTCAAATCGTCCAAACCTGTATCACCTGAAAGTTGAACATGATCCGAGCCATACGGAAGGAGCCTATAAGTAAGGTAGTTTGTTTGTAGGCAATGCTCATGGGTAAGTTTCTTCCATCTAGGTTTGGTTTATTTGGCTTCCATGCCAATCCTTCGTTCTGCATCTTAGCGATTTGTTTCATCTTTACTTACAGCGCATTGCTTTTCCATATACAGATCCTCCAGTCTTGCTTGCCTTTCTGTGAGTGCCATGCCCATCAACTATCATCCCCTCGGCGCCGCTGAGGGCATCCAATCCAGCCCACTGACCGAGCTGCGGTGCCAACGTCATCTCCACCGCCGCGCACACATCAGGCGCAGGTGGACGTTGTGGATAAGCCGCTTCGTCAACATCTAGTCTCCCGTGTTGGTTGTCTTAAAAACGCAGGTCATTCGGTCTCGCCCGATGGCTCCCTTAAAAACGCAGGTCAGTTCTTCTCCATCTAGTCTCCCGTGTTGGTTGTCCTTCCTGACCTCAATCATTACCTTCTCTCGGTTAAATTTTTATAAGATAATGCAAAGCATTGTAGAGTTTTTCATAACAATTTTTGGAGAACTGAGATTTGCTCTGATGGTTTTAGCCATGCGCACTGTCCCCAATTTCAGAGTCGGGAGTGTTATCTCTTGACTCGGAGGTGTATATTATCTTCAGATGAGCCTCTGATTACGTATATTATGATGTGATGCCTGGAGTTGATCAGCGGTAAACGGTGTGCATATAATTGAGTACTGATCGAATCCCCCGTATGCTTGCTCCCGACTCTGAAATTGGGGACAGTGTGCATACCATTGAGTACTGATCAATCAAGTGTTAGGATCGGAGCTCAGCCAAATTTTTTTTTTTTTGATAAAGGATGCTCTATTACTTTGAGGAAGCAATTACATCCAGCCTCTGCACAACCAGGGTGCACACAGCCGTTTTATGAGTCTTTTTGGTCCATAAAAGGTCTAACTTAAAAAAAGGAAACTAGGCGAAATACATATCGGTACGATGAAATCATATATCGCCTAAGGTGTGGGTGGGGCTTCAATCCGTAGACTATGCTGCCACCCATGTAGGGAAAAAGTATCCCTCGCCGTAGTCTCCAACCGTGTACAGACCTCCGTAAATAGGTCTCGATTCTCCATGCGCTGAAGAGGTAACCATGAACGGAGAATACCTGTACATCTGTAGATGACCTGCAACAAAGAGCAATTTTTATCATTAAAAATCTTGTCATTTCTACTTAGCCAAAGCGCCCAGATAACTGCCAGCGCCCCCACCCTAAGAAGCAACTTAAACCTTGGCTCTATACCATGAAGCCAATTGCCAAAGACATTGGCCACACTAGTCGGAGGGTACAAGGTAGACGCTACTTGGATGACAGACCAAATAGACCTCGCAAACTGGCATTGGAAGAAGAGATGTTTGATTGTTTCATCGTGTTCACAAAAAACGCATCGCTTACTTCCCCGCCAATTCCGCTTAACAAGATTGTCTTTGGTGAGGATGACCCCTCGACGAAGATACCATCCGAATATTTTTATTTTTAATGGTATCTTCATCTTCCAAATTTTCTTATTATTATCCACCGGTATATCAGAATGGAGTATAGCATTGTACAGAGATTTGACGGAGAACGAGCCATCTACGTGTAGATTCCACCTAAATTCATCCGGTTCAGATGATAAATTAATATCCTCCAGCCTTTGAATTAAGGTGTTCCACGCTAATAGCCTCTGTCCTAGCAAAACTCGTCTGAACGTCACGTTCGGAGGAAAGGTAGCCATTACTGTAGCAATGGTATCCCCTTTACGATGAACGATACTATACAACGCAGGATACTGTTCACATAGGGGTGCATTGTCTAGCCAAGCATCCTCCCAGAAACGTATCTGTGCTCCATTCTTAATAGAGAAAGTTCCATGGCGGAAAAAGACATCTTTCGTCGCCATTAGACCAGCCCAGAAGTGTGAATCCCCGGGTTTCCAAACCACTTGGGATAGCGTCTTGGAGCCGATATATTTTCTCCGAAGAATAGTTTGCCAAATCCCATCCTCGGTAAGGAGCTTAAAAAGCCATTTACCCAGCAGCGCCGAATTCTTGACCTCTAAGTCATGAACTCCAAGGCCGCCTTGATCTTTGGGACTACAAACTATACTCCATTTAACCAGTCGATACTTTCTTTTCTCGCTGTCCCCTTGCCAAAAGAATCTGGATCGATAATAATCGAGTTTATGCAGAATTCCTTTTGGTAATAGGAAGAATGATAACATATACGAGTACCATATTTGTTAGTACCGAATTAATGAGTATCAGTCTTCCACCCGGGGACAGCAATTTACCTTTCCAACTGCTAAGGCGTTTCTGTAATCTTTCTTCCACTATTTTCCATTCGGCAATTGTAAGTCTCCGATAATGAATCGGAATACCCAAATAGCGAATAGGAAACTGGCCTTGCCCACAACCAAACAGCTCCGTATAGAGGGCTGTATCATCTTGGGCATCACCGAAGCAGAATAATTCACTTTTATGGAAATTTATTTTCAATCCCGACAACTGCTCAAATGCCACCAAAATTAATTTCAGGTTTGGAGCTCAGCCAAATGCAGATGATACTCAGTTGAAGAGGGCGATGGACTATGTGCAAAGTCGGTCGGCTAAGAAGGTCCCTGGTACGTCGACCACAAGTAAAACCTCTCTGTTATCTCTTACATGTGATGATATTATTGCAAGGGCTAACAACATGGGGGTTTCTATGGGTGTTTCAACTGAGGCGGAAATTGAATCAGCTAGTTTTATCCTAGATAATGAATTCAAGCGGTCCATGACAATTTTAAAAACTAATGAAAGTTCTGAAAGTATGCCTAGCTGTTTAGTGGTTAAGAAGGCTTCAAACTTGTGTGAAGATTTGATTGATGACAAAAATATGTTGGACGATGATATAACTATTGATTTACCGGTTGAGGTAAAAGCTATTAAGAAGAGAAATAAGAAGAAGTCGATTGATAAAGCACCGCTTCTTAGGAGCACTCGAACTATATTAAAAAAACATATTCTTAGATGAAAGGTTTGAGAGGCATGTCTTGGAATAGTGAGGGGTTTCGGGATCCTAGAAAGAATCTTTTTGTAAAAGAGGCTATTCGGGAGTATCAGTTAGATTTCATTGCTTTGTTGGAAACGGGTAGGTCGGAATCAACGTTTCAACGCTTCAAATAAAAAGATTGGAGAATGGGGACTTCTGTGTCAAGATTCATGTCCGTTCGAAACATGATGGTTTTGAATGGATTTTAGTATCTGTGTATGGTGCGGCACAAGACACACGTAAACTTGAGTTCTTGTCTGAATTGGTTTGGTTATGTGATACCGAAACTTAACCTATACTTGTGGCGGGGGATTTTAACATCTTACGAAAACCGATTTTAACATCTTACGAAAACTTGAGGAGAAAAGTTCTGATAATTTTAATCCTAGGTGGCCCTTTATGTTTAACGCAATTATTGAAAGTCTTAATCTTTGGGAAAACGTCTTATCTGGTCGCCAGTATACATGGGTTAATAGGCGAGTTATTCTGACATATGAAAAGTTGGATCGTGTGCTAGCAAGTGTGGACTGTGGAGTAGGAACAAAAATTCCCACTAGTGTCGGTAAGAGCTTTATCTCGCTCCAGGCCAGACCATACTCCTTTGCTGATTGATTCAGGAAGTAAGACTCATCGGGGGAATACGGTTCGTTTCTCATTTGAACTATCTTGGTTTGAGCAAGAGAGTTTTGATGAGTTGGTTGCAACTGAATGGGTTGCTGGTCCCATTGGAAAAACGCCTATGGAGATTTGGCAGAAAAAATTAGGCATCTGCGCAAATTTTTGCGGGGTTGGGAAAATAAATTAAGTGGAAAGTACAAAAAAGAAGAACGTCTGCTAATTTTAATAGATTATCTAGATATTAAAGCCAAAACTTTCCCTCTAACTGAGAGGGAGAGACTTGATTTAAAACAAGCAAATGATCACTTGAATAAAATTCGACGAGATGAAGAGATTAAATGGGCACAAAGGGCTAAAGTCAAGCACATACAAGAGGGAGGTAACAATACAAAATACTTCCATTTGATTGCAAATGGCAAACATATGAAGAAAAAATCCAACTAGAGCAAGAAGAAGGCACCATTGTCGGTGATGATAATTTGAAAGTATACATTACAGAATATTATAAGAATTTTTTTGGGCCGCCTGGAGATAATTATTTTAAAATGATAGAAAATCGTAATGATGATATCCCTCAACTGTCTGAGGAGGAGAATATCCTCTTAACAGCTAATTTTACTGAGGAAGAAGTCTTTGAAGCCATAGCCCAAATGGAGCACAACAAAGCACCTGGTCGTGAAGGATTCCCTGCAGAGTTCTATCAGATGTTTTGGGAAGTTATTAGAAAAGATCTGATGGCCATGTTTGGCCACTTTCAGGCCGGGGGTTTTCCTTTATTCAAACTAAATTTCAGGATTACAATATTGCTACCGAAAAAAGACAACGCAGTACAGATCTAGCAATATAGGCCTATATGTTTGCTTAATGTTAGCTTCAAAATATTCACCAAGGTATCTACTAATCGTGTGGCGGTAGTGGCGCACAAGGTAGTCAAACCTACTCAGATGACTTTTATGCCAGGGAGGCACATTTTGGAAGGAGTGGTTGTTTTGCATGAGACAATTCATGAATTACACCGTAAAAAGATGGATGGAGTTCTATTTAAAATTGACTTCGAGAAGGCATATGATAAGGTGAAATGGTCTTTTCTTCAACAAGGCTTGTGGATGAAGGGATTTGATCCTGTCTGGTGTGATCGTGTTAAAAAATTTGTACAGGGGGTAGTGTGGGGATAAAGGTTAATGATGATATCGGTCACAATTTTCAGACTAAAAAGGGGCTGAGACAAGGGGATCCATTATCCCCTATTTTATTCAACATTGTAGCTAATATGTTAGCTATTTTGATAGGGCGGGCTAAATAGGCTGGTCATGTGGGGAGTCTTATTCCACATTTAGTTGAGAGGGGTGTGTCGGTGCTGCAGTACGCCGATGATACTATTATTTTTATGGAGCATGACTTAGCAAAAGCGGTTAATATGTAGCTCACTCTGTGTATCTTTGAGCAACTATCGGGGTTAAAAATAAATTTTCATCAGAGCGAATTATTCTGTTTCGGCAAAGCATCGGAAATGGAACACCAATATAAAGAAATTTTTGGGTGTGCATCCGGATCTTTGCCACTTAGGTATCTTGGTATTCCGATCCACCATAGAATGCTCCCTAACTCTGAATGGAATCCGGTGGAAAATCGATTTGCTGCAAAATTAGGCTGTTGACGGAGTAAAATGTTATCTTACGGTGATCACCTTACTCTTATTAATTCCGTTCTTACCAGCCTTCCCATGTTTACGTTATCTTTTTTGGAGATTCCTAAAGGTGTGAGGAAGAGACTTGATTTCTATCGACCTTGATTTTTTTGGCAATTTGACGAACACAAAAAAAAAATATAGATTATCTCGCTGAAATATTATGTATAGACGAAAGGATCAAGGGGGTCTAGGTATTGAGGTTCTTGAGTTGAAAAATAAATGTTTGTTAAGTAAATGGATTTTCAAATTATTATCTGAAGATGGAGTTTGGCAACAATTGTTGCATAACAAATATATTAAAAATAAGATGTTGGCTCAAGTGGAGGTGAAACCTACTGATTCACCCTTTTGGAAGGGATTGATGGGAGTAAAATATGATTTCTTTAGGAGGGGTAAATTTAAAATTGGGAATGGGATCACGGTTCGGTTTTGGGAGGATGTCTGGTTGGGCGAGGTGTCTTTAGCTCAACAATATCCATCTCTATATAATATTGTCCAATGAAAAAATGTGTTGGTATTTACGGTGTTGAATCAATCTCCTACTCCCTCCGATCCCAAAAAAGAGTCGGACGAGCCATTTTACAAAAACAGCCTCACATTTGTTTTCTTCTATACCCGCAGTCCACTTATCATCTTCCTTCCAACCCGCAACAGAAGTAAAAAAAGGAAGTGACGAGCCGCACGCCACCCACCCGTCTCCCTCGTTCCCCATTCTCACTTCTCCCTCCGGTAAGATCCAATCCTGCACTTCCTCACCGGCCGCCCCTGCACTTCCTCACCGTCCGCCCCTGCCCTCCGTCGTCGCCGGCAGTCCCGACGGACCCTTCTTCCCCGCGCCTCAGGTCGTCCCCATCGATGAATCTCTGGCTCTATCTTCCTGCAACGCGTCGAGGGCGACCAGGCGGGAGGCTGAACGGCTCCGGCTGGGCCTCGCCGGCGCAACGCCGGACCTGGACATCCCCGCCTCCCTCCCTCAGTACGGGCGTCGCTCTCCTACCGACCACCTCGATAGTGTGCAGAGAATCCATCGTTATTTTTCTCATTTAGAAGGGTTGAATTGTCAAATGCCGTTTGTATTAACCGCCGGACACTTTTTCCGGATCGGAGGGAGTATTAATATTGGTTTTAGGAGATACCTTAATGAACATAAGTGGAATTTGTGGTTACACTTATGTGAACGCGTAATGATGGTACACCTGAACAATGATAATGACCAGTTTGTATGGAAGTTAACAGAGTCGGGTTCATTTTCAGTTAAATCTATGTACCTTGATCTTATGAATGGCCATACTATATTTCTGAGAAAATACCTTTGGAAGATTAAAGTATCCCTTAAGATAAAGATATTTATGTGATTTCTTAGTAATAAAATGTTGCTTACTAAGGATAACCTAATTAAGAGGAAGTGGACAGGTTGTCAAAAATGTTGCTTCTGTGATAATAATGAGACCATTGATCACTTGTTTATTTCTTGTCCATTTGCAAAATTAATCTGGAGAATGGTATATTTTGCTTATAACATTCCTCCCTCTTCTATATCACGAATATGTTCGGTAATTGGTTGAATGGAGTAAATAAGAATGATAAAGAGCGTATTCGTATTGGAATTTCATCGATTTGTTGGTATATATGGACAAGTAGAAATGACATTATGTTTAATAAACAGAAGGGAACCAATTTTTTGCAGGTTATTATTCGTGCGGCGCATTGGATCCAACTTTGGGCGAACCTTCTCCCGGAGGACCAGCGGGATACTATGGCTATTGGATGCAACCGAATCTTGATGGTCGCACGGGATTGCTATTTCCAGGCTACTGGATGGCGGCACATTAAGAGGATTGAAGATTGAAGATGGATAGATTTTGTTTGCTGTTCATCTTTGTTTGGCTGTTTATTGTTACAGCCTTAGCTTTCATGTGATTGTAATAAGTATACTCTTTTGAACTCCGTTTTTAATAAAAGATATGGCTGTGTGCATCTATTGATGCAGAGGCCGGAGAGATGCTTCCATATCGAAAAAAATTGAGTACTAATATCTGCCCCAAGCATATGTGGTTTGTTAGTATAATTAAATTTCAATTGACCCTCATGCTTAGCTATTAATATTCTGAGAAGCTTTGGACGCCCCTGTGTTTTGATGTTGCTTTAGTATCTAGTTCGTAGTGTGTAGTTTCAGTCTATGTAAAAGGCATGACTAAGGTAGTCTGTGCTTTCCAAGACCTCTGTTCGGATGAGATATGAAGTTCGCATGAGTCCGAGTTCAGTTTTGAATATCTGAATTCTTATCTCTTTGTTTTCTCGGAGGAAACTATATGGAAAGCCGAAAGCTATATCTTGGTGCGTTTTTTCTCTGGGAAAATCAAAGCGCACCTGATCATTCACATGGAGCATTGTGACAATGTTTCTGTGTATCTTATTTTTTTGCAAGAAATAAGATATATGACGGTGAGCACTTGATTCATTCGCTATTAAACAATGACCAGTAAGTTTTACAAATCTTCCCTCTTTTTCTCATAATTTTCCGATTCAGTTTTTTTTTTTGAGAATTGGGCAGGTGAGCTGCACGATGTATTGATAGAGGAAGATTTGGCTCAGTTAATAAGGGAAACCGGGCCCAAAAACCATACAGAGCGGCCGAGTTTATAAGGGAAACCGGCCGAAAACCGCACAAACACCGGAGCCTCATCGCCCACACGATACCAGACCGCCGACGACCAAACACACACCACCAAACCCGGAGCCGCTGCTCCGGCATCCCCTGCTCGGAGGCGAGCCGAGCCGCAACGCTGCACGATATGGACGTCTTGTAGCCCAAACTACCAAGGCGACCACACACAGACCACGAACGCCGCGCCAAAAGATCCGGGGCCGCCGCCCCGACATGCCAGCCACACCGACCGCCCTGTCGTGTAGGCCGGGCCGACGAGCTCGCTACCCACGTAGCACCAACACGCCACCCAAGCCTTGCAAGACCATGACAACACCCCATGGAGTCATCGCTGCAAGACCATCCGAGGCCGCCGCCTCGGCGCACGTCAACCGTCCGGGGCCGCCGCCCCGGCATCCACCATCCTCGACGACAAGGCAACCATGCACACTGCCACGCATCTACCACACCACGAGGAGCACAGACTCCAAAAGCGGCGCCTTCAAGAAGGTAACGGCACAGTGTGTCGCCGCCGCCCGCTCCGAGGAGCAGAGGTTTTCACCCGGAGAACGCAACAACTCGCGACAGCAGGAGACCAAGCTCCCCGATGAAGCCCTCAGCAGGGAAAAATGGTACCCAGAGGCACCGCCGACATCGGCACCAATTGGTGCGAGGCTTTCGCCTGGAGTGTCGATGCTGTTGGCATGCGCAACGCATGCCCTAGCAGTAGGCGTAGCCAGCCGAGCAAGGGGTCTTGTAGCCGTCCACCAAACACGCACCAAACGCCTGAGAAGCGCAACCTGGCAGACTGCCGCAGAGGCAGCAGATCCGGCCGCCGAGCGCTGAGCCGCCGGGAGCCCAGGCCACCAACCGACGTCGCCTTGGACGCAGGCCCGCCGAAGCCCAGATCGGGCCCGACCGCGGCAGACCCCGGGCCGCAGGTCCCTCCCCAGCCAGACTGCGCCATATGATATCCTGCTACTCTGCCATGCTGCTATGTGTTCGCAATGTTTAGCGAAATAAATTAGCAAAAGTCCTTTTGAGTGCTACAAAATAAATTAGCAAAGTCTTCTTCCTGTGTCACGTGTTTATCCAAGGAAAGCTCTTTATGAATTAGTGTTAGGAGGAACTAGACACTAAATGATATAGTAGAAGCGGGACCTCGACGTGAGAATTCCAGAAATTCGTTCCTGACAGGATTCGAACTCTGGTCATTGGGGTACGCCACTGCGACCCCAACCACTGGGCTATGCCCACGTCCTCAAGGAATGCTCTTTGAGTGTCACAAAATTTCCTGTTATGTTATATATGCTATTTCATTTATTACATACTCTCCTTTATGTATAGAAAAATTCCCCTCAATGCATAGGAATATGTTCAGTGAAAGATGACCTTGGGAAACTTATGTGGTGTATTTCTGTGGGTTTAGATCGCACAATTTGCAAAGATATAGAAACTACTAACTGAACAAATGGGACATGTAAATTATAGAGAACCCCTCTTTTATTTGAGTGCTTAATTTGGAGTTTTGGCCCTCATTCCTTCTAAGGTTTGCTGATTATGTAGACCTACAATTCTATTAGCGCACAGGCATTGTATGGTTGTTTTGATGTATCCTGCAACTATGTTAGCTACGGCAAGCCTATGATAAAAGGACATAGGTGCATGATAGAACTAGGTGTGTTATGAAATAGGCATCATTTAAGAAGAATATATACTCTTACTAATCACTTCGACGCTATTTCTTTTGCTCATATCTTCGACACTTTCTTTTGCTTTGTCGTAATTTGATGATTTTTTTCTACGAAATATGATGATATGGCAACACCAGTTTGGATCGCTTTGAATGAATCAATGGAAAATAGAAGCATGGTTATTAGTTTCAAAGTAATATTTGATTGAAATTTCATGGAGAGCGATAGCTCAGAACTCACTTCGATATCTTCTCAAGACAGGGCCTTCCTCAAGGAGAGCACGAGCCACACCAGCCTCGGCCTTCCTGTCAAGAGCCATGAAATCATTGTTCTATCATCTGACAACAAGATGACGACAACAAGCGTTGAAGAACTCTATTCAAAGGAAAGAAGGCAGTTATGGTAGCTGCTTTCAGTTGTTTCTTTCCTATGTACAAAACTTAGTAAAATCCATAGTCATGTCCCTATTTTTGTACCCACTGTTTGTGAATATAAGATGATCAGTTCATGGCTTAGATCTTTATACAACAGAACAATAGCCCACTCACTTGTAAGTATTTTAAAAAAATTGCTTATCATCCAACCTCCACATCATAGGCGTAATTTAACATAATTTAAAGCATCCTTTATTCTCTAACTTCAGTTTGCCGCCGCGCCTGACCTTGCTAGTATATTATACGAGAGTACACAACTGCTTGCTATCATCGACATATATGAGATCCCAACATAGTCTACGAGCCAATGCAGATTAGTCTATGGTAAGCCTATAATGCTTAAGGATCAAGTCTACGAGCCAATGCAGATTAGTCTATGGTAAGCCTATAATGCTTAAGGATCTATTTAGGTCTTAATCGTCAAAATATCTTATTCGAAGCCATCTTAGATAGGCTTATACAACAGAGTGGGTTCCCACTACATAAAAAAATTATGTTTGACAGTGTTAATGACAGCAGGTAAGCCTGCTATAGCGCTACACACTAGACAAAGCACAATTTGCTTGTCAATTTGGAGGTGGCGTTTTGGCTCATAGGAGCAAATGCTCCTATTATACAAAATAATTAAAAAACAATTTTAAAAATGTCAAAAAATTCTGACATAAATTTTTTGTTGTACATCGTGACATTCTATGTTAGTGCACAAGTTTTCATGGAGAAACAATATTTTATGTGGCGTATACAAAAAAAGATAAAAAAATGTCATGTACGTAGTCGTGTTATAGCATCATAATTTGTCTTTTTTACTGCAGCCACAAATTTTTATAGTTTTTTTTGAAAACTTGTGTACGAACATAAAATGTGTAGATGTACATGAAAAAATTTAGTTTAGAATTTTTTGACACTTCAAAATGTAGATTCACACAATGGGAGCAAATGCTCCTATGAGCCAAAGTGAATATCCCTGTCAATTTCATATTTTTTGCCAACTGCTTTCTGTGAAATCAGCAAACATGTAACTGCTATGGCTAGTCATAGTGGTAGTATCTTAGTTAGCATCATGTACATTGGTTTCATAAAAATGCTGATGTGACAGCTAACTAAAGAGGAGATATGAGATTAGAGTATCATACTCCCTCCATCTCGGTTTAGAGGGCTCAATATGAAAAAAAAACATTTGTTCCATATTATCTCCTCTCTAAGATCTGCATGCATTTAATTAGAATTAGTAGTTAGTCTCCATCGCTCTTTTTAGCATGCGGGAGGAGTGGAAAACGAAAAAGTTTGCATGGGGATTGGCTGCATGCGCGCTGTGAAGAAATGCTGGTTGCATGCGTGTTCTGTTCTGGTGGCTATCATTAAATTGGAAGTAGCACCTGATTGGGGAGAGGCGGCGCTAGGAAGAGTTTTTAGCCTCCAATAAAAAATATGCCTTGGTTACAATGCAAAACGATTTGAGCCTTGTGAACGGAGACAGAGGGAGTAGGTAAATACCGTATCATAGCGCATATCACGAGAAAAGTTAATGCCAGACAAATCTTGTAACATCAATTTGCATTGAGATTCTAAATAGCAATAAATATATCATAACTATGATACCACTCCATAATACTATCCACTATAGGGATATTATCATACACAAGTATCATATGATACTACTATATGATACTTAGCACTATGGCTAGTCTAAGTGCAGGATATGACACTTCGCTTACCATGCCACTTTGCAGAAAAAGGAGACACTCCGCGAGCTAATGGATAGCGATAATTGTCCGCACATGGCAAATTATGGTGGACCCAAATAACATGTGCAGTCACATGTCGGATTGTATGCAGAGTGTGTGGTACACTCGGTAAACCGCTGACTAGTTTGCAAGTGTCTCCCTGTACCTACGACAAAATTGTCCCAACTAATATATCTACATTTACAATACTTTAAATTGGCCTTCACATAATTTTCTTTACATAAAGAAAAGAGCTTCTACATGGTTATACAATAAATTTAGAGAAATGATACAACCTCTTGAAAAGCTTCACTACAAGCAAATTTGTGTTGTAGTGCAAAATAAGGTAACCACTTGGTAAATAACAAGATAACCTACCAAGGTTGTACAGTTTGAAACACAGTGAAACTCCACTTTTAAAGAGATCTTACAATATTTTGTCCAAACATACTAGTTAAAACACATCGTACATGGCACAGGAATCATGATGATCTTGACGCTAAAACTCCACTCCATTCTTTCCCGAAAAAGGCGTATTTTTGTTTTTGGGAAATGAAACGTGTAAAGTTTTATCGAGCTTTAAGAAGAAAACAATAAGAACTTCAGAGAAGGTCTCTACATTAAGAAAGGTGTTTACACATTAATTTTACAACAAATTTATATAGGCAACTGCTACAACCTCTAGAGAGGTGTCACTACAAGCAAATTTGTGTTGTAGTGCTCAGAACGTAAACCAGTTGGTACATAAAAAGATGGCCTAACAAAGTTGTACGGTTTTTGCAAAGAACACGCTTGAACTCTACTTGTATCTGGTAAAAAAAACTCCACTAGCAAAAAAGGCTTTCAAATGCTTCAGTAATAATGAAAGCTAAAACATATTGAGGAGTACATGACGCAGGAATCAGGGCGAGCTTAACACTAACAGACGTACTTTCTCTGTTCCTCAAAAGAAGGCATATAATTTTGGGAAATGCACTTTTGCTCATAGGTGTAGATACACCCATTATTTAAAAATCCTATTTCGAAATGTCAAAAAATGTGAAACAAATTCTAGCTTTACACCCACACATTCTATGTCCGCACACAAATTTTCGCAAAAGATAGACATTTTTGTGACTTGTGTAAAAATACAATTTTTTGTGCTTTCAAATTGCTTCTCAGGAAACATTTATTTGTCATTTTTACACAACACATAACAAATGTGTTTTCCCCATAATTTCTTTTGTATGAACATAGTATGTGTACACCCAGGATTTGTTTTCAGATTTTTTAAACATGTTTAAATATATTTAATATACATTTTTCTTAATAGGTGTATTTAGACCTATGAGCCAAAACACCATGTCCTATAATTTTCCAGACCTTAAACAATGTACTAATGTTTAAGCAAGCATAAACGAAAAAACCGTCAACACCGATAAAACTATATAATCATATGGAAATATATTTTACCATGTATCTAATGATTCTTATCTCTTATTGTACTCCTATACAGTATGTTATAGGTATTTTTTCTAACAGCTTGGTCAAGTTTTACGTAGTCTGACTTTGTCAAAAACTTATACTATAAGTCTTCGTGCACCTCATGTGCCGTTGTTGTCGGGCCCAACGATGTCCCTTTCTCTTCTACGTATTAGGCGAACATAGCCTCTTCTCTATGCGCATTGCTATCTTGGTCCAATATCTCTGGGAAAGAAATCTCTTCATTTTTTGAGTAAATTCCAGTTTTTACCCTCTTGTTTGAGTTTTGTGACACATATTACCCCATTTAACATTCTTTCATCCGTATTACCCCATTTAGTGAATTTGTTTCCAGTTTTTACCCCTTATAAAAATTGGAGAGCAATCTACTAGGTGGGACTGACGTACAAATGGTGTGCGACGTTGCTTTTCTTCTCCTGGCGTTTTCTCCATTCCGGAATTGATCTGATACACTAGTAGAAACAAGGGCTTTTATCCTGTCCTCGAAAGAGATTTTGCACCGGATTTGGCACGAACCGGTGCTAAAGGGGTCATTAGCACCGGTTCGTGCGGTCTGGACGTCCACGGGGCATTAGCACCGGTTCGTGTGAGACCTTTAGCACCGGTTCGTAACACGAACCGGTGCTAAAGGGTTGGCGTCAGCCGCGAACCCTTTTGCACCGGTTCGTGTTACGAACCGGTGCTAAACACCTCCACCCCCCCCCGTGGATCGCCTTTATTAACACTGTAAAATATAAAAGAAAATGATAGAAAATTCAAAAAATAATTTTTTATCAGATTCTAGTATGTTATGCAACCTACTATTGGGGAAAATTAACAAATTTGAGTTTTCACTTTTTTTGCAAAAAAGGTTTGAAAAATGGTAAAACCGCATTAACTTTTGCATACGACGTCGAAAAAAAAACGTATAATATATCAAAATCATCGTGGGAAAAAGTTACATTCGAATTCACCGGGATTTACCCGGTTAGCCAATTTTTAGATTCTCAAAATTCCAAATGAAAATATGAAAGCAGGAAGATTTTAGTTTTTCCTAGAAATTTAGGATTTTATATATGTTTTTATTTTTCAAATTTAAAATTAATAATTGTATCCTGCATAAAGATTACACTCTGAAAATTATAAGTTTTTCAAAATTTCAGGTTTTAGGTTTGGCAAAAAAATTTAAAAATTTAAAATAATTAAAAATAATACAAATTATAAAGTTAATGTTTATTTATTTAGTCTAGATTATTATTATATCATTACTTTTGTTTATTAAAAGAATTTTTTAAAATTCGAACAATAAAGAAATATGACATCTACCGATATGTTAATAGATATGTTAATAGGATTGATATGATACTACTATCACATACATGCGCGCGAAGCATTTGGATACGGGATGGAAAGGAACTTGGAAGTTAAGCGTGCTAGTGCTAGAGTAGTGGGAGGATGGGTGACCGAGCGGGAAGTCTAAGCACGATTAAGTAATTAGACTAGAGATAAGGGTAGTTAGATACTAAACTTGTGAAATAACTAAAATAATAGAAATTCTGAAAAAAAGGAAAAAAGAGGGAGTGAAAAATAATTCGAAAAAAATTACGGTAGCGGGGTTCTACCGCGGCAGCGTTTTGGGACATTTTCCTGCCGCGGCAGACCCTTTAGCTAAAGGTTCTCTCGCTCGGGCGCCCGACAGCCGCCACGTGGTGCCCCTTTAGCACCGGTTTGCAACTGAACCGGTGCAAAAGGGGGGGGGCTTTTGCACCGGATGTTTTGCACCGGTTGGGCATCCGGTGCATATGATCCTTACCAACCGGTGCAAAAACACCATTTTCCACTAGTGATAGCTGATGTTTCCCGTTTTTTCTACTCACATGCATCAGGTGCACATATGTATTTCTTCAACGGAGCAATCGATATTCGATGACAGTAGGTACGACTCGTCGAGGTGATCGCTAGCTATTTCATAGTATAGGAGGCAGCGATCACATCGTACTAACTTGAGTGGCGCGTTTGGCCGATGGAAGCCACACGTATAAAGTTGCTGGCTCAATTGAAATCTGGCAGCTAGTATGCAACGCACGAGAGACGATTAGAATTGATTGACTAAACATCGTGTAACATGAGTACTTTTTATTTTGTGCTTCTTGCTATGTATCAAAATTATGATGTGACACGTGATATAACATACGGAAAAGCAGAGGCACAATACTATTTGATGGTATCTAGTTCAACTCAGACATATGCAAACTGACACATGCACACATAGTTGATGTCGTGATTATTTGCCACAACATGAAGGTTATGAACATATTGTTGGGTTCAAGTTTTTCTTGGTGCAGGAATAAACTCAAGGAAAGGTGCCAATTGGAACGCACATTTGCAAAATCTTAGGGAGGGTAAAATCTGGCAAAGATTTCGTTAAATGGGGTAAAACGGATGAAAAATTATTAAATGGGGTAATTAGTGACAAAAATATTAAACTTGGGGGGTAAAAATTGGAATTTACTCTTTTTTTTTTTTGAGAACGATGCAGAAGGACTACTGCATGTTTTGTCTTCCTTACTACTCCTCCATTCGGATTAAATCGACGCCGAGAGTGCAGAGGGAGTAGCTTGTGTAGGTACAGTTGCCGCGTCGATTAAAGATGACCAGAGGGAGTACTACCTCTCGCTCAATATCGCCACTGCATGCCGGTATAGCCCCTTTGTGTTTAGAAGTTTCAAACAAGCATAATAGAATATAGAGAGAGATGCAATTGACAAAAACAAGCATACACTACACTGGCACTCTGGCAGTGCATAAACATGGTGTACAAAGCAAACTCTCGATGTATTCTCCTCAAAGGGAGAGAAGGGAACAACTAAACACCGATACAATGCCTGCCGGCCACGGAGAGCTGGGTCGAGTACTCATCTCCTCTCGATCTCTCACGGGGAGATACATGAGAGAGCTTTTATTCGGTATAAATAATATAGTAGGTGTAAACGTGTGTGACGCCGGTTCGGAGTAATGGATGGATCAGTTGATGCTGTTACAGTTGACGGAGGTGCTGATGGCGTAGGGGATGCTGACGCCGCACTTGGACGGGATGCTGGCGGCGTTACCGGCCTTGATCCCGCTAATGCCGCTGACCAATTTCTTGAGGCAGTTGCAGGCGGCACGCTTGTCGGCGGTGCTCTTAGCGGAGTTGGCGAGGCTCTTGACGCCGCTGCAGCAGCCCGCGGACGGGGAGGCGCCGCCTTTAGCGTAGGCCATGCAGGGGCTCAAGGCAGAGCTCACCTGACCACAGGAGATGGCGGCGTTGGCGGCGTAAGGCGCCGAGAGGAGCATCGCCGCCACAATGGCGACCACCACGATCTGGGCTGCTGCAGCACGGGCCATCTCTTACCTCGAGCTAGTGGTGAGCTGGGTGTGGCTGTAGATCGATGAGATAGCTAGATTTGCTAGATGGAGCAAGTGATGGTGGGTGAGGAGGATACGAGGGGACGCAGGGGCTTAAATAGGGGTTCTGATTTCTGAAGAAGAAAATGCACTTCAGCATCGTCGGTGGCAAGATCAATCAGTTGGATGGGGTTAATTGCTTCGATTTGGAAGGTTGTTGGACGTTGGGAGCTGATGCATGGATCTATCTAGCTACGCTTACTTAGTTGAACCGGCCAAAAGTTAAAAAAAATATCATACTATGCGAAAACCCCTTTCACGGTCCTAAGAGTCTCGAAAGTGTGGAAAATATAGAACCCTAATTCTTCTTTTGTTTAATTGCAATGACCCTCCACTAGCCTTGTTCTAGCAGTGTAGAGGTAATTTGAGAGAGTTCATGGTAATAGAGGGCCATCACTTTCCGCTCCGCCCCTCTCTCTCCGCTCCCCCTCCTCTGCTCGCGAAATACTGCCGCCCGGGCCGAACCCAACCCTTCTCCGGCGGCTCAGCCGGCCGGAGATGGGGAGGGCGACGCGCCGGAGTAGATAGTAGGTGTAGTTGTAGGTTTTCTGGCGAGATGCCGCGGATTTGGAGTGGAACACCGTCTTCTCTGGGCAATATCTGGTGCGTTTGGTGGTGGAGGCGGCGCGGCGAGGTGCTACGACGGTCGGAGACGGCGGCGCAGCCTTCTTCCCTACAGATCTCCATCAATAAGCCCAAGGTCCGCTTCTTTCCTCTGGTTTTTGCCTTTGCCCTTTCTGTCCTTCTCTCGCCGGCCGGCCGTGGTGGCGAGGAGTGGAGAAGGAGGATTACGGGCAGGTGGAGACCAGAGAGAAGCAGGGGCCTCACCCTCCCGGTGTTTAGGTGCGACATCGGTGAGCGGCCGAGGAGCAGCGAGCTCAAGCCCCTCAGGTGGGGATGATCTTGTTTGCTCCTCTTGTCGAGGTCCTCCGCAATAAGCACTCTTGGTCGCAAAGCAGCGTCCTCGACATCATCAACATCGACCTGGCCGGCCGTGGCGGCGAGGAGGAAGATGAAGACGGTGTTGACGGTGCTGTTTTCTGCGACCAATTTCTGCCGAATCCTCGCAGCTTGGAAGCATTTTCGGTGAGCATCATCTCCAGGGCAGCATGCCGTTTGGTAACGCCGGTGAGGTCCGACATCCTTTCAACCTCCATCGGAGGCCTTCTTCTAGGTCAGCGGTCGCGCCCAACGCCGACATCGCAGCAAGTGGTTTCGTCCCCGCAGCGGTGCTCGACAGCGGTGCAGCTGACCTCTGGCTTGGCAGAGGAGATAGGGAGGGACCTGATTGTTTTTTTCATCTTTCAGCGAGGTCTCCTCCACATATGCTTGGGACTCATGTGTTATTTTCTCTTTCTTATGGGATCCTCTGTAAAAATGTACACCTTCACTGTTTGCATATTAATATAAGCTTTCAGGCCCTTCGGGGCTCTTCCTGTTCAAAAAAAAAACATGGTAATAAGATTTCTTATTTGGGCAACCACTGGAAGCTAGTAAGGGGGGAAATAATTGATCCAGCTTATATGGGAAACTGACCAGATCGAAGACTTATTACAACTTTACCTGTTAGTACGGAGTACCAGATGAAAACCAACATGGCAAGCTCAAGAAGCCAACCTAAACATGGCCCCGGAGCCCAACATTCGTGGTCAAATTGCCTCAAGCCCTAAGAGCATCTCCACTCGTTGGCGCTCCACACGCCCAAATCCGGCGAAAGTTTCGTTCGGTTTGGAGGAAAATTAGGCCTGGGGAGCGCCGAAGTTCCAGCCGTCACCCCGCCAGGACACCCCCAACTTGGGGCATTTGACATATTTCAATCAAATTCGACATAAAATTTAACAAGTTCGGCGAACAAGATTCAGAAAATTGCTGAAACAAATTGGGCGAAAATCAGTACAATGTTTAACAAGTGCTGAAACAAATGAAGCACACAATTTCACAAGTTTTGAAACAAATAAATAAAGACACACTAGTTGGCGTCGGCGTTGGCGTTGCCTCGGAGCGTCCATATGTGTTCCACCAGATCATCTTGCAGCTGTTGATGCATTGTAGAGTCTCGAATCTCCTGGCGCATAGCAATGAAGGCGGCCCATGATGGAGGCACCTGGTGATTAGGCTGTGCAAGAGGTCCCTCTCTCTCATATGGTGCTTGTTGCTTGATGCGTGTAGTTGACACGTCCGTTGGGAACCCCAAGAGGAAGGTGTGATGCGCACAGCGGCAAGTTTCCCTCAGTAAGAAACCAATGTTTAATCGAACCAGTAGGAGTCAAGAAGCACGTTGAAGGTTGATGGCGGCGGGATGTAGTGCGGCGCAACACCAGAGATTCCGGCGCCAACGTGGAACCTGCACAACACAACCAAAGTACTTTGCCCCAACGAAACAGTGAGGTTGTCAATCTCACCGGCTTGTTGTAACAAAGGATTAACCGAATTGTGTGGAAGATGATTGTTTGCAGAGAAAACAAGTAAAACAAGTATTGCAGCAGATTTGTATTTCAGTATTAAAAGAATGGACCGGGGTCCACAGTTCACTAGAGGTGTCTCTCCCATAAGATAAAAGCATGTTGGGTGAACAAATTACAGTCGGGCAATTGACAAATAGAGAGGGCATAACAATGCACATACATGACATGATAAGTATAGTGAGATTTAATTGGGCATTACGACAAAGTACATAGACCGCCATCCAACCGCATCTATGCCTAAAAAGTCCACCTTCAGGTTATCGTCCGAACCCCTTCCAGTATTAAGTTGCAAAGCAACGGACAATTGCATTAAGTATGGTGCGTAATGTAATCAACAACTACATCCTCGGACATAGCGCCAATGTTTTATCCCTAGTGGCAACAAGACACAGCACAACCTTAGAACTTTCTCGTCACTCGTCCCAGGTGTCAATGCAGGCATGAACCCACTATCGAGCATAAATACTCCCTCTTGGAGTTAAAAGCAAAAACTTGGCCAGAGCCTCTACTAGTAACGGAGAGCATGCAAGATCATAAACAACACATATGTAATAACTTGATAATTAACATGACATGGTATTCTCTATCCATCGGATCCCGACAAACACAACATAGAGTATTACAGATAGATGATATTGATCATGTTAGGCAGCTCACAAGATCCAACAATGAAGCACAATGAGGAGAAGACAACCATCTAGCTACTGCTATGGACCCATAGTCCAGGGGTGAACTACTCACTCATCACTCCGGAGGCGACCATGGCGGTGTAGAGTCCTCCGGGAGATGAATCCCCTCTCCGGCAGGGTGCCGGAGGAGATCTCCGAATCCCCGAGATGGGATCGGCGGCGGCGGCGTCTCGGTAAGGTTATCCGTATCGTGGTTTTTCGCCTCGGGGGTTTCGCGACGGAGGCTTTAAGTAGGCGGAAGGGCAGAGTCGGGGGCTGACGAGGGGCCCACACCATAGGGCGGCGCGGGCCCCCCCTTGTGGTTTGGCCACCTCGTGGCCCCACTTCGTATGCTCTTCGGTCTTCTGGAAGGTTTGTGGCGAAATAGGCCCCTGGGTCTTCGTTTCGTCCAATTCCGAGAATATTTTGTTACTAGGATTTCTGAAACCAAAAACAGCAGAAAACATCAACTGGCACTTCGGCATCTTGTTAATAGGTTAGTTCCAGAAAATGCACGAATATGACATAAAGTGTGCATAAAACATGTAGGTATCATCAATAATATGGCATAGAACATAAGAAATTATCGATACGTCGGAGACGTATCAAGCATCCCCAAGCTTAGTTCTGCTCGTCCCGAGCAGGTAAAACGATAACAAAGATAATTTGTGAAGTGATATGCCATCATAACCTTGATCATACTATTTGTAAACATATGTAGTGAATGCAGCGATCAAAACAATGGTAATGACATGAGTAAACAAGTGAATCATAAAGCAAAGACTTTTCATGAATAGTACTTCAAGACAAGCATCAATAAGTCTTGCATAAGAGTTAACTCATAAAGCAATAAATCAAAGTAAAGGCATTGAAGCAACACAAAAGAAGATTAAGTTTCAGCGGTTGCTTTCAACTTGTAACATTTATATCTCATGGATAATTGTCAACATAGAGTAATATAACAAGTACAATATGTAAGTATGTAGGAATCAATGCACAGTTCACACAAGTGTTTGCTTCTTGAGGTGGAGAGAGATAGGTGAACTGACTCAACATAAAAGTAAAAAGAATGGTCCTTCAAAGAGGAAAGCATCGATTGCTATATTTGTGCTAGAGCTTTTATTTTGAAAACATGAAACAATTTTGTCAACGGTAGTAATAAAGCATATGAGTTATGTACATTATATCTTACAAGTTGCAAGTCTCATGCATAGTATACTAATAGTGCCCGCACCTTGTCCTAATTAACTTGGACTACCGGATCTTTGCAATGCACATGTTTTGACCAAGTGTCACAATGGGGTACCTCCATGTCGCCTCGTACAAAGGTCTAAGGAGAAAGCTCGCATTTTGGATTTCTCGCTTTTGATTATTCTCAACTTAGACATCCATACCGGGACAACATGGACAACAGATAATGGACTCCTCTTTAATGCATAAGCATGTGGCAACAATTATTATTCTCATATGAGATTGAGGATATGTGTCCAAACTGAAACTTCCACCATGAATCATGGCTTTAGTTAGTGGCCCAAAGTTCTTCTCTAACAATATGCATGCTCCAACCATGAAGGTGGTAGATCTCTCTTGCTTCAGACAAGACGAACATGCATAGCAACTCACATGATATTCAACAAAGAATAGCTGATGGCGTCCCCAGAAGCATGGTTATCGCACAACAAGCAACTTAATAAGAGATAAAGTGCATAAGTACATATTCCATACCACAATAGTTTTTAAGCTATTTGTCCCATGAGCTATATATTGTAAATGTGAATGATGGAATTTTAAAGGTAGCACTCAAGCAATTTACTTTGGAATGGCGGATAAATACCATGTAGTAGGTAGGTATGGTGGACACAAATGGCATAGTGGTTGGCTCAAGGATTTTGGATGCATGAGAAGTATTCCCTCTCGATACAAGGTTTAGGCTAGCAAGGTTATTTGAAACAAACACAAGGATGAACGGTACATCAAAACTCACATAAAAGACATATTGTAAACATTATAAGACTCCATACCGTCTTCCTTGTTGTTCAAAACTCAATACTAGATATTATCTAGACTCTAGAGAAACCAAATATGCAAACCAAATTAGCAAGCTCTAAGTATTTCTTCATTAATGGGTGCAAAGTATATGATGCAAGAGCTTAAACATGAGCACAACAATTGCCAAGTATCAAATTATCCAAGACATTTTAGAATTACTACATGTAGCATTTTCCAATTCCAACCATATAACAATTTAACGAAGAAGAAACTTCGCCATGAATACTATGAGTAGAGCCTAAGGACATATTTGTCCATATGCTACAGCGGAGCGTGTCTCTCTCCCATAAAGTGAATGCTAGGATCCATTTTATTCAAACAAAACAAAAAACAAAAACAAACCGACGCTCCAAGCAAAGTACATAAGATGTGACGGAATAAAAATATAGTTTCAGGGGAGGAACCCGATAATGTTGTCGATGAAGAAGGGGATGCCTTGGGCATCCCCAAGCTTAGACGCTGAGTCTTCTTAAAATATGCAGGGGTGAACCACCGGGGCATCCCCAAGCTTAGAGCTTTCACTCTCCTTGATCATGTTGCATCATACTCCTCTCTTGATCCTTGAAAACTTCCTCCACACCAAACTCGAAACAACTCATTAGAGGGTTAGTGCACAATAAAAATTAACATGTTCAAAGATGACACAATCATTCTTAACACTTCTGGACATTGCATAAAGCTACTGGACATTAATGGATCAAAGAAATTCATCCAACATAGCAAAAGAGGCAATGCGAAATAAAAGACAGAATCTGTCAAAACAGAACAGTCCGTAAAGATGGATTTTATTAGGCCACCAGACTTGCTCAAATGAAAATGCTCAAATTTAATGAAAGTTGCGTACATATCTGAGGATCATGCACGTAAATTGGCTTAATTTTCTGAGCTACCTACAGGGAGGTAGACCCAGATTCGTGACAGCAAAGAAATCTGGAACTGCGCAGTAATCCAAATCTAGTACTTACTTTACTATCAAAGACTTTACTTGGCACAACAAAACTCAAAACTAAGATAAGGAGAGGTTGCTACAGTAGTAAACAACTTCCAAGACATAAATATAAAACAAAAATACTGTAGTAAAAACATGGGTTGTCTCCCATAAGCGCTTTTCTTTAACGTCTTTCAGCTAGGCGCAGAAAGTGTAACTCAAGTAACATCGAGAGACGAAGCATCAACATCATAATTTGTTCTAATAATAGAATCATAAGGTAACTTCATTCTCTTTCTAGGGAAGTTTTCCATACCTTTCTTGAGAGGAAATTGATATTTAATATTACCTTCCTTCATATCAATAGTGGCACCAACGGTTCGAAGAAAAGGTCTTCCCAATATAATGGGGCAAGATGCATTGCATTCAATATCCAAGACAACAAAATCAACGGGGAGAAGGTTATTGTTAACCATAATATGAACATTATCAACTTTCCCCAAAGGTTTCTTTTTAGTATTATCAGCGAGATTAACATCCAAATAACAATTTTTCAATGGTGGCAAGTCAAGCATATCATAGACTTTCTTAGGCATAACAGAAATACTTGCACCAAGATCACATAAAGCATTACAATCAAAATCTTTGACTCTCATTTTAATGATGGGCTCCCAACCATCCTCTAGCTTTCTAGGAATAGAAGTTTCAAGTTTTAGTTTCTCTTCTCTAGCTTTTATGAGAGCATTTGTAATATGTTTTGTGAAAGCCAAGTTTATAGCGCTAGCATTAGGACTTTTAGCAAGTTTTTGTAAGAACTTTATAACTTCAGAGATGTGGCAATCATCAAAATCTAAATCATTACAATCTAAAGCAATGGGATTATCATCCCCAAGGTTGGAAAAAATTTCAGCGAGTTTTATCACAAGCGGTTTCAGCAGTTTTAGCAGTTTCGAGTAATTTTGCGCGCTTTGCACTAGGAGTAGAAACATTGCCAACACCAATTATTTTACCATTGATAGTAGGAGGTGCAGCAACATGTGAATTATTAGCATTGCTAGTGGTGGTAATAGTCCAAACTTTAGCTACATTTTCCTTTTTAGCTAGTTTTTCATTTTCTTCTCTATCCCACCTAGCACGCAGTTCAGCCATTAATCTTATATTCTCATTAATTCTAACTTGGATGGCATTTTCTGTAGTAACAATTTTATTTTCAATATCCCTATTAGGCATAACTTTCGATTTCAAAAGATCAACATCAGAGGCAAAACTATCAACTCTAGAAACAAGAATATCAATTTTATTGAGCTTTTCCTCAACAGATTTGTTAAAAGCAGTTTGTGTACTAATAAATTCTTTAAGCATGGCTTCAAGTCCAGGGGTGTATTCCTATTATTTTTCTAATAATTCCCATAAGAATTAGCATAACCGTTACCATTATTATAAGGATATGGCCTATAGTTATTACTAGAATTGTTCCGATAAGCATTGTTGTTGAAATTATTATTTTTAATGAAGTTTACATCAACATGTTCTTCTTGGGCAACCAATGAAGCTAATGGAACATTATTAGGATCAACATTAGTCCTATCATTCGCAAGCATAGACATAATAGCATCAACCTTATCATTCAAGGAAGAGGATTCTTCAATAGAATTTACCTTCTTACCTTGTGGAGCTCTTTCCGTGTGCCATTCAGAGTAATTAACCATCATATTATCAAGAAGCTTTGTTGCTTCACCAAGAGTGATGGACATAAAGGTACCTCCAGCAGCTGAATCCAATAAATTCCGCGAAGAAAAATTTAGTCCTGCATAGAAGGTTTGGATGATCATCCAAGTAGTCGATCCATGGGTTGGGCAATTTTTAACCAGAGATTTCATTCTTTCCCAAGATTGAGCAACATGTTCATTATCCAATTGTTTAAAATTCATTATGCTACTCCTCAAAGATATAATTTTAGCAGGGGGATAATATCTACCAATAAAAGCATTCTTGCATTTAGTCCATGAATCAATACTATTCTTAGGCAGAGATAGCAACCAATCTTTAGCTCTTCCTCTTAATGAGAAAGGGAACAATTTTAATTTTATAATTTCACCATCTACATCTTTATATTTTTGCATTTCACACAATTCAACAAAATTATTGAGATGGGCAGCAGCATCATCGAACTAACACCAGAAAATTGCTCTCTCATGACAAGATTCGAGTAAAGCAGGTTTAATTTCAAAGAATTCTGTCGTAGTAGTAGGTGGAGCAATAGGTGTGCATAGGAAATCATTATTATTTGTGCTAGTGAAGTCACACAACTTAGTATTTTCAGGGGTGGCCATTTTAGCAGTAGTAAATAAAGCAAACTAGGTAAAGTAAATGCAAGTAAACTAATTTTTTTGTGTTTTTGATATAGAGTGCAAGACAGTAAATAAAGTAAAGCTAGCAACTAATTTTTTTGTGTTTTGATATAATGCGGCAAACAAAGTAGTAAATAAAATAAAGCAAGACAAAAACAAAGTAAAGAGATTGAGAAGTGGAGACTCCCCTTGCAGCGTGTCTTGATCTCCCGACAACGGCGCCGGAAATTTGCTTGATGCGTGTAGTTGACACGTCCGTTGGGAACCCCAAGAGGAAGGTGTGATGCGCACAGCGGCAAGTTTCCCTCGTAAGAAACCAAGGTTTAATCGAACCAGTAGGAGTCAAGAAGCACGTTGAAGGTTGATGGCGGCGGGATGTAGTGCGGCGCAACACCAGAGATTCCGGCGCCAACGTGGAACCTGCACAACACAACCAAAGTACTTTTCTCTAACGAAACAGTGAGGTTGTCAATCTCACCGGCTTGCTGTAACAAAGGATTAACCGAATTGTGTGGAAGATGATTGTTTGCAGAGAAAACAGTAAAAAAAGTATTGCAGCAGATTTGTATTTCAGTATTAAAAGAATGGACCGGGGTCCACAGTTCACTAGAGGTGTCTCTCCCATAAGATAAAAGCATGTTGGGTGAACAAATTACAGTCGGGCAATTGACAAATAGAGAGGGCATAACAATGCACATACATGACATGATAAGTATAGTGAGATTTAATTGGGCATTACGACAAAGTACATAGACCGCCATCCAACTGCATCTATGCCTAAAAAGTCCACCTTCAGGTTATCGTCCGAACCCCTTCCGGTATTAAGTTGCAAAGCAACGGACAATTGCATTAAGTATGGTGCGTAATGTAATCAACAACTACATCCTTGGACATAGCGCCAATGTTTTATCCCTAGTGGCAACAACACGAGCACAACCTTAGAACTTTCGTCACTCGTCCCGGTGTCAATGCGGGCATGAACCCACTATCGAGCATAAATACTCCCTCTTGGAGTTAAAAGCAAAAAACTTGGCCAGAGCCTCTACTAGTAACGGAGAGCATGCAAGATCATAAACAACACATATGTAATAACTTGATAATTAACATGACATGGTATTCTCTATCCATCGGGTCCCGACAAACACAACATAGAGTATTACAGATAGATGATCTTGATCATGTTAGGCAGCTCACAAGATCCAACAATGAAGAACAATGAGGAGAAGACAACCATCTAGCTACTGCTATGGACCCATAGTCCAGGGGTGAACTACTCACTCATCACTCCGGAGGCGACCATGGCGGTGTAGAGTCCTCCGGGAGATGAATCCCCTCTCCGGCAGGGTGCCGGAGGAGATCTCCGTAATCCCCCGAGATGGGATCGGCGACGGCGGCGTCTCGGTAAGGTTTTCCGTATCGTGGTTTTTCGCCTCGGGGGTTTCGCGACGGAGGCTTTAAGTAGGCGGAAGGGCGAGTCGGGGGCTGATGAGGGGCCCACACCACGGGCGGCGCGGGCCCCCTGGCCGCGCCGCCTTGTGGTTTGGCCACCTCGTGGCCCCACTTCGTATGCTCTTCGGTCTTCCGGAAGGTTCGTGGCGAAATAGGCCCCTGGGTCTTCGTTTCGTCCAATTCCGAGAATATTTTGTTACTAGGATTTCGAAACCAAAAACAGCGAAAAACAAGAATCGGCACATCGGCATCTTGTTAATAGGTTAGTTCCAGAAAATGCACGAATATGACATAAAGTGTGCATAAAACATGTAGGTATCATCAATAATATGGCATAGAACATAAGAAATTATCGATACGTCGGAGACGTATCATTGCTCAGCCAGAGGAACCGGATGTTTTCGCTCATTTTCAATAATCATATTGTGTAGGCACACACAGCAGTTCATCACCTCCCACATCTAATCTTTGGACCAAGTCATAGTGGGGAACCGAACGACCGCAAATCTCTGCTGGAGGACACCAAATGCACGCTCGACGTCTTTTCGGCAAGCTTCTTGTTTCTTCACAAACTCGCAAAGTTTTGGGGTGCTAGGTTTCGAGATAGTCTTCACAAATGTTGCCCACTTTGGATAGATACCGTTTGCAAGGTAGTATCCTTTGTTGTAGTGCCGACCATTGATCACATATTTCACCGGGGGAGCATGACCCTCAACAAGCTTGGAAAAGATCGGGGAGCAGTTTAGGACGTTGATGTCATTGTTGGATCCACACATACCAAAGAAAGAGTGCCAAATCCAGAGATCATGGGTAGCCACTGCTTCAAGTATCACAGTGCAGCCGTTTTTGTGACCCTTGTACATTCCCTGCCACGCAAACGGACAGCTTCTTCCATTTCCAATGCATGCAGTCAATGCTTCCAAGCATCCCTGGAAAACCCCTAGCTTCATTTGTTGCAAGGATCCTCTGAGTGTCTTCGACAGTGGGTGATCTCAAGTAAAAGTCCCGGAACACTGCTATGACGGCCCTGCAGAACCGGTAGAAACAATCAAGGGCGGTGGACTCCGCCATCCGAAGATAGTCATCTGCACCATCATCGGGAGCTCCATACGCCAGCATCCTCATAGCCACTTGATGTCTACGGGAGCTTCTATTCTTGTAGACAGTGTTGGGCCTCCAAGAGCAGAGGTTTGTAGAACAGCAGCAAGTTTCCCTTAAGTGGATTACCCAAGGTTTATCGATCTCGGGGAGGAAGAGGTCAAAGATATCCCTCTCATGCAACCCCGCAACCACAAAGCAAGAAGTCTCTTGTGTCCCCAACACACCTAATAGGTGCACTAGTTCGGCGAAGAGATAGTGAAATACGGGTGGTATGAATAAGTAGTAGCAACGGCACCGAGAAAAGTGCTTTGCCCGGGACAATAAACAAGCGGTAGTAACGCAGCAGTAGTAACGCAGTAAAACGAGTAAACAAACAGCGATAGCGATATTTAGGAACAAGGCCTAGGGATTAGACTTTCACTAGTGGACACTCTCAACATTGATCACATAACAGAATAGATAAATGCATACTCTACACTCTTGTTGGATGATGAACACATTGCGTAGGATTACACGAACCCTCAATGCCGGAGTTAACAAGCTCCACAATAATGCTCATATTTTAGTAACCTTTAGTGTAAGATAGATCAAAAGACAAAACCAAGTACTAGCATAGCATGCACACTCGTCACCTTCATGCATATGTAGGAGGAATAGATCACATCAATATTATCATAGCAATAGTTAACTTCGCAATCTACAAGAGATCATGATCATAGCATAAACCAAGTACTAACACGGTGCACACATCGTCACCTTTGCACACGTGCGGGAGGAATAAAACTACTTTAATAACATTGCTAGAGTAGCACATAGATAAATTGTGATACAAACACATTGCAATCATAAAGAGATATAAATAAGCACCTCACTATGCCATTCAACAGGTGAATAAGTATTCTGTGAAATATAGCCTAAGAGACCCACACGGTGCACACACTATCACCTTTACACACGTGGGACAAGGAGTCTCCGGAGATCACATAAGTAAAACTCACTTGACTAGCATAATGACATCTAGATTACAAGCATCATCATATGAATCTCAATCATGTAAGGCAGCTCATGAGATTATTGTATTGAAGCACATAGGAGAGAGATGAACCACATAGCTACCGGTACAGCCCCGAGCCTCGATGGAGAACTACTCCCTCCTCATGGGAGCAGGCAGCGGTGATGAAGATGGCGGTGGAGATGGCAGCGGTGTCGATGGAGAAGCCTTCCGGGGCACTTCCCCGCTCCGGCAGGGTGCCGGAACGGAGACTCCTGTCCCCCGGATCTTGGCTTCACGATGGCGGCGGCTCCGGAAGGTTTTCCGTATCGTGGTTCTTCGTATCGGGGGTTTCGCGACGGAGGCTTTATATAGGCGAAGAGGCGGCGCGGGAGGGTCGAAGGGGTGGCCACACCATATGGCGGCGCGGCCGGGGCCTGGGCCGCGCCGGCCTATGGTGCAGGGGCCCGGTGCCCCCGCTCCGGTCCTTCCCGGGTGTTCTGGATGCTTCCGGTGAAAATAGGAACACTGGGTCTTCGTTTCGTCCAATTCCGAGAATATTTTGTTACTAGGATTTCTGAAACCAAAAACGACAGAAAACGAGGAACTGGCTCTTCGGCATCTTGTTAATAGGTTAGTTCCGGAAAATGCACGAATATGACATAAAGTGTGCATAAAACATGTAGGTATCATCAATAATATGGCATGGAACATAAGAAATTATCGATACGTCGGAGACGTATCAAGCATCCCCAAGCTTAGTTCGCTCGTCCCGAGCAGGTAAAACGATAACAAAGATAATTTCTGAAGTGACATGCCATCATAACCTTGATCATACTATTTGTAAACATATGCAATGAATGCAGCGATCAAAACAATGGTAATGACATGAGTAAACAACTGAATCATAAAGCAATGACTTTTCATGAATAGTACTTCAAGACAAGCATCAATAAGTCTTGCATAAGAGTTAACTCATAAAGCAATAAATCAAAGTAAAGGTATTGAAGCAACACAAAGGAAGATTAAGTTTCAGCGGTTGCTTTCAACTTGCAACATGTATATCTCATTAATAATTGTCAACATAGAGTAATATAACAAATACAATATGCAAGTATGTAAGAATCATGCACAGTTAATCACAAGTGTTTGCTTCTTGAGGTGGAGAGAGATAGGTGAACTGACTCAACTTAAAAGTAAAGAGAATGGTCCTTCAAAGAGGAAAGCATCGATTGCTATATTTGTGCTAGAGCTTTTATTTTGAAAACATGAAACAATTTTGTCAACGGTAGTAATAAAGCATATGAGTTATGTACATTATATCTTACAAGTTGCAAGTCTCATGCATAGTATACTAATAGTGCCCGCACCTTGTCCTAATTAACTTGGACTACCGGATCTTTGCAATGCACATGTTTTGACCAAGTGTCACAATGGGGTACCTCCATGCCGCCTGTACAAAGGTCTAAGGAGAAAGCTCGCATTTTGGATTTCTCGCTTTTGATTATTCTCAACTTAGACATCCATACCGGGACAACATGGACAACAGATAATGGACTCCTCTTTAATGCATAAGCATGTGGCAACAATTATTATTCTCATATGAGATTGAGGATATATGTCCAAACTGAAACTTCCACCATGAATCATGGCTTTAGTTAGCGGCCCAAAGTTCTTCTCTAACAATATGCATGCTCCAACCATGAAGATGGTAGATCTCTCTTGCTTCAGAAAAGACGGACATGCATAGCAACTCACATGATATCCAACAAAGAATAGTTGATGGCGTCCCCAGAAACATGGTTATCGCACAACAAGCAACTTAATAAGAGATAAAGTGCATAAGTACATATTCAATACCACAATAGTTTTTAAGCTATTTGTCCCATGAGCTATATATTGCAAAGGTGAATGATGGAATTTTAAAGGTAGCACTCAAGCAATTTACTTTGGAATGGCGGATAAATACCATGTAGTAGGTAGGTATGGTGGACACAAATGGCATAGTGGTTGGCTCAAGGATTTTGGATGCATGAGTGATGGCGTGTATTTCACACGTTCGTTGGGCAACCCCAAGAGGAAGGTATGATGCGCACAGCAGCAAGTTTTCCCTCGGAAAGAAACCAAGGTTTATCGAACCAGGAGGAGCCAAGAAGCACGTTGAAGGTTGATGGCGGCGGGATGTAGTGCGGCGCAACACCAGAGATTCCGGCGCCAACGTGGAACCTGCACAACACAACCAAAGTACTTTGCCCCAACGAAACAGTGAGGTTGTCAATCTCACCGGCTTGCTGTAACAAAGGATTAACCGTATTGTGTGGAAGATGATTGTTTGCAGAGAAAACAGTAAAAACAAGTATTGCAACGAGATTTGTATTTCAGTATTAAAGAATGGACCGGGGTCCACAGTTCACTAGAGGTGTCTCTCCCATAAGATAAAAGCATGTTGGGTGAACAAATTACGAGTTGGGCAATTGACAAATAGAGAGAGCATAACAATGCACATACATGACATGATAAGTATAGTGAGATTTAATTGGGCATTACGACAAAGTACATAGACCGCCATCCAACCGCATCTATGCCTAAAAAGTCCACCTTCGAGGTTATCATCCGAACCCCCTCCGGTATTAAGTTGCTAAACAACAGACAATTGCATTAAGTATGGTGCGTAATGTAATCAACAACTACATCCTCGGACATAGCGCCAATGTTTTATCCCTAGTGGCAACAAGACAACACAACCTTAGGGGTTTCGTCACTCCCCGTGTGTCAATGCGAGCATGAACCCACTATCGAGCATAAATACTCCCTCTTGGAGTTAAAAGTAAAAACTTGGCCGAGCCTCTACTAGAAACGGAGAGCATGCAAGATCATAAACAACACATGTATAATAACTTGATAATTAACATGACATGGTATTCTCTATCCATCGGATCCCGACAAACACAACATATAGAATTACGGATAGATGATCTTGATCATGTTAGGCAGCTCACAAGATCCAACAATGAAGCACAATGAGGAGAAGACAACCATCTAGCTACTGCTATGGACCCATAGTCCAGGGGTGAACTACTCACTCATCACTCCGGAGGCGACCATGGCGGTGTAGAGTCCTCCGGGAGATGAATCCCCTCTCCGGCAGGGTGCCGGAGGAGATCTCCGAATCCCCCGAGATGGGATCGGCGGCGACGGCGTCTCGGTAAGGTTTTCCGTATCGTGGTTTTTCGCATCGGGGGTTTCGCGACGGAGGCTTTAAGTAGGCGGAAGGGCAGAGTCGGGGGCTAACGAGGGGCCCACGCTATAGGTCGGCGCGGCCGGGGCTTGGGCCGCGCCGCCTATAGCTTGGCCACCTCGTGGCCCCACTTCGTGTGTTCTTCGGTCTTCCGGAAGCTCCGTGGAAAAATAGGGCCCTGGGTCTTCGTTTCGTCCAATTCCGAGAATATTTCGTTACTAGGATTTCTGAAACCAAAAACAGCAGAAAATAGGAACTGGCACTTCGGCATCTTGTTAATAGGTTAGTTCCAGAAAATGCACTAATATGACATAAAGTGTGCATAAAACATGTAGGTATCATCAATAATATGGCATAGAACATAAGAAATTATCGATACGTCGGAGACGTATCAAGCATCCCCAAGCTTAGTTCTCGCTCGTCCCGAGCAGGTAAAACGATAACAAAGATAATTTCTGAAGTGATATGCCATCATAACCTTGATCATACTATTTGTAAACATATGTAGTGGATGCAGCGATCATAACAATGGTGATGACATGAGTAAACAGGTGAATCATATAGCAAAGACTTTTCATGAATAGTACTTCAAGACAAGTATTAATAAGTCTTGCATAAGAGTTAACTCATAAAGCAATAAATCAAAGTAAAGGTATTGAAGCAACACAAAGGAAGATTAAGTTTCAGCGGTTGCTTTCAACTTGTAACATGTATATCTCATGGATAATTGTCAACATAGAGTAATATAACAAGTACAATATGCAAGTATGTAGGAATCAATGCACGGTTCACACAAGTGTTTGCTTCTTGAGGTGGAGAAAAATAGGAGAACTGACTCAACATAAAAGTAAAGAGAATGGTCCTTCAAAGAGGAAAGCATCGATTGCTATATTTGTGCTAGAGCTTTTATTTTGAAAACATGAAACAATTTTGTCAACGGTAGTAATAAAGCATATGAGTTATGTACATTATATCTTACAAGTTGCAAGTCTCATGCATAGTATACTAATAGTGCCCGCACCTTGTCCTAATTAACTTGGACTACCGGATCTTTGCAATGCACATGTTTTGACCAAGTGTCACAATGGGGTACCTCCATGTCGCACTGTACAAAGGTCTAAGGAGAAAGCTCGCATTTTGGATTTCTCGCTTTTGATTATTCTCAACTTAGACATCCATACCGGGACAACATGGACAACAGATAATGGACTCCTCTTTAATGCATAAGCATGTGGCAACAATTATTATTCTCATATGAGATTGAGGATATGTGTCCAAACTGAAACTTCCACCATGAATCATGGCTTTAGTTAGCGGCCCAAAGTTCTTCTCTAACAATATGCATGCTCCAACCATGAAGGTGGTAGATCTCTCTTGCTTCGGACAAGACGGACATGCATAGCAACTCACATGATATTCAACAAAGAATAGTTGATGGCGTCCCCGAAACATGGTTATCGCTCAACAAGCAACTTAATAAGAGATAAAGTGCATAAGTACATATTCAATACCACAATAGTTTTTAAGCTATTTGTCCCATGAGCTATATATTGCAAAGGTGAATGATGGAATTTTAAAGGTAGCACTCAAGCAATTTACTTTGGAATGGCGGATAAATACCATGTAGTAGGTAGGTATGGTGGACACAAATGGCATAGTGGTTGGCTCAAGGATTTGGGATGCATGAGAAGTATTCCTCTCGATACAAGGTTTAGGCTAGCAAGGTTATTTGAAACAAACACAAGGATGAACGGTACAGCAAAACTCACATAAAAGACATATGGTAAACATTATAAGACTCCATACCGTCTTCCTTGTTGTTCAAAACTCAATACTAGATGTTATCTAGACTCTAGAGAAACCAAATATGCAAACCAAATTAGCAAGCTCTAAGTATTTCTTCATTAATGGGTGCAAAGTATATGATGCAAGAGCTTAAACATGAGCACAACAATTGCCAAGTATCAAATTATCCAAGACATTATAGCAATTTACTACATGTATCATTTTCCAATTCCAACCATATAACAATTTAACGAAGAAGGACTTCGCCATGAATACTATGAGTAGAGCCTAAGGACATATTTGTCCATATGCAACAGCGGAGCGTGTCTCTCTCCCATAAAGTGAATGCTAGGATCCATTTTATTCAAACAAAACAAAAACAAAAACAAACCGACGCTCCAAGCAAAGTACATAAGATGTGGCCGAATAAAAATATAGTTTCGGGGGAGGAACCTGATAATGTTGTCGATGAAGAAGGGGATGCCTTGGGCATCCCCAAGCTTAGACGCTTGAGTCTTCTTAATATATGCAGGGGTGAACCACCGGGGCATCCCCAAGCTTAGAGCTTTCACTCTCCTTGATCATATTGCGTCATACTCCTCTCTTGATCCTTGAAAACTTCCTCCACACCAAACTCGAAACAACTCATTAGAGGGTTAGTTCATAATAAAAATTCACATGTTCAGAGGTGACACAATCATTCTTAACACTTCTGGACATTGCATAAAGCTACTGGACATTAGTGGATCAAAGAAATTCATCCAACATAGCAAAAGAGGCAATGCAAAATAAAAGACAGAATCTGTCAAAACAGAACAGTCCGTAAAGATGGATTTTATTAGGCCACCAGACTTGCTCAAACGAAAATGCTCAAATTGAATGAAAGTTGCGTACATATCTGAGGATCATGCTCGTAAATTGGCGTAATTTTCTGAGCTACCTACAGGGAGATAGACCCAGATTCGTGACAGCAAAGAATTCTGGAACTGCGCAGTAATCCAAATCTAGTACTTACTTTTTTATCAAAGACTTTACTTGGCACAACAAAACATAAAACTAAGATAAGGAGAGGTTGCTACAGTAGTAAACAACTTCCAAGACACAAATGTAAAACAAAAATACTGGAGTAAAAACATGGGTTGTCTCCCATAAGCGCTTTTCTTTAACGCCTTTCAGCTAGGCGCAGAAAGTGTAACTCAAGTAACATCGAAAGATGAAGCATCAACATCATAATTTGTTCTAATGATAGAATCATAAGGTAACTTCATTCTCTTTCTAGGGAAGTGTTCCATACCTTTCTTGAGAGGAAATTGATATTTAATATTTCCTTCCTTCATATCAATAGTAGCACCAACGGTTCGAAGAAAAGGTCTTCCCAATATAATGGGGCAAGATGCATTGCATTCAATATCCAAGACAACAAAATCAACGGGGACAAGGTTATTGTTAACCATAATATGAACATTATCAACTTTCCCCAAAGGTTTCTTTTTAGCATTATCAGCGAGACTTACATCCAAATAACAATTTTTCAATGGTGGCAAGTCAAGCATATCATAGACTTTTTTAGGCATAACAGAAATACTTGCACCAAGATCACATAAAGCATTACAATCAAAATCTTTGATTCTCATTTTAATGATGGGCTCCCAACCATCCTCTAGCTTTCTAGGAATAGAAGTTTCAAGTTTTAGTTTCTCTTCTCTAGCTTTTATGAGAGCATTTGTAATATGTTTTGTGAAAGCCAAGTTTATAGCGCTAGCATTGGGACTTTTAGCAAGTTTTTGTAAAAACTTTATAACTTCAGAGATATGGCAATCATCAAAATCTAAATCATTACAATCTAAAGCAATGGGATTATCATCCCCAAGGTTGGAAAAAATTTCAGCAGTTTTATCACAAGCAGTTTCAGCAGTTTTAGCAGTTTCAGGTAATTTTGCGCGCTTTGCACTAGGAGTAGAAGCATTGCCAACACCAATTATTTTATCATGGATAGTAGGAGGTGCAGCAACATATGAATCATTAGCATTGCTAGTGGTGGTAATAGTCCAAACTTTAGCTACATTTTCTTTTTTAGCTAGTTTTTCATTTTCTTCTCTATCCCACCTAGCACGCAGTTCAGCCATTAATCTTATATTCTCATTAATTCTAACTTGGATGGCATTTGCTGTAGTAACAATTTTATTTTCAATATCCCTATTAGGCATAACTTTCGATTTCAAAAGATCAACATCAGAGGCAAGACTATCAACTCTAGAAACAAGAATATCAATTATTGAGCTTTTCCTCAACAGATTTGTTAAAGGCAGTTTGTGTACTAATAAATTCTTTAAGCATAGCTTCAAGTCCAGGGGGTGTATTCCTATTATTGTTGTAAGAATTCCCATAAGAATTAGCATAACCGTTACCATTATTATAAGGATATGGCCTATAGTTATTACTAGAATTGTTCCGATAAGCATTGTTGTTGAAATTATTATTTTTAATGAAGTTTACATCAACATGTTCTTCTTGAGCAACCAATGAAGCTAATGGAACATTATTAGGATCAACATTAGTCCTATCATTCGCAAGCATAGACATAATAGCATCAACCTTATCATTCAAGGAAGAGGATTCTTCAACAGAATTTACCTTCTTACCTTGTGGAGCTCTTTCCGTGTGCCATTCAGAGTAATTAACCATCATATTATCAAGGAGCTTTGTTGCTTCACCAAGAGTGATGGACATAAAGGTACCTCCAGCAGCTGAATCCAATAAATTCCGCGAAGAAAAATTTAGTCTCGCATAGAAGGTTTGGATGATCATCCAAGTAGTCGATCCATGGGTTGGGCAATTTTTAACCAGAGATTTCATTCTTTCCCAAGCTTGAGCAACATGTTCATTATCCAATTGTTTAAAATTCATTATGCTACTCCTCAAAGATATAATTTTAGCGAGGGGATAATATCTACCAATAAAAGCATCCTTGCATTTAGTCCATGAATCAATACTATTCTTAGGCGGAGATAGCAACCAATCTTTAGCTCTTCCTCTTAATGAGAAAGGGAACAATTTTAATTTTATAATGTCACCATCTACATCTTTATACTTTTTCATTTCACATAGTTCAACAAAATTATTGAGATGGGCAGCGAGCATCATCGGAACTAACACCGGAAAATTGCTCTCTCATGACAAGATTAAGTAAAGCGAGGTTTAATTTCAAAGAATTC
>NC_061510.1:252502752-252538211 GCF_022539505.1 Lolium rigidum | reverse complement strand
ATGTGTTCACGGAGTGTTAATGCTTTGCTCCGGTACTCTATTAAAAGGAGTACCTTAATATCCAGATAGTTTCCCTTGAGGCCCGCTGCCACCGGCTGGTAGGACAAAAGATGTTGTGCAAGTTTCTCATTGCGAGCACGTACGACTATAATTGGAACACATGCCTATTGATTGATTAGTACTTGGATACCGTTTTATTATTATCTCGCAAATGCCCCGCTATGATTGTTACATGAGTTTCTCTCATCCATGCAACGCCCGTCATCCGTCCCCGTGCCTACAGTATTTTAATCCTGCTTGTTTACTAAAATCACTACTCGCTGTCTTTGTTACTCTGCTGCTGTTATTTCACTATCGCTACTGCTATAAAACTGTTACCTACCGATAAACTCTTGCGAGCAAGTCCTGTTTCCAGGTGCAGCTGAATTGACAACTCCGCTGTTAAGGCTTTCAAGTATTCTTTGTCTCCCCTTGTGTCGAATCAATAAATTGGGTAATACTTCCCTCGAAGACTGTTGCGATCCCCTATACTTGTGGGTCATCAAGGTGTATCGTTCAGGAGCAATTAAAATTAGTTCTCTGCAAGGTAATGCCACACAAGTGGTTAATGGACAAAGACTCAAGCATTATATCTCTGGTGATTCTTATAATGAAGATGTTGATGTTATTTGAGTGGTGACTCCGGAAGTTTTCATCAAAGGCCAAATTGACAGTTCTGCAGAGTTCGACTTTGAATAGGTAACAGTACTGGTAAGAAAAAGTCCGCATTTAACTTTCCGAACAATGTTTTTGCTACTTTTGGAAAATATGAAAAATTACGAGATCGAAACGGAGTGGAGGAGACGCGCGAGGGCGTGCCCCCATAGGACGGCGTGGGCCGCAGCCTGGCCGCGCTGCCCTATGGGGAGAGCCCCTCGCTGTCCCCCTCCGACTCTGGTCGACCTGGTACTTTCCTTTTGTTGTGAAAATTTATGTTATATAATCCCCCGGACCCCTGGAGGTCCGTATATCGTTTTCTCGTCGCGTTTTGTTTCGAGCTGTTTCTGCCAGGATCTATTTTTGATCTAGAAGCACCATGGTCTCCAACAACAAGGGCAAGGAGCTTTCGGAGGAAGATATTCAAGATCCCGAGTGGAAAGAGGTGGACGAAAGTGTCAAGGAAGAAGATGAAGAAGAAGTGGAGGAAGACTCGCGTGCATACCCGCATGTCACCATCGCAAGCATTGGAGTGGTGGAAGATCCTTCTAACCCTAAGAAGAGCGCGCGAATTCGCACCGGGGGAAAAGTCCCACATCACTTCCTAGCTCCAAGGACATCTCCTCCAGGCACCTACAACCCCTTCCACACTCTAGTTTACAATGGTCAAATTGAAAGGATTCCCAAGGCGGTATTGCCTAGCAAGTGGGATATAGATCGTTCTAACACTGCAGGAAGGTTGAAGCCTGAAGCTGAAGAGTGGGGAAACAACTCTAAGAGTTGGGACTCGCCATCGGATATACTTCTTAACCGCGTCGAGCACAATTCGGAGATGATCCGCAACCTCATGTACAAGATTGATGAGCTAAAGGAGCTTGTTGAGAAGCTTATCAAGAATTCATCCACACCACCGAAGGAGTAATTCATCATCGGTATTGGCACCCCCTTGGTTTGTTCCAAGCTTGGGGGAGTGCTGCGGTATCACATCATCACTATCTTTTATCTTTTTACTATCAAGTAGTGTCATATCATGAGTAGGGAAGTTATCATATAAGATGTTTTGCAGTGTGGAAGTATCTCTCTTTAGTTGGTTATCCATGTATCCCTTGGTGTGAGTTATCGTTATGGAATATTAATGAGAAGTCTTATCATTTACATATTGCACATCTTATTTTAGTTTGCAATCTCTATTATATGATTGATCTTGTTGTTAGTATTGGTATCACTTCGGGAGCATTGAGTAAATCTATTTGGTTTTGGCAAACTTAGCATTGGTCAATAGCAACAACACTTTGAGTTTTAAGTAGAAAAGAGGAAATACATGTAGATATGTTATTATCTTTCTTGTTAGTTCCTAGCTTAGTATTCTGAAGTTAAAATTGTTTGTGCTTACAAGGAAGATGCATGATTGTTTCTATCACATGTATGTTTGTTTGTTTCCCTCAACTCTTATGCTTGCTAATCAACCTTGCTAGCCAAAGACTCGTACTGAGAGGGAATGCTTCTCGTGCATCCAAACCCTTAAACCAAACCTATGCCATCGTTGTCCACCATAACTACCTACTATGTGGTATTTCCCTGCCATTCCAAGTAAATACTTCGTGTGCTACCTTTAAACAATTCAAAAGTTATTACCTCTTATTTGTGTCAATGTTTTATAGCTCATGAGGAAGTATGTGGTGTTTTATCTTTCAATCTTGTTGGGCAGCTTCCACTAATGGATTAGTGGCTTCATCCACTTATCCTATAATTTTGCAAAAAGAGCTGGCAACGGGGTTCCCAGCCCCAATTAATCAACTTTCATTAATAACTCTCTTCACATGTTTTGCCCTGAATCAGTAAGCAACTTAATTTTGCAATAGACACTCCTCCATGGTATGTGAAATGTTGGAAGGCACCCGAGGATTCGGTTAGCCATGGCTTGAGAAAGCAAAGGTTGGGAGGAGTGTCATCCTTAAATAAACTAAAGTACATGTGTAAACAAAAGAGAAGAGGGATGATCTACCTTGTTGGTAGAGATAACGTCCTTCATGGGAGCCGCTCTTTGGAAGTCTGTTTGGCAAGGGGTTAGAGTACCCACTACCATTCGTTGACAACAACAAACACCTCTCAAAACTTTACTTTTATGCTCTCTATATGATTTCAAAACTAAAAAAGCTCTAGCACATGATTTAATCCCTGCTTCCCTCTGCGAAGGGCCTTTCTTTTACTTTCATGTTGAGTCAGTAAACCTATTTCCCTCCATCTTAAGCAAGCAATTGAGTTGTTGTGATCCAACCATCTATATTGTGATCTACTTAATCATGCCTTTTATTCTTCCTTGTTTAGTACAAGTTTCATATGAATGAATATAGCTTTGAAGGTTATCAATGATTATGAGGAAATTATTATGATTGAGTATGCAAGTTTTGTTATAAGCTTTAATATAAGAGCGCTGCTCAATAGATAAGTACAATCTGTTAACTGTTCCCTGACCAAGAACGAAGTTTGCCATCACCAATTATGATTTCCTACGCACCTTTATTTGTGATTTCCTTTTACTTGTTTCAAGTTGAATTATATGAGGAAGTTGTTCACTAGAATTACTTGTGTGAATTAATATGATGCTTCTTGTCCGTATTTTATTTATCGACTCTTCACTCCATAAACATGTGTTATTGTTTACTGAGCTCAGTTTCGCTTGGGGACAAGCGAAGTCTAAGCTTGGGGGGGAGTTGATACGTCCATTTTGCATCACTATTTTATATCATAATTCACTGTTATTCATTGATATATTTCATATTTAGAGATGATACTTATGTTATTTCATCTATTTTGCATATTTCATGATTATCGGAGAATCGCGCACCGGAGTCAGGATTCTGCTGGAAAAAGCACCGTCAGAATGCAATATTTCGGAAGATCAACAATTGACGGAAATTACACGGAAAATCTTATTTTTCCAGAAGACGGAGAGAGCCAAAAGGAGGAGACGAGGAGGGCCTCCATGGGCCCCCCATAGGCCGGCGCGGGCCCTGCCCTGGCCGCGCCGCCTAGTGGGGAGGGGGGCCACAGCCCCCTATGGCCTCCTCTCCTTCGCGTACTTCTTCGTCCCGAAAACCTAAGCTCCAGAGGATAATCGCGAAGAGACACAGCCGCCTCTGCGGGGCGAAAAACACCAGAGAGAAAAAGAGCTCTCCGGCAGGCTGAAATCTGCCGGGGAAATTCCCTCCCGGAGGGGGAAATCGACGCCATCGTCACCGTCATCGAGCTGGGCATCATTGGGATCATCATCACCATCATCTCCATCATCATCACCGCCATCTCCACCGCTGCACCTCGTCACCGCTGTAACATCTAGGATTGAATCTTGATTGTTTGATAGGGGAAACTCTCCCGGTATTGATTTCTACTTGTTATTGATGCTATTGAGTGAAACCATTGAACCAAGGTTTATGTTCAGATTGTTATTCATCATCATATCACCTCTGATCATGTTCCATATGATGTCTCGTGAGTAGTTCGTTTAGTTCTTGAGGACATGGGTGAAGTCTAAATGTTAGTAGTGAATTATGTTGGGTAATATTCAATGGTTTGATATTTAAGTTGTGGTGTTATTCTTCTAGTGGTGTCATGTGAACGTCGACTACATGATACGTCACCTTTATGGGCCTAGGGGAATACATCTTGTATTCGTTTGCTAATTGTGGGGTTGCCGGAGTGACAGAAACCTGAACCCCCGTTGGTATAACGATGCAGGAGCGATAGCAGGATCTCAGAGTTTAAGGCTGTGGTTTGATTTATCTTAATTACTTTCTTGTATTTGCGGATGCTTGCAAGGGGTATAATCACAAGTATGTATTAGTCCTAGGAAGGGCGGTGCATTAGCATAGGTTCACCCACACAACACTTATCAAAACAATGAAGATTAATCAACTATATGAAGCGAAAGCACTAGACTAAATTCCCGTGTGTCCTCAAGAACGTTTGGTCATTATAAGTAAACAAACCGGCTTGTCCTTTGTGCTAAAAAGGATTGGGCCACTCGCTGCAATTATTACTCTCGCATTTTACTTACTTGTACTTTATTCATCTCGCTAAATCAAAACCCCCTGAACACTTGTCTGTGAGCATTTACAGTGAATCCTTCATCGAAACTGCTTGTCAACACCTTCTGCTCCTCGTTGGGTTCGACACTCTTATTTATCGAAAGTACTACGATACACCCCCTGTACTTGTGGGTCATCAGGAGGCAGCGGCGCAGCGACGCGAGGAGGCCAGGCTCCGCCTCGAGGAGCAGATGCGCCAGGAGGCCAGGCGCCTCGCGGAGCAGGAGAGGCGCCAGAATGACAGGCGCCTCGCGTGGCAAGAGAGGGAGCAGCGCCTCTGGGAGGAGGCGCAGCTCCGGGCTGCTACGGTGGAGCAGCGGGCGGCTCCGTACCCACACTCGGCCTGGGAGGAGGCCCTATGGTCACCGTGGCCGGAGTCCCCGGCGCGGTCGAGCCACAACAGCGCCTCGCCGCCGGGGACATCGTCGACGCCGATGAAGATGACGCCCACAAGGACTAGGCGGCGCACCGGCGGCCACCTCATCGTCCTCAAACCCTAATAGAGGGTTTTTTTATATACTTTTTAATTTTAAAGCCCATATAGAGAAATTTGCCTAAAATAGGGCATATGTATAAATTTGCCCAAAATAGGGCATATGTTTAATGAAACTTCGTTAGGTTAAAACTTTTCCTTTTTTGGTTTTCCTTCACACATGCGATGCGTTCGCGCGTTGGGCGCAGCGTGCGACCCAAACGGACACGCTGACGCGGGCCGCAGTCCGGGTGTCCGCGCGGCCACCCAAACGGCCCAAAACGGACGACCCAACGCGTCTGTTTGGGTTGCCGCGTTGGAGATGCCCTAACCACTGGTTATTGCTCAACCATAATCATCCTCGTGCAGAATTTTTTTCTCCGTCCCCATCCCACTAACTGTAATGGGGCAAGTTCTTTTACCATCCCCATCCCCATCAGATAAACAAATAACCATCGGTTAACCATCCCCTAGCTAGTAACAATGAGCCTAAAATAAAATGACAACATGGTAGGATGACGGGGCTGGCTGGATCAACAGTTTTAGGAAGGAGAGGTAAGCGTTTGGGAGTTGGGGTTTGGGGATTACGGCAGTTGGGGACGGGAGGGGAAATGTGAGCACAATAAGATTATGCTTTTCTAATATCTGTACATACCTATCTTATACCCTAGTGCCACATGTCATGTGCCTAACGGAGATTTCATGGTTATCGGGTATGGATAATGGTAACACAGACCCATCCCCACCTTACCTAATGGGGAGAGTTTGCCTCCAATAAGATCCCCACGGGGATGAAATACTAACCAAAAATGTCCCCTAATAGATGGATTAACCACCGGGGATCGGGTAATGGAGCCCCATTGACAAATTGAGGATGGACTTGATCTACTTGATCAGACGGTACTTTTACCACTCCTAAAAAAAGGAGAGGTATGATTTGAGTCAACGGTTAAGATTTGACGAGATAGACTAAGCCGAGTAGCCCAACAACAGGTAGATATAATGAAAAAAAAGATACGTAATAGTATTCGGCCCAGCCCAGACGTCTGCCTAATCGATTGCCCAAGGATGCGGCGTCCCGAAGCGAGCGTCCGGCGACGCCGCCGCCTCATGCGCTCCGCTGCCACAACTCTGTCCAAGGATGCCGCGTGTGCCACAGCCTCCGCCTCCACATCGATCAGGGCCATCGCCTCATCCACTCCAGTGCCGCATCTCCGTGGAGCCGCATGCGCCGCTGCCTCCGCCCCCACATCGAGCAAGGATGCCACCTGTTGAGTACCATATTGTATAGACATAGGTCCCCGTGTTTTCTCAGGGTTGTACCTGTAATTGTACATGTGTCCGCCTATATATATATGAGCAGCCGGCCCTATTGGTGATGTGCAATCTCCAATAACCTTTCTACATGGTATCAGAGACCCTTCGGGTCCTGCCCTAGCCGCCGCCCTCCTCTTCCCTTGGGGCGCCGCCGGCCACCCTCCCTCCAACCCTAGCCGCCGCCCATCTCCTCCCTAGGGCGCCGCCGGCCATCCCCACCACCACCGCTTCCGCCACCACTCCCAACCCTAGCCGCCGCCCTTCTCATCTAGGGCGCCGCCGGCCCTCACCACCGCCATGGAGCGCTTCGACTCCTCCGGCTCCAGCAGCAGCAACCCCTTCGCCGGCCCCTCCGTCGCCGTCATCCGCGACATTCCCATCGCCGAGCGCGTGCCGCTGAAGCTCTCCACCACCGCTGCCAACTTCTTCCCGTGGAAGACGTACTTTGGGCTGCTCTTCCGCGAGTATGATCTCCTTGATCACGTCGACGGCACCATCGATCTCCTCGCCATGCCGCACGACCCCGAGTGGCTCGCCATCGACGCCACCATCATCCGCTGGTTCTACCAGACCGTCTCCAACGACATCTTTCGCACCGTCGTCCGTGACGGTGACTCCGCCCACACGGTCTGGGCTAAGATCACCGGCCTCTTCACCGACAACAAAATCCAGCGGGTCACCTTCCTCCAACAGGAGTTCTTCGGCACCCACCGTAACGACTTGTCTCTCGATGACTACGCCCTCAAGCCGAAGAGTCTCTCCGATGAGCTCCGTGACTTGGAGTTCCCGATCGATGACAAGATCATGCTCTCCACCCCGTCGGCGGGTCTCGGCGAGGATCTCAGCAACGCCGCCTCCAACCTCACGCTCCTCACCACGCCCACCTTCGAGCAGGCCGTGGCGTACCTGCGCCTCGAGGAGCGCCGTCTCAAGCACCTCCGGGCTCGGGCGGCCCACACCGCCTTCGCCGCTGGCTTCTCCCGCGGCGCCCAGACTCCCGCGTCCCGCGCCCCTGCGCCTCGCCCCATGGGTCCGCCGCCGGGTTTCCCCGCCGCCGCCCTGCCGCCCGGTCAGACCGGACCGTGGACCGGCCAGTCCGGTCACCCGGCCGGCCAGACCGGCCCCTGGACTGGGCACGCTGGCGCCCCGGCCGGCCAGACCGGTCCCTGGACCGGCCAGCCGGCTCCTCCTGGCGGTAGCCGCCGTGGCCGTCGTCGCCGTGGCGGTGGCAATGGTGGCGGCAACGGTGGCGCCAATGCCGCCGCCCCCACGCCTCGTCCCCCGCAGACACCGCCCTCCGCCGTGGACTGCCGGTCACAATCCGTGGACCGGGGTTGTTCACGCCTACTCCATGCCCGTGCCGCGCGCCCCCTACCCGGGCATCATGGGGCCGCGTCCAGCCTCCCACCAGGCGTTCTACGCGGCGCCCCAGCCTGCCCCGGCCTACGCCGCCCCTCCGGGTGCGACCCCGTGGGATCCCGCGCTCCCGACCGCCCTCCCGCAGCGCCCCTCTCGCTGGGGCGTATGGTGGCGGTGGCGACCGGTTCATGGACACCGGCGCTTCCGCGCATATGGCTGCGCATCCCGGTAACCTCTCCTTTTCCACACCCGCTTCCACTTCTTCTCGCATCATCGTTGGCAACGGTCATGCCCTTCCTATTACTCACACCGGTTCTGTCTCTTTTCCTTCCACCTCCACTCTCTCTCTCTCCATAATGTTCTTGTTTCTCCCGACTTGATTAAAAATCTTGTTTCGTTAAGTCTTTCTGTCGTGATAACCCCGTGATCGTGGAATTTGACGCTTTTGGTTTCTCTGTCAAGGATGGTCGTACCCGGATGCTCCTCCACCGATGTGACAGCCCCGGCGATCTCTACCCCGTTGGCGCGGCCTCCACCACCACCGGCCGCCCACTCGCCCTCTCCGCCGGTGTCGACCTTTGGCACGCCCGTCTTGGTCATCCTACCTCCGCCACTCTGCGTCAAATAATGCAAGGCTTCTCCTTTACTTGTAATAAAACTGATGCCCACTCTTGTGAAGCATGTCGTCTAGGCAAACATGTTCGCCTTCCGTTTAGTTCGTCTTCCACAGTCGCGTCTTTTCCTTTCCAACTTATTCATAGTGATGTATGGACCTCGCCGGTTCCGAGTAACTCTGGTTATAATTATTATCTTGTGATTCTTGATGATTACTCGCATTTTGTATGGACTTTTCCACTTCGCCGTAAGTCGGATGTTGCGACCACCCTCACCGCCTTCTTCGCCTTCGTCTCCACTCAGCTTTGGTCGCCCCATTCACGCTTTACAAACCGACAACGGCAAGGAGTTCGACAACATCACCATTCGCTCACTTCTCGCCACCCATGGCGCTATCTTCCGCCTCACGTGTCCATACACTTCTTCACAGAATGGCCGTGCCGAACGGATGCTTCGTACCCTCAACGACTGCGTCCGCACCCTTCTGTTCCATGCCTCCATGCCCCCGCGATTCTGGCCGGATGCCCTTGCCACGGCGACTCTCCTCGTCAACATCCGCCCGTGTCGTGTGCGTTGGTCCTACACGCCGCATCATCTCCTTTACGGTGCGCCGCCCACCTATGATGATCTCCGCATCTTCGGCTGCCGGTGTTATCCTAACACCGCTGCCACCGCCGCGCATAAGCTTGCGCCGCGCTCCCTCCCTTGTGTGTTTCTCGGCTACCCCGCCAATACAAAGGGCTACCGCTGTTACGACCCGGTCTCCCATCGTGTCCTCACTTCCCGGCACGTGTACTTTGACGAGTTGGTTTTTCCGTTTCAGCAGGGACTCATGGCGACACCTCCGACGACGCCCCCGGCGCCCGCTGGTCCTCCTGCGGCCGCGCGCCGACGACTGACCACGGCGGCCCCCCCGGCGCCGGCCCCGCCTGGTCCCTCGGCGTCCCCGTCGTCCGCGGCGGTCGCGGCGCCCCGTCGCCCGCACCCGCGACGCCCGCGGCGGCCGCGGCACCCCCGCCGCCCGCACCCGCGACGCCCGCGGCGCCCCGGCGCCCCTGTCGCCCGAGGCGCCATCGCCAGCGTCGCCCGCGGCGCCATCGCCCGCGGCGTCCCCTTCGACCGCACCCGCGACGTCCGAGGCGTCCCCGACGCCCCCGTCGCCCGCGTCGCCCGCGGCGCCATCGCCCGCGGCGGCTGCCTCTTCGTTGTCTGCCTCGCCACCCGTCGCTGCGGTTCCTGAGCCAATGCTCACCCGCGCCCGCGCAGGCGTGCGGCGGCCGTCTACACGCTACCCCGCCGACCAGTATGTCTCCGCGGCGTCTCCGTCTCCTGCGTCTGCCTTCTGGGCCAGCGGCAACAGCATATTGCCGCACGACGGCGGCGCCCCCTTCACCAGCCGACCCGGCCATGCGCCCGGTCAGACCGGCCCCCCGGCCGGCCCACCCGGCCTGCCGCCCGGTCCGACCAGCTCTGCCACCAGCCCGGCGACCGCCCCTTCGCCGGTGCCCACCTCGGCTCGCGCTGCCTTGCGCGACCCGCATTGGCGCGCCGCCATGCAGGAGGAGTACGACGCGCTGCAGCGCAATAGGACCTGGGAGCTCGTTCCCCGGCCCCCTCGCGCCAACGTCATCTCCGGCAAATGGGTCTTCAAGCACAAGCTCGGCTCCGACGGTACTCTCGAGCGCTACAAGGCGCGCTGGGTGGTGCGCGGTTTTCGGCAGCGCGCTGGCGTCGACTTCACGGATACGTTTGCCCCGGTTGTCAAACCGGGCACGATCCGCACAGATGCTGCACCTCGCCGCGTCTCGTGCGTGGCCCGTGCATCAGATGGACGTCTCCAACGCCTTCCTTCATGGCCATCTGCAGGAACAGGTGTACTGTCAGCAACCCATCGGCTTCGTCGACACCGAGCGCCCCGATGACGTGTGCTTGCTCTCTCGGTCCCTGTATGGACTGAAGCAGGCGCCCGCGCCCGGTACCGGCGCATCGCCGGCTTCCCGCATCGGTTGGGCTTCCGCTCCACGCGCTCCGATGCGTCCCTGTTTGTCTACCGGACCGGCAACGACATGGCATACCTGCTGCTGTACGTCGACGACATCATCCTGACGGCTTCCACTGCTGGTCTTCTTCGACAGCTCACCGACCGCCTTCGCGCTGAGTTCGCGTTGAAGGATCTTGGCCCGCTTCACTACTTCCTCGGCATCGAGGTTGTCCGACGTGCGGACGGGTTCTTCCTCCATCAGCGGAAGTATGCCCACGAGCTTCTCGAGCGTGCGGGGATGCTTAACCGCAACCCTGCGCCTACTCCCGTCGACACGAAGGCCAAGCTCTCCGCCGGTGATGGGTCGCCGGCGTCCGACGCGCCGCTCTATCGCTCCATCGTCGGTGCTCTTCGATGACTTGACACCGACGCGACCGGAGCTCCAGTACGCCGTGCAGCAGGTGTGCTTGCATATGCATGCTCCTCGGGATGCTCATTGGGCCGCGGTGAAGCGGATTCTCCGCTACGTCTGTGGTACCATGGGCTACGGCTTGACGTCGACTGACCTTGTCGCCTACTCCGACGCGGACTGGGCGGGTTGCCCGGATACGCGCCGCTCCACCAGCGGCTACTGCGTCTACCTCGGCTCGTCGCTTGTCTCTTGGTCCTCCAAGAGGCAGCCCACCGTGTCCCGCTCCAGTGCTGAGGCCGAGTACCGCGCCGTGGCTAACGCTCGTGGCTGAGTGCACATGGCTTCGTCAGCTTCTGTCCGAGCTCTCTTGTCCTCGTTGACAAGGCTACGGTGGTTTTCTGCGACAACGTGTCGGCTGTCTACCTCTCCGCCAACCCCGTTCATCATCGGCGCACCAAGCACATCGAGTTGGACATCCACTTTGTTCGTGAGCAAGTTGCCCTCGGTCGCGTTCGAGTTCTTCACGTACCGACGTCTCAGCAATTTGTCGATATCATGACGAAGGGATTGCCATCCACGACTTTTCCTGAGTTTCGCTCCAGTCTGTGTGTCGGTGCCGACCCTTCGACTGCGGGGGGGTGTTGAGTACCATATTGTATAGACATAGGTCCCCGTGTTTTCTCAGGGTTGTACCTGTAATTGTACATGTGTCCGCCTATATATATATGAGCAGCCGGCCCTATTGGTGCTGTGCAATCTCCAATAACCTTTCTACACCACCGCCTCGTCCGCTTCGCTGCCACAACTCCGCCGCCTCCACGTCATAGAAGGCCTCTTCCCATACGGCCAGGCACGCCCCAGCCAGCTCGGCCCCGTCCTGCATCGCCTGCTATCTTGGATGTGGTAGCAGGTTTCAGGTATGCATACACGTTCCTCTTTCAATTTGATAGATTAGTCCAATTATCAGCCAAATTCAGGCAGCTAGGAATATATTCCTACATGAATTTTATTGAAGCAGTGAATTTTAGATTTTGGAAAATATGAGCCACAAAAGCGAGATTTAGATTTTGCAAACCAAACTATATCATTTAGAGCCAGATATCTTTTGCAGCCCATTTATCTGCATGCTCAAGACTAATCTTGCTCTATGAACAAGAAATCTTTTACTGGGGACGGTTTAGCACTGCATTCAGGAGCCAGTACATTTAACAAGCAAGCGTAAGCCTCACTGTCCTGCATTTTCATGTCGCCAATATAAATATATTTCCATTCTCCATGCAAGGACACAGTTGGAACTAAAAAGCATGGTTGATAGATTAATACTCCTCAATCACAGATAGAATTTCAAGAATCAGAAACGAGATGAAGGGTAAGACAAAAACATATTCGTGAAGTTGGGATGATTACCAAGAACCGTAAGGATTTTTTTAAAAAACTAGCACAAAACCCGTGCGTTGCTACGGTGTCACAATAATTTAAATTGATATACTTTATGGTGATCAAATCTAAAATAAAATGGAGCATTTAATTAAACTTCTATTGTACCGTGTGTGTTAATGAAAAACATATAACATTATTTCAAACATATAGTAGTTTGCTCTGCGCCTCAATTGAATTCAAATAGCACGGAGCCATCGATCTTATACGTTGTCTTGTATAATCCAAACAAATAGCATGATGCAAATTACCCTAGAGCACATGTCACATGGGTGGGATGCGGAGTTGGAGCGCTCGTGGCTCATCATAGCCCAAGCAGGGACAAATTGCGGGTCTCAATATGCCAGAGACCAGCGAGCGATCGGCCCACGCCCACCACCCAATCAAACGAAGAAAATGTTTTGACACCCGCGGTGAGGATCGGTTGAAGGAGCGAGCGGGGCATGAGCCAATAAAAGGAAACAAACCGGTACATGGCAATCTGGTAGTATTATACGGTTTTAGTGGGAGGGCAAAACTGTCTAATTAAAAGTTGAACGAAAATTTTGGCAGAAACCTTAGCTCCTTTATTATTAGATATAAATAAAAACTTAATTATAATCTTAGGGATAAATTTTGGGAAAGCTTGTTGTTTAGTGCAAAATGTTTTAAAACTTTAGGTTGTAAATCTTTTGAAATTTGAAACCCTTCCTCTTTTCTAGAAACAAAAAAGGCGGTGCAGGTGAACTGAACCAGGGTCCAACCCCACGCTAACATGATCCTCTGGGGCCTGTACGTCATCAATAACAACCTACTCTTTCCTCGACATGCGGATGCTCTCTCCCTCTTCCGGCTTGCCCTCACGCTGCTTCTATCGGGGCCCAATGGCAAACTTAAAATTAAGTGCCCTAAATATAATTATTAAAATAATAATTAGGATTTTTATCATAAATAAAATTTATCAAGAAATATTTAAAGTGCATTCCATCTGTTATGTATAAATAATTATTTATAGATTGTATTCTAAATTATTTATAAATATGTTTTTACTTAATCAGCCCATATGTTTTTTAACTGCCGATGAATAAAATGAACAAGGAAAATTATACAAAGGGAAGAAGGCCCAAACTATCTGATTGGAAAATGGAAGCTCAGAGTAACGCTTACTGGGGTTCTCTCCAATGCCGCTCTGCTCGTTCTTGGTACCAACGCTCGTGCTCTTCCCTCGGATCTGCGCTGCCGACGATGCTCACTACTCCTCCTTGGTATTCATATTCTCCTCCTGTCCATTCCGGTAGGCTCTCTTTCCCCAAATTTTTGGCATCCGTCCCTCTGGGCAACGCTCGGCTCTCTATTCCCACTCAGGAATGCCAGTTCATTGTTTCTACAAGATTGATGCTGCTTGTTGCTTTTGGACTTTCGGAGGCGACTTGCTGATTCCATAAATCTTAGGTATATAAACCGGCAAGGCAAGGCACAACGGAGCGAGGTGGGACTATCAGGTTAGCTTTTGGTCGAGCCGGATTTCAGGTAAGAACGAAATTGCAAATTTTGTCGTCGATTCAGGCTTACGGGTTACGGCCCATTGAATTTAATCTGAATCAGGCAGACCAAAGCAGTCACATGGCCCAGGTGCGAGCGACGCCCACTTGCGACTCCTGGAGCTCCGCTAGAGTCGGTTGTGATCTATTCGTCAGGAGGGGTGACGTTCTGCCGGGGAGAGAAGAAGATGAATGAATGGTTTCGTCTCGGACGGAGCTTACGCGCAGACACTTACGGAGCGGACTTGTACGCTCGCGGGGAGGTTACGGGCCGGCGTCTCGCGCATCCTGGTGCTGCTCGATGGCGCGGCGACAGACGCCGACGATGGTGCGTCGCGCGGCCTAGAGCGTCACGGCATCGCGCGCTGCCTGGAGCGGCGAAGACGCTGCTGGTTCGGTGGCAGGAGCTTGGCCGGTTCGGCAGATAAAACGAAAAGAATTAAACGAACCGGTACTGTGGTGGCATATGCAGTATTATGCTGTTCGGTGGGAGGGCAAAACGGTCCAAAAAATATTGTTGACGAAACTTTTTGGCGAATTGTTTTTGTACTATCGCCTGTATATGTTATAAACATAAAAATATGAACTTTTTTTTTCGCGAATTTCTTTTTGTGATAATTTTCATTTGTATCAGTATTTTTGATTCCGTAAATTTATTCCAAATTTTACCTAGCAATGCAATTTTTTTCAATTCCCTTTGTACAATTCCCTTTTAGAAATTCAGTATTATTTTTTTCCATATTGTTGTTACTTTTGTATATAAAAATCATGTTATTTGGACTATTTTTTTAATTCCCTTTCTTGGGCTAGTGGTTTTTAAGAGGGAAATAATAACGGGTGGGAGAACTACTTGCAACTCAAATGAACTACCACTTGCAACTCAAATAAGTACACTTGCAACTCAAATAAATATCACTTTCAACTTAATTAGATTTTGGGGTAGGTAATTTTTAAGTTTTAGCGTTGATAAATAATGGGCAGAGATGGGTTGATAAATTGTGAGCTAAAATGTTTCTAAAATATTCTAAATAAAATTAAATTTTTGGGTTGATAACTCTTCACATTAGCCATTGCTAAATAACAAATAGAGGGGTTGATAAATTATGAGATAAAAATATTCCCAAAAATATTTTAAATAAAATTAGATTTTCGGGTCGATAAGTTTTCACATTTACCTTTGATAAATAATAGGCATAGTGGTTGATAAATTGTAAGCCAAAAATATTCCCAATATATTCTAAATTACATTAACTTTTCGGATCGATAACTTTTCATATTTAGTGTTGATGAATAACGTGCGGAAGGGTTGATAAATTTGAGAGCTAAACTTTTTTTTAATATATTATAAATGAATTTAGCTTTTCGGGTTGATAACTCTTCACATTTACCATCGCTAAATAATGAACATAGGGGTTGATAAATTATGAGCTAAACATATCCTCAAAAGTATTCTAAATGAAATTATTTTTTTTGGGTTGATAACTTTTCACATTTTACCGTTGGTAAATAATAAGCATAGTGGTTGATAAATTGTGAGCTAAAAATGTCCTCATAATATTCTAACTTAAATTACTTTGTCGGATCGATAATTTTTCATATTTACCGTTGATAAATAACGGGCAAAGGGGTTGATAAATTTTTAGCTAATAAAAAATTGTCAATATATATCAACATGGAATTAACCTTTTGGGTCGATAAGTTTTCATATTTACCTTTGATAAATAATATGACCAGCGGTTGATAAATATTGAGTTAAAAATGTTCGCAATATATTCTAAATTACGTTAACTTTTCGGATCGATAACTTTTCACATTTACCGTTGATAAATAACGGACGGAGGGGTTGATAAATTTGAGAGCTAATTTTTTTTATAATATTATAAATGAAATTAGCTTTTCGGGTTGATAACTCTTCACATTTGCCATTGCTAAATAACGAACATAGAGGTTGATAAATTACGAGCAAAAAATACTCTCAAAAGTATTCTAAATAAAATAAGCTTTTCGGGTCGATAAATTTTCAAATTTCCGCACCAAAGTCGCAGTTCGCTGGTTTAGTGGTTCGTTGGGTTTGCTATTTGGTTTCTTTAGTTTTCACCGTGTTTTTGTTTTTTTACCTCTGCCGTGTTTGGCTGTTAGTATAAAGATACGTACGTCTATGTTGAGGACACAAACAGGTTATAGCTTAGTTGGTTGGCACCTCGTTGTGGCTTGCCCGGGCTCGGGCCGGAGGTCCTGGGTTCGAATCCCTCGGGTCCTAGGCAGCGCTCGCCCGCTAGTAAGTCCAGAAAACAAAGGACACATGGTTATATCTTACTAAGATTGTAATGAGGTGAAATATGAATACATGGTTATATCTTACTAAGGTAGTATACATGGTTTTTCATTTAGCAGTTTGTTTTATGCTTGTAGAACATGAGAACATGCATCTGCATGCAACCTCACCACAATCTACAAGGTATGTCGAAATATTTGTTTTTTGATTGAATAAAATGTTTGTTAGAAGGATTGCGAGATCGTATAAACTTTACAAAATTTCAATATTGAACCTACTCTCAGACAACCATATCGCCGAGCATGAAGCTTACTAAGAAACTTGCTATGAACAATGGCAACTCACTGGGGCAAAAAAATTCAGATGACTACACAACCAACGGATGTCCATCCATCATTCAGTGGCACTATTGTCAGTAAACAGTCATATAGGGGGAGTACATTTTTCAGTTTATCAGGAGTAGCACGTCATTCTTAGTGCATGCATAGTTTAGAGGGTATCGGGCTGCCCTGAACGCTACCAATGTTATCATGTTGTTTAGCCAATGTTTTGACCTCTGAATTCCCTGGAGTACTCATGCAGGCACTCATTGAGCCACTAACTCAATTACTCATCAAATCACTAACTGACCCATTTAACATCACAACCTTCATGGAGTGATTAGTGCACATTTGTATCATCTCCAAACATCATACACACGAAGGAGGGAGCATCATACTTTTGGCAACTGATGTATATTAGTATTGCCCATGGTCCGTTGCCAGGAGCATGCACTGCTTACAGGGGAACAAGTTACGTGATGAGTTAACTACCAATCGTGTATACACAAAAAAGCACAAAGTACAACAAAAATGGGTGTAAAACTTTTTCGGAGATCAAAACCACGTACATTGCATCTTCTATAAAAGCAAACTGGAAAATGCACCGCCCTGCTCACAAGAACAACCACGACACACGTACTGAAATAACAAAGCACCATAGTAAGTATCCAAGGATGAAATTGTGTTGCATTTACCAAATAAGGGAAAGGCTAGCATTCACAATCTGCAAGGATTATTTCAATTCAATTATGTCGAAGTTACAAAAACTAAATATAATAATACCGAAAATACATGAAAAGTACATGTATGGATTGTGTGTGCGAGGTGGGGTGGTTTGATGTTACCTATCACTTCTAAAGTGATTTCTTGAGCGACGGATATGTCACATACTTGCTACATTCCAAATTCAGAACTGGAGTGAATTAAATAATGAATTTAAACAAAGTTTGGCGAAAATCAAGAAGTGCATGTTTCTTCTATATCTCAACCAAAAAAGGTAGCCAAAACTCTTAAAATTGTCCCAAAAATCAAGAAGCACATGTTTCTTCTATATCTGAAACAAAAGGTAGCCAAAACTCTTAAAACTATCCCATGCATCCTCATGCTGTGAACTTTCTCATATTTATCCATTTGTCCCATCTTCTCAAGAAACATAAGGGATGGTTTCTGTAGGCTTTTGGGGAAATTGTGGATGGGTTGGTCACTTGGACCTCCACACCCTCTCATATATATAGCTCAACTTAGGCCTACATGTTAACTCATACACTAGAATAGTCTAGACACTACTACTATACTAATACTCCCTAGAATACTCTAGACTTTGGTAATAAACTAACTTAGATTCTAGCACACTACTGGAATATTCTAGACTTTCCTAGGAGACTACTACTAATCTTCAATTCCCCTAGAGCATTCTAGACTCTACTAGAGTACTATTACACTAATCTTAGATTCCAACAGTTTCTACTGTAAAAGCAAATACGTGAAAGATGTAAACATGCGTAATCATTACTTCAACCAAAATAAGTATCCAAAGGATAAAACTTTATTTCACCTCCTTTGAAATTACATGATGTTCCAGAAAGCATGATGTAATTAATTTCGGTTCACATTGCAAAACTTTGCACTTGCATGTTCGGAAAAGGTTCCCTTACATCTTCATAACTAAATTTCCTAGGATGGGATTAAAATGATGTATATTTAAGTAACGTTTATTGTTTTGTACCTTGCAATATACACAAATATGAACAACGGAACTTTCAAAATTTAGTTTTGATATATTAAGTGATGGCAGTTGGGTTCATATATGTGTAGATTGATCTTGGAGTCACCACCATACATTTGAAGCATAGTAATGTAGGACAATGGTATGCATTGTCAACGACATGCATCATTAGAACTCTTAATCTTGAATAGCTTACCACAACACCATGTAATCATGCAGTCAAGACCACATAGGAAATAAGCAGTCTTATTTCATAAATAAATGGAGTTGAGGCATACCTGGTATGGTGCCACCACCGAGGTTGTGGGCTTGTGGCAGCCCACATGCAACAATGCTGACAATATTTGGGGCACTTAGGATAATAGGGAAAGCAAAACAAATCAGTTATGGTCAGGTCAACACATATGTGCAGCAAGTAACATGAGCAATTTAGTAAATCAAGTATAACAAAATAAACTCTTAGACAAGACCTTAGCACCGTGCCTTCTGGGCGTACAATTGCAAATGGCAGACACATCTACACATAAATGGTAAATCCAGGTAATGATTTACTATATTGCTACACCGAACAATATTATGGACTTGAACAGAATGGACCCTAATCATTAAGCTTCTAGTAAATCATTTCGTGCTTAAGCCCGCTAAGCTAGACTAATACTACCACATTTTGTGCTTAAGCTGTGTAAGAAAAGTGGGCATCCAATTGCCCTTAACAAAGTCTTTGCATAAAGAAAATTCTGATGAAAACAACGACGAACTTAACATACCTCTCTACGGTGTTGTCCTCATGCTGTCACGTCTTCAAGATTGCTACAGAAATGCTTAAAATAACAATGTTAAATGAACCATCTAGCCTGCATGAGAAGACAGTTTCTCGCTTAATTTGTGTAGGAAAACTGGGCATCCAATTAATAGCTCTTCACAAAGGCTCTGCCGGAAAAAATCTGATGAAAACAACAACGAACTTAACATACGCCTCTCTGTGGTGTTCTCCTCATGTGCGTCATTATATGCATATATGGATTCAAGAGTACAACAGAAATGCTGGAAATAATAATTTTTAATTTTGGTTTTGCTTTCAACTTTGAGGTGAAATAGGCATCATGAGCAGGCCTTAAAATTCTCAATTTCTAATGATGGGAAACTCTTATAAAAAAATATAACATGCCAACCTATATTTTTTCCTCTCCAAATAAGCAAAGTTGGACAAGCTCAAAGCCAGGATCATTGTTCAACATAGAGTGTCTCGTGATTCTCCCATCATTGGGTGTACTGTATATGCTATTTATCATTCATGTTATCACTCTGAAAATTTCAATCAAAGAAATTATCTCATATCTGGCCTGTGAGTTCAGTTCTAATAATTCTTTTGCGCTCTTGTCAATAGTAATATGAGGAGCTACGATCAAGATTGAAGTAGAATAATGGAAGGCAGTGCTATATGAAAACAATTTATAAGACATAATGGTATTAAAATATTCGCACAAACAGACATGAACATAGTGGGGGAGAACAGAAGTACTTGCGAGTTTTCTCATGCAACAGTGCCAATCATGCCGTTGTGGCTCAACAATCTAGCCTGCATGACAACAAAATTTGTCAATATGAATAATTAACCACGACTTGAACGCACAAAAACCTGATCTGAGATATTACATTTGCTTGACTGATCCGATGTAGCCAAAAAGACGCGATGAACCAATGGCTAAAAAGGGTTTGATAAGAAGAATCAACATATCAGTGTCAGTTCCAAAATTTATGTACGTATCATGTTCCTGAAAAAAAATTTGTTGCCTGAACCCAAAATTTTCATCTCTTAAATTTGCATCATGGAGATGAGGTAAACCTGAAATCTGTCCTGGGCACTTCCCTCAGCAAATCGCTGCGTCCAGGCAATGCATCGGCACGGAGGAATGGGTGCATGATCCCGGTTACAACTTGATGGTCCAGTAGATCGGCCGGCTGGGTCGGCTACACTGCATGGGGCAAAGATGTTATGCATTGATATAGGAGGGACATGACGACGTGTGATCCGACGAGCTCGGCTCGATCCATCGATCCTCAGCGATTCTTGCGTCCCCATGGTGGCGGCGACGCGAGGCTCTGGCTCCATACGTTCCTAAGACGGTTGGCCTTGGCGGTGGCCTCCTTCAGCGAGTGGAGCAGGCCGGAGGCGGACACGCCCATGCCGGAGGGAGTTGGATCTGCGGCGGCTAGGTTTTCTTCGTGAGAGGAGGGTGGCGTTGGCGTATAGTCTCTAGGCATGGGTCGGAGGAGTGTTGCATGTTATGGATGGTTTGCGGCGTAAATTTTGGATCTAATATCAGGAGCTACGTCAGCGGGATTATTTAGGCAGGCGTGGTCTCGTAGTGAGGAGGGGAGAACCGACGATTGTGAACCGTGTGATCTAAGCAGGTGTACGGTGCGGATTTAATTTTCCTACGGCACTTCGTGCTTTTATAAGTAGTAGAGATGATTCCCTCACCTTCATCGATGCTTGACACGTGGCTGTTCCCATCCTTTATACACCACTAGTAAAGTTGCATGTGCAATGCACGTTTCCATTAAAATAAAATTATTTAAGGGAATGACGTACACAAAAACATGTTCAAAACCATCAGACATATTCCACAATTCATAGTTAATAGCTTACACACAAAAAATGGAAAATAAATAACACAAAACCGAAAGCCAAAGAATGTTGTACAAATTGTCAAATCCTATTGAAATACAGTGTTAATTCTACCACACGAAATTCAAACGATTCAACTATATATACAAAATATATCTTAACACTGATACTTAGATTGCCACTACTGCTCATCTCACTTCATAATTGTTTACAAATTATGGAACAATTTAGCTCATGTCACTCCTATGTAAATTGATCAACATCGTAGTCAATCAAGAGGCTCCTCATATAATCTGCTTCTTATAAGCTTTCTTCGAGTCCTCTAAAGCAGCAGGAGCACAAACAACTGAAGATCTTTTCATTGTGACAAGCAAGTGAACGGTGTTCTCATTTCAGATATAAAACCTTAACTGGAGCTCCCAACAATAAAACCTGTTAGTCGCTACAACTGCTAAAATACTTATAAGACGTAGGTTATATAAAAGGCAGTACCACACTTAACTAATTCGTTAGCCACACCATTTGACTAAACAAAATTTATTAAAACAACTGACAAAGTAGTAAATAAATAACTAATGCATCAGATCCGTAAATGCATAACCGGAGGGGCATCAGTCCATGCTTCATACACATAAGTAAATAGCTACTTACTCTGATGTTAAATAGTTAATATGTACATTTACAAAAAAAAGTAAAAGATGTGAACATCTTGCTAAGGTAATGACTCATATTCTGGCGTAAGCAATGAAAAATTATGCAGACTCCGAAAACGTAATCAATTAAATGCAAAGGTATCTGGTTACGGTCATGCCTCCTTTGTTGTGAACTTAACAAGAACTGAATATACATTTTGGGAACTCATGAAACACTCATAGAACTACCCGCTCTTTCCTCCATCCAAGATCACTTCAATACATTTATTATTTATTCACCACGTTCCGTAAACGCAATTTTGAAGATTCAAAGCCTCAAGTCATGTGAACATAAACCAGAGAATATAAATCTGCCCAAACAGCAAAACATGGGTAACCTACAAATGTTCCATTGAAATCACAAATATCGAAAAATATATCTACTTATGTACTTTTTTGGAGGGGTTTAGAACCCAGCTAAGCTCAATCAGGATAATGTTATTATATGATGATCAAATGGCATACACGACACACATAAAAACATTGTATTTCACTACAACTGAAGATTACGCTCTATATCCTACGATCTTCAAATATATACATAAATTTAAATATCGCTGATCTATGGAATTCCAGATATAATTCTTGCTCGAGAGTGATGGACGATATGTAAATGAACAACTCCACAACGAAGCACTGGTATATGTATCATCATCTATTTACCTTCTAAAGCCAGCCAGAATACATCATTTTATTTCAAATCAGCTGTAGATGAACATGAATATATGATCATGAAATAATTCAGAAACACGTAATTACAAGGATGTATGCTTCCATCATACTATCACAAAACAATCATGCTTCAAGAGTATTTCACATTTTACCCGGTACAAGACTTTTCCTTATTTTGCTAGATGGGAGACTGGCATGCAACTTTTACACTATATTCAAAATCATTTTCTGTAAAGAAAAGGAAATTCCACTACAGCCATGCTACACAAAATGCATACATGCATTTTCATAAGAACTCTTAGTTTATCAGCGGTGGAGGTGTGGAGGATCTGGAGGTTTGGATGAGGTGGAATGGAGGGCGATTAAGAAAAATATACTAAAAAATATCACCGACCATACATTCTCTATGATAAGAGTACATAAGTAGTGCAGACTCCCGATTGATCCAAGTTTCATCATGGCTAGATTTATGAAAAGATCATTGGCTAGAATTATGACTCATAGAATGCATGGCTAGTTACTATGAGAAAGAATTAACTATGAAGGTGGGATAGAATAAGTTTTTGTCAAGTTGCCTATGAAGGTCGGATTAATATATTTTTTAAGCGTGTAATGAGATTAATTACTGGTTACCTTACACTATAGTCAAACGACAAGTCAGTGGTGGTACAATGAGATATGAGATGGGTATACCACATGTGTAAACACTGACTTACAGATGTATGGAGAATTGCAAAGTGATAATAGCAATTGTAAAGGTGAAAATAGATTGAGTGGTACAAGAATATAGGTGGGAGAGCATGGGATGGAGCATACTAAACAAGTAAATAGTATTATGTGAAGAGGATAATATCCTAAACTTATACAAAATGGGGAGCAGGATAAATTACTTCAGAGTTGCACTAATCATCCTGAACTACCACTCCCTTGCTTTGCAAACTTATGAACTTCAATGCCTATTTATAAAACCATGATGGATTTTACAACAAATCTTCATAACCTGCTGTAAATCGGCACCTCTCCCATTGACATAAAAAGTTTCAAGCGTGTGGTGATGTTTGACTCGTGAAGATGATCAAAACCTGAGGTGGATTCTGCGCAGAAACTAATGAACAACATGTACAAGTTCCAGAAACAAATAGCACGAACTAATGCAATCTCAATCAAGATTGTGCTTTCTATGGATGTTCTCTCAACTCTGAAAAAAATCAAATGAAACTTGCAGTACATAAGGATGGAGCTGGCCGCTTGCGGCACAGAAATTGAAGGCCCTCACTTGGACGAGAGACTACGGGGTAAGGGAGACTCTGATTAGAAGTCCGGCGAGACGACGCATGACGTTGCGGGCACCCTGGTCCTTGGGCTGTGGCGGGAAACATACCTCATGCAAGTGGAGGCAGGGAACGCCGTCGACCTACTCTTCGCCAAATCTGATGCAGGACTGGGCAGGGAGGGAGTCGATCTGTGCTTCAGTTTCACATGAGATCAAAGCATAGCCACGGCAGGGCGCATGACATACCTCCTGAGCAAAAACAGAGCGGGAGGGCGGGACGTACCATCGGAGCTGGGTGGCGGGGCGGTTCGATGGGACATCACGCATGTCGGCGGCGGCTCGAAGATGGCGGGGCATCGGACCGGGGCGTACCCGAGCGGGCCGGGGGAGTGTTACGTCTCGCCCTCCCGACGACGTTGGATCTTCGGTGGCATTGGCCAGTTTCGCGGCGGGCGGCGGGCAGCGCTGAATCGGGGATTTCGCCCTCCGCACACCGTCGTGGAAGGCGAGCAGGCAGGTTGCGGTGAGGTGTGAGTACACGCGGTAGGCGAAAACTGCTACGGACGTGGGGATCGGGGCATCTTGAGCGAGCGGAGTCCGTCGGGCGGACAATGTTTTCCGCTAGTCATCTTCATCGTTGGTCGCAACATTGTAAGGTCGAGATTTCTTGGATCACCACCCTCTCTCCCTTTTATTAGTAGTGGAGATGTACCATACTTCCTACTGCAAGAATGACTGTCGTGCATATTTATGTAAAGTGTTTGACAGATAATATCAACTAAAGAAGACTGATTTCGGTTTGGAAATCGTATGAGCATAGAAAATTTTGTTACTATTCTCTGGAAATCTCCTTTCTTCAGCTCAAAGTTCATCCACATGAGTGGTATTTTTTTCAGGAGAAAAGCCCATAAGCTCCTCCATTTCCTGCAATAACAAATAAAATCGTTGACATAAAGTTAGTCTCACATATTGCATGGACCAAAGTAGTCTACAAAATGTGTTGGAATAAACTGAAATGATGAACTACCTGTCTGTCAGAGGTGTGCTCTTCAGGTTTACATCAGCCAATAGTTGTATCTAGTAGTCATTGTGAAAATAGGTTGTAACTGATAGTTCCATCGATACAACAGCCACAATGTTGCCCACACAAACAGATTGAGGAGATTTCTTAAAGCAAATAGTGCAGAAGGTAAGAACTTGCCTAGGCAAGTATAACTGTTTTGGAATGGAGAAATAAAATATTTTACTGATAGATTTGTCCTGATGAGTGAAGTATATCATAAAGATGTTTTTGTTAAGACATGATTTACTTGACTAGTAACATGAATCTTACTTTGGCGATTGCAGTTTTCACACATGGATAGTCAAGGTGATGAGACCACTAGCTTGTATATATGGCCGTGTGAGATTTAACTAAATTTGTGTAACAATTCAACTGTAGGTTCTAATGAATGATGTTGGTCTGTGAAAGTTGAGTTCTGTAGGACTATACTGTTTGATTGTGTTTTGGCGGAGTCGTCATTCCAGAAAGGGCTGTCATGTGTACATATATACCATTCACACAGAAATTAGCTTATTCTGTCATATACTTCCTGAATTTTGAGCAATCAGATGAGTTTGCATCCTATATTAGAAGAAGGGTTGTGTGTGATGTATAATCTTGTAAATGATTGTAACCACATTATTTTGCTCATGAATAAAGTTATCTCTGTGAGTTGTGACAAATTTTGTACACAACTTTGTTAAGTTTTGAGTTCGGTGGTAGGTTCCCAGCCTACTACTGCAACATGTAATTTGTTAAATTCGAATGATATTCCAATAGCTCCATACAAAAACCTCAAGGCCACATGGTACATAAGTAGACACCTAGTCACATAAATAATACAAGGCCAAATTCTACCTCAACAGACACCAAGTCACATAAATAATACAAGGCCAAATTGATGAGAGAAAATAAACGGAAGCTAGTTTGGAAAAATACAACCATCATCCACAACATGACTAGTACAACAGACACCAAGTCACATAAATAATACAAGGCCAAATTGATGAGAGAAAATAAACGGAAGCTAGTTTGGAAAAATACAACCATCATCCACAACATGACTAGTACATCAACCGTAAAGAATAACATGGGAAAACCATGGTTTCACACTCGTTTTAGTACATCAACTTGTATAAATTTGGTAGCAGAAGGCACCATTTGGTAGTTCTCTTGTTCATCATAAACACTCCCCCTACAATAAAAAAATATTGTTAGTCTAACACATGACAACCCTTTTCTGAACAAATAAGAAATCAATTGTATCCATACCCATTATTTTTCCCCTTTTGCATCTTTTCTGCCATCTATTCATAAGGTAGTACGGCATGGTACTCTAACAAAAATGATCAACCAAAATTGTCAGCAATGATACGAAGTTCTCTTCTCACCTTGGAGATACATGGCAAACTAATGGTACATTACTTGTCATCTCATTGAAATTTCCACTACAAGAAAAGTAAATTTTAAACGCTCTGTCCTTGACCACAAGAAAATAAGAAACAACACGAGTACAGAAAATTACCATCGTGCAATGATAACAGCATGGTGGAGTCCCTCACATACTGTCAATGTAAGATGATGCTCCTCTCCTCCTTCTGGTAGATATATAATTTCCAAAGATAGTCGCTAGTATTTGACACTACCTCGATTCAGGTTTGTTAAGCCTCCGAGTACATAGTGTCTAACTGCAAGTTTCCCAGTATTGTTTTGACAAACTAAACTACTGACAATTTGATAAACCGTGAGCATCACAACTAAATTACTCAAAATTTGATATCCTTAAATTGGTATATCTTGACGTGAATCATGTCATCGCAGGAACAGATCATGACTAATTTAAACATATGTTATATTTTGATAGGATCAATATAATGGCTTGTGCTGTAAATGTACCTTAACCACAGTTGCAATTAGTATGATGCCGGTTCCAAAGTAATAAGACTATAAAACAGACAGAGCTCATCCAAGGCACCGAAGAGGCATGGTAACAAATGATCATGGAAAGCTAGTTTTTAAATTTAACTAACTGACTGGTTTTTAAATGAAGACTGTTACACAGTAACTACAACTCCCATACTCTACCTAAAAACATTGTGGTCCTATAGTTAGTTATTTAGTATCTGTTCCGATTGAGTTGCCAATACAGGTCCGGAACTGGCTGAAATTACAAAGAAACCAACTCCAGTCTGAGCTTGTATCTAGTAGGCAGAAAGTAATTCATCTTCACCAAGCACATGATGTAATGCAATCATCTTATTATCCACACCCTGTAACACTTTTAAATACAAACAATGTTCTAATATCTGTTGTATTAGGTAAAGAATCATTTGTTGAATCACAATGGGAAATCAATGTCGCTAAGATCCAATTATCTAAACCAGGAGAAATTGGTGTATTGTTTCTAATTATATTATAAATTTGTGACATCGACTGTCCATATAGCAGGTTATACTCTGGCACTAAAATATTTACTAGAGCAAATATAATGCTAAACCTCTCATCACAAAAACATTTTGCCTAACCGTAAATGAGACATAATGCAGCGTAACAATATTTTTACATTGACTTACTACAGGTAGTTGATGGGAGAAGATCTATCCAGACTGAATGTTAAGGAACTGCAGTCCATAGAGAATCAGCTGGAAATACATGCTAGCAATGAAAAAATTGCAACAGCGTTAAGCAACTGAATGTTAAGTACATCCTACCACCTCCTGCACCACCGCCACTGCTCCCGGAACCGCGTGGCGGGCTTGGCCTTGGAGAGCGTCGAGGACGACGCCAGCACTCTTGGATCCACGCGGGGGGCAACACCGCCGCCGACGGGGGTAGGTAGTACATCAGATGGGTTGGTGTACGGGCGGCCCAGGCCATGCAGGAGGGCGCCGCCAGCTCCAGGTCCATCAAGGAGAGGGTACAACAGAAGTCGGCCACGTCCATGGCGAGGACGACTAGGACGCCGACCGCGGCGTAGACGTGGAGTCGGGGATGGGGACAGGGAGCCCGAGATCCTCCGTGGCGATGGTGAGGAAGGTGGCCGAGAAGGTGAGGAAGTCGGCCGAGGATTCTCTGCCCACCGTCGTATTGTTCTACATCTGGGGCGGTTTGCACCGGAATTGGGGAATGGACATAGCGGCGGCGCCGGCGGAACCTCTCGAAGCAAGGTGGTCAACAGCTCATGAGGCTGGACCAGTCTACTGGGCTGTGCCCGTCTATTGGGCCGGGCCTGTCTACTTTTTTTAATTGAGGTGCGAAAATTTTCAGAGGTATGTAAGAGCAATTCCAATGGTGTAGCCAGCTGCTGGCTATAAGTCAAGTGTCATGTCATCTATAGCCAACTTAGAGCCAACATATACAATAGTGAGCTATAAAAATGTAGTACTTAATCATTGTGTGGCCCACCTTTCACTCTCACAAAGTGCATAGGAGCACGTGCTAGAGCTGGCTCTTGCATAAGAGCCCACTCTCCTTCTCTCTCCTCCTCTCTCTCCTCCAACTAAGCAATAATATACTATTTTAATTCTTATAGCCAGCTGACTAGGACTTATTGTACTTGCTCTAACATACCTCTCAGGTTTTGGACTGTGGTATGAAACTATTTGGACCATTAGATGGACGAAAATTAATGGTTGCTATTCATCTGAGGGGACCACAAAAGAAACCAATTCTTTTTGAATCCGTTTTAGGGAATCCATATTCGGTTTCAAAAAAAAACAACGGATAAGGATACTTGATTCCGAACATGACAACGGATACGGTATATGGTATGGTATGATAAATAGCACCTAGATATCTTTACCTGAAAAATATTTAGGATTATTCGATAGTTTTTATCTGAATAATCTGATTTTCGTTTGAAATGTCGAAGCTAATGGAGCATATTATTTAGTAGTTTGTGAGCTGCCGAGTTCACCCCTTAAACAATAGTTCACTCACCCTCTATCGAATATGGATTCCAAACTTATTATGATACTGGGCTATAGAAGTATGCGTCAGTGGTATACTAGCCCAGCCGTGACTACCTCGGGAGCCAAGTGACAAAAAATCAAAAGAATGAACCAAATGTTCAACAAGTTTACGAGAGCATCAGTACGGCGGGACACCGCCATACTGCGCCGCTGTACCGTGACTATTCACATTCCAGAAGGTCGAAATCCTAAACTAAAGGTAGCAGTCATCAGTACGAGCGGGCTGCCTCCGTACCGCCACCACCCCAATATCAACCCCAGAGCAAGGTAAATAAAGTGAGATTTCATCTAGTTTTATTTATTCTTCCTCGAAACATCAAAATACCCCAGGCAATCTTCACATCTACTCGTTTTTTATTCGTTTCGTCGCACACCAAGGATCTAAGATATGTTTCTCCTCCAATCCACCAATTACATTTTACAAAACATTGCTCTATCTCTTGCCATTACCAATCTAATCTTATGTCTCACATGAACCATTTTTATTGATGAGCATGTTTTATGTTGATTTTTAGAGGAGATTTATTTTGTATAAAGTGTAGAGGAACGGTAATTACCTATTCCTATTGGATCAAAAAATTAATATAAGCAAGTTTTATTTTAGATGATGAACACAAGGAGCCGAACCCGTGCTCGTGCACCAAGGCCGCCCCTAGGGCCAAAACCTCGAACCATGAACTATCATGGGAATCGAGTTTGATGAGAGATTCCACTCTAACCAGTTCGCAAGACTCAAGGACCGAGAGATCAAGTCCACTAAGTGGTCATGCCCTAATATCCTTAATCAACTTGGCATCACTAATGATTTCAAGTGACTATGCCATAGAGTTGGTTTTCTTCCATTTGTTTTCCAGGACGCTCCAACCTACTGCCGTTTGACATTCCAGTCCTTGAGCACGCTCACACACACCGTTGGGGAGTACAACCGCTCATATACCATGAATATAATATGTCCCCAAAAAGTGGTGCATTCAATCCTAACCCTTCGCAATATTTCAATATGATGAGTATTATCAAATCTATTGACAAGGAGGGTCATATATAATGTCCCACAGTTCGGTTTTGTTCTATCTTATTGCTAACATCTGCAAGCACATGGTGAATACAATAGAGTAAATGAGAAGGACGTGATGGTCCTCGCTAAAGCTGTTATCCCAAACTGCAACTTGATGCCAAACTCGTGTGCCATTCTTCTATTCTACCTAAAACATCAAGCTCTTCAAAGTTGTTGACCCATCGTCTGTGGATGAGTCATCACCTTCATCACCAATGCCCTTCATGTCATCACCGCTAATATACAACCACTTCAAGGTGAGAAACGTGTTTGTTTTCGTACTCTTAATGCTTGTGGAATGCTCACAAAAAGAAATGGGAGATATTTTGTTCACATTCCTCGAGCCGGGCGTATACCCGCCGCTCTTTTGCCTACCTATATATTCTCTACCGAGGATGGATATCTGCATTATGATGCGCAGGTAGATCAATATCACCAACAAAATGAAGTGCTCGAATAAGAAAATGAGGTAGAAGAAGAAGAAGAAGGGACCAATCAAGAACAATAGCTGCAACGACCCTACACCACGTATGATGACATGCACGCACTCGGAGAAACCATTGAGAAGATGAACAACCTCACCATTCACCTCCGAGACATAACGCAAAATCTATTGTCCCACTTTGATCATTGGAGCAACCAATGGAATCCGGAAAACTACTCTCCGCCACCACAATGAACCGCAAGAGGGTTTGCAAAATCCTAAGCATGAGCATGTCTCCCCAAGATCAAGAATGACATTTTATATATGTAATAATGAGGTTGTACTACAACTCCATGTGAGCTTCGAAACACTCGTGTTGGAATAGTCCCAATGTCAACACCCGATTTTTAAGTCCAGATGCCTATTATGCCATACATCGCAATCCCAGGAAGATTGTTTTTGCGAGACATAATAAGTTCATATCACAGCACATCCTTCATTACAAACCATCATAGTCTTACATCAAAGGATCACATGATCCAGTCTTAGTACAACAGTTGATCTAAGGATCAGTTACAAAACACATAGCGGAAGTACGTAGTAGAGGTCCATCTATTCCACAGGCAACGCTTGACGTCAGGAGACGATCCTAGTTATCGTAGAAGTCCTGTTGTCCATCATCCTGATACTGCTGCTCCTCTTCATAGTCTGGCCATTTGAATAGCCAGGGACACAGTCATGAGTACTTTAAAGTACTCGCAAACTAATACAAGTGTAAGCACTATCACTAGAGTAAGGGGGCTCTAAGCTCTAGGTTTATTTGCATAAATCCAGTTTTATTTCTTAAGCATTTAGTAATAAAAGACTCTTCATTTGCCTAACTTAACTCAAGTGGGAACATTAGTGTCATTCTCACAACTGTGTTGTGATCACGTCAAATTCACCTTTTAATTCACCATTCCTTATTAGAAAACATCTGACAACGGAACAGTATGGCCATCCAACCGTCCATCACCGCGGACACGGCTATTCGAATAGGTTTACACTCTGCAGAGGTTGTACACTTGTGGCACAATTTTGATTACATCTGTCAGGGATAGCCCTGAATAATCATACTCAGTATGCGCATCATCAACCATTAACCTTTCACTTACATACCCTAGTATAGGCACCTCCCCCATGAGCTTGGCCTCCCAGTGACGGCAAACTGCCATCCTGGGAACTGCACAGGGCTTGGGTAGGACATTCATCTCTTTTTCACGTCATTTCATTTTCAACGGAGGCAGCCTCAACATAACCTCTATGACGCTTGTTCAGAGGGAACCCATATGTAGCACCCTACCTTTAAATAAAGGCAAGATACCTGTGTATAGTGCTATTCCCGGGATCACTGATAGCACACACATTACAAAATATAGTAATCATTGCAATAGTATCAAATTACTACATCGTTGATCCAGAGGGTACAATAAAAACTTACAAATTGCATAGTCAAATGGACTAGCTCAGAATAAACACAGCGGAAAGTAAATCAGCAATGAGCCTTCATCATCTTCATGTGCCACAGGCAGTCATGTTGGAATGTAGACTCGAGATCCTACCACGAACTTCTCCTCAGAAAATCCTGCACGTTTGAATATGCAGCCCCACGAATGGAGGTCAGTACAACGATGTACTGGCAAATGACACTTATATGGTGGCAGTTTTGGGCATGACTACCTACATGATATTTGGCAAGTGGAGTTTAGGAAAATTTGCATAAAGCCGATTTTATCCTATATTTTATTTAAAACAAAACATTTTGAAATCCTTTGAATGACATTATGAAATCACACCATGGTTAAATCCTCCATGGGTTTTAGAATAATCACATGGTTACATCTCCCATGAGTTTTCAAAGGTTGATAAAATTTTAAATACATTCGTAAAAGGTGGTGAGATTCTTCCGTACATTCCCCGCCTAGAAAGCTCAAATTGTCCGTAACCGGGGACACGGCTAAGATCTTAGGTTTACTCTCGAGAGGTTGTGCACTTTCACCTTACGACCCACCCTTCCCAAGAGAATAAATGAGACAAGATCTTTCAGAAGGAGGCTTCGACCATAACTAGCTAGACCCGTTCCCGTTGGGTTGCAAGCCCCATCATCATGTCTAGCAACAAGTTTGGCCTCACAACTTACTTAATCCCGGCAGAGCCCATAATACCATAAGGCCGCACCGGAAGCTAACTAAAACATGGACGACATAGTAATCTCTTTAATCCTGGGTGGCCATCCACAAGTGAAACTCACGGGCTTAGAACCATTACGGATAATAAACCCCCGCACGATCCCCTGGTGAAAACCAGAGGTGCAGTCTAGAGCAACCACTATTCAATTGCGCACTCTCAGGCACCCACCTGCCACTGGTTACTCCAGGGTCGGAGCCCTGAGCAGCCGCCCACCACACATACAATCCACCCAGGTGATTCATTAAGGTTGTTAATTTTCACTTTTCAAACCAACACAATCGAAACAATGAAACAAAGCATTTGGCATTTGATGTTGCGGAGCAGAAATAAAGTATCCTATCAATAGGTTCAGGAGTAGCTACACACTACTAGGGTTTGCTAAGCATAGCATAATACTTTTCTTTTGAAAACAAAATCCTACCATGCATACTAGTTTCAAAACACTAATGCATATATAAAATAAGTAGGATTTGAATGTCACTAATGTTTCTTTTGAATGTCAAAACAGACAATTGCATTAAGTATGGTGCGTAATGTAACTAGTGACTACATCCTTGAACATAGCACTAATGTTTTATCCCTAGTGGCAACAGCACAACACAACCTTAGAACTTTCTGTCACTGTCCCAGGTGTCAATGCAGCCATGAACCCACTATCGAGCATAAGTACTCCCTCTTGGAGTTAAAAGCATCTACTTGGCCGAGCATCTACTAGTAACGGAGAGCATGCAAGATCATAAATAACACATAAGCATAACTTTGATAATCAACATAACAAGTATTCTCTATTCATCGGATCCCAACAAACGCAACATATAGAATTACATATAGATGATCTTGATCATGATAGGCAGCTCACAAGATCCGACAATGATAGCACAATGGGGAGAAGACAACCATCTAGCTACCGCTATGGACCCATAGTCCAGGGGTAGACTACTCACTCATCACTCCGGAGGCGACCATGGCGGTGTAGAGTCCTCCGGGAGATGATTCCCCTCTCCGGCAGGGTGCCGGAGGCGATCTCCAGGATCCCCCGAGATGGGATCGGCGGCGACGGCGTCTCGCAAGGTTTTCCGTATCGTGGCTCTCGGTACTGGGAAGTTTCGTCACGGAGGCTTTAAGTAGGCGGAAGGGCAAGTCGAGAGGGGGCACAGGGGCCCCGGATGACAGGCGGCGCGGCCAAGGGGGCCGCGCCGCCCTAGGGTTTGGCTCCCCGTGGCCCCACTTCGTTTCGTCTTCGGACTTCCGAAGCTTCGTGAGAAAATAGGCCCCTGGGCTTTTATTTCGTCCAATTCCGAGAATATTTCTTTACTAGGATTTCGAAACCAAAAACAGCTAGAAAACAAAGAACCGGCACTTCGGCATCTTGTTAATAGGTTAGTTCCGGAAAATGCACGAATATGACATAAAGTGTGCATAAAACATGTAGATAACATCAATAATGTGGCATGGAACACAAGAAATTATCGATACGTTGGAGACGTATCAGCATCCCCAAGCTTAGTTTCGCTTCGTCCCGAGCGAGTAAAACGATAACAAAGATAATTTCGGAGTGACATGCCATCATAAACTTGATCATACTATTTGTAAAGCATATGTAGAGAATGCAACGATCAAAACAATGTGTATGACATGAGTAAACAAGTGAATCATAAAGCAAAGACTTTTCATGAATAGCACTTCAAGACAAGCATCAATAAGTCTTGCATAAGAGTTAACTCATAAAGCAATAATTCAAAGTAAAGGTATTGAAGCAACACAAAAGAAGATTAAGTTTCAGCGGTTGCTTTCAACTTGTAACATGTATATCTCATGGATATTGTCAACATAGAGTAATATAATAAGTGCAATAAGCAAGTATGTAGGAATCAATGCACAGTTCACACAAGTGTTTGCTTCTTGAGGTGGAGAGAAATAGGTGAACCGACTCAACATTGAAAGTAAAAGAATGGTCCTCATAGAGGAAAAGCATCGATTGCTATATTTGTGCTAGAGCTTTGATTTTGAAAACATGAAACAATTTTGTCAACGGTAGTAATAAAGCATATGCATCATGTAAATTATATCTTATAAGTTGCAAGCCTCATGCATAGTGTACCAATAGTGCCCGCACCTTGTCCTAATTAGCTTGGACTACCTGGATTATCACCGCAATACATATGCTTTAACCAAGTTTCACAAAGGGGTACCTCTATGCCGCCCTGTACAAAGGTCTAAGGAGAAAGCTCGCATTTGGATTTCTCGCTTTTGATTATTCTCAACTTAGACATCCATACCGGGACAACATAGACAACGAGATAATGGACTCCTCTTTTAATGCTTTAAGCATTTGACAACAATTAATTCTTTTCTCATTAGAGATTTGAGGATATTTGTCCAAAATCGAAACTTCCACCATGAATCATGGCTTTAGTTAGCGGCCCAATGTTCTTCTCTCACAATATGCATGCTCAAACCATTCAACTCAGTGTAGATCGCCCTTACTTCAGACAAGACGAACATGCATAGCAACTTGATGACCCACAAGTATAGGGGGTGTATCGTAGTATCTTCGATAAGTAAGAATGTCGATCCCAACGAGGAGCAGAAGGTGTTGACAAGCAGTTTCGATGAAGGTTTCACTGTAAATGCTCACGGACAAGTATTCGGGAGGTTTTGATGTAACAGATGAAATAAATACGAGTAAGTAAAATGCGAGAGAAATAATTGCAGCGAGTGGCCCAATCCTTTTTAGCACAAAGGACAAGCCGGTTTGTTTACTTATAATGACCAAACGTTCTCGAGGACACACGGGATTTTAGTCTAGTGCTTTCGCTACATACGGCTAAATAATCTTCATTGTTATGATAAGTGTTGTGTGGGTGAACCTATGCTAATGTACCGCCCTTCCTAGGACTAAATACATACTTGTGATTATACCCCTTGCAAGCATCCGCAACTACAAGAAAGTAATTAAGAATAAATCTAACCACAGCCTTAAACTCGAGATCCCGCAATCCCTCCCGCATCGATATACCAACGGGGGTTTAGGTTTCGTCACTCCGGCAACCCCGCAATTAGCAAACGAATACAAGATGCATTCCCCTAGGCCCATAAATGGTGAAGTGTCATGTAGTCGACGTTCACATGACACCACTAGAAGAATAACACCACAACTTAAATATCACACCATTGAATATTACTCAACCATAGTTCACTACTAACATTTAGACTTCACCCATGTCCTCAAGAACTAAACGAACTACTCAC
>NC_061510.1:252487739-252502652 GCF_022539505.1 Lolium rigidum | reverse complement strand
ACCATAGGGTGGCGCGGCCCATGGCCTGGCCGCGCCACCATGTGGTGTGGGGCCCCCTCGGCCTCTTTCGCCTCCTTTTCTTCGCGAAACCCTTCGTCCCAAAGACCTAAGCCATAGAGGAATCCTCACGAAGGGTTACGGCCGCCTCGCGGGGCGGAGAACACCAGAGAGAAAAGAGCTCTCCGGCGGGCAGGAATCCGCCGGGGAAATTCCCTCCCGGAGGGGGAAATCGACGCCATCGTCACCGCCATCGAGCTGGACATCATCTCCATCACCATCATCATCATCTCCACCATCATCACCGCCATCTCCACCGCTGGACATCGTCACCGCTGTAGCAATTTGGGTTTGATCTTGATTGTTTGATAGGGGAAACTCTCCCGGTACTGATTTCTACTTGTTGTTTATGCTATTGAGTGAAACCATTGAACCAAGGTCTATGTTCAGATTGTTATTCATCATCATATCACCTCTGATCATGTTCCATATGATGTCTCGTGAGTAGTTCGTTTAGTTCTTGAGGACATGGGTGAAGTCTAATTGTTAGTAGTGAACTATGGTTGAGTAATATTCAATGTTATGATATTTAAGTTGTGGTGTTATTCTTCTAGTGGTGTCGTGTGAACGTCGACTACACGACACTTCACCATTTATGGGCCTAGGGGAATGCATCTTGTACTCGTTTGCCAATTGCGGGGTTGCCGGAGTGACAGAAACCTAAACCCCCGTTGGTATATCGATGCAGGAGGGATCGCAGGATCTCGAGTTTAAGGCTGTGGTTAGATTTATCTTAATTACTTCTTGTAGTTGCGGATGCTTGCAAGGGGTATAATCACAAGTATGTATTAGTCCTAGGAAGGGCGGTACATTAGCATAGGTTCACCCACACAACACTTATCAAAACAATGAAGATTAATCAACTGTATGTAATGAAAGCACTAGACTAAAATCCCGTGTGTCCTCGAGAACGTTTGGTCATTATAAGTAAACAAACCGGCTTGTCCTTTGTGCTAAAAAGGATTGGGCCACTCGCTGCAATTATTTCTCTCGCATTTTACTTACTCGTACTTTATTCATCTATTACATCAAAACCCCCCTGAATACTTGTCTGTGAGCATTTACAGTGAATCCTTCATCGAAACTGCTTGTCAACACCTTCTGCTCCTCGTTGGGATCGACATTCTTACTTATCGAAGATACTACGATACACCTCCTATACTTGTGGGTCATCATAATGCTTATAACTTTTTGAGTAATAAAGCGCCCCTTATCAAAAAAAGGTAATCATATGTCCCCTACTTTTCGCATTATTGGTGAGTGGTATTATCTCGAATTTTGTGGATGATGGAGTGCTCATTCTCCAAAACGCGAATACCACAATTTATCTTCATGAATCATCGTTTGTAATAGCTACTACTATGTATTTTTTTTTATAATGGACACTTTATTACTTGGTTTAAGTATTACACACCCGAGTTCTGCATAACAACGATGCACGTAGGCACAACCATCCGAAAGTGTCAAGAAATAAAAAAAGTCAAAAACAAAACAAAAAACTTCACATGCTACTAAGGCGCTAGTGGAGATGAAAGGTCAATCCGTAGATTGCGCAACCATCCATGTTGTGAGAAAAAAATTCCTTTACAGTGTCCTCCAATCGTGTAGACACCTCCTTAAATAGGTTGTGGTGTGCCACACATTGTAGCGATGAACATGAACGGAGCGTAGCTTTGCGCCGATAGATAACGTGCATAAGAAAAGAATCTTTATTATTAAAAACTTTTTCATTTGTACATAGCCAAAGTGACTAAATACGGCAATTCCTCCCACCCTTATAGGTAAGTTGAACCATTGATCCACACCACTGAGCCAGTTGCCAAAAATGTTCGCAATACTCTGTGGTATAATGTAGAACCTATGTGGATGACTGGCCATATAGATATCGGGAACTTACATTGGAAGAGTAAGTTCTTAATAGTCTCGTTGTGATGTCAGAAGACAAAATTTTTACATCCATGTCAATTCCACTTAGCAAGTTTTCTTAGTGAGAATGACACCTTGAAGGAGATACCACAAAAAACATTATTTTTAGCGGAATCTTCATCTTCCATTATTATCAACTGGCACATATGGCTGAATCGGAAGATTTGTACATAGAATCCACAGAGAAGAGACCACTCTGGCGAAGATTCCATCTAAACTCGCCTTTGCCTTGCGTCAAGTGGACCGAATCCAAACACTGTAACAATTCATTCCAAGTTTTTAATCATGACCGGCAAAATCTCGTCTGAACGTCACATTTGGTGGGAAGGTTTCCAACACCTTAACGAGAGTATCACTTTTTTGGCGCCTAATATAGTGCAAACAGGTTATTGTTCATGGAGAGTGGTGTTACCTAGCCATTTATCCTCCCGAAATCTTTTCTCAGAGCCATCACAAATAGAGAATGCACCATATGTAAAGAAGAATTTCTTTGTTGCCATCAGACTTGCCTAAAAGTGAAAATGCATTTACCTAGGAGAGGTTTGTTCTTGACCTCTAGGTGTCATGAATCCCGAGTCCTTCATGATCTTTAGGACGACAAGCCACACTCCACTTAGCTAATCGATACTTCTTCTCACTATCCATGTATAGGGCTAGGAGATCCATCACTAGTCATTTAACGACTCATGGATATCCATACACCTACTTTTGTATCCACCTTAGAAAGAAAAGTTAGTCTTGGAACTGAAATTTATATTACAACTTAATGCGGTGGTTAGGCTTGCCTTAGTATTTTCTTCCTAAGTGGGGATATAATCTGCAAGTTCCTTATTCTTCGTGTCTTGTCTACCGATGTTATAATTTGGTAATTCATAGATAGATGATGAGGTGCACTAACCATGTGCATAACTTTTGGGAATCTATCTTTTAGCTAAAATTTTGACTTTAACTCAACATGATCTTATAAAATATCTTGCCTAGAGCATGTGCTCCCTTTAGTTACCACTGGCTCTCACTTGCTCTCAAGTTCTAATAGCTTACATTTTTTAAGTATTGCATATTAGCATCTCTTAGTTATTCATTTAGAAGTTGAAAGTAACCTTCTTATATTATCTCTTATTTAAGTGCATAAACGGATGAATAAGTGCTCTATCAAGCTTTAAATAATAGATATTTTATCTTTAGATCCTTGTGGGATCAACAGTCGATACTTCTCGAATCATGCTACAAATATTCCTTGCAGTTGTTTGCGTCGAGCACATTTCTGATGCCGTTGCCAGGGATAAGAGCACTAAGATTTTGCTCTTCATTTTTTTATCTTAGTTTTATTTTCAGTTGAAAGTTCTAGTTTTGTTTAACTTCAAAAACACGTGTGTCTAGGGTGGGTTTTGGTTCTGTAAAGATGGAGCAGCAACATGTACATGCATTGATGGGCGCAATGAGAACCGTCGCATGAGGAGACACTATTGATTCTGATCGATGCAATGTGGTATGCCCGGTTGATATCAGCAGAGTTGTCTCATCTGATGTGTTGGTTTGATGGTGATATTTCCAGAAGTGTTCGAAAGCCTAAGTCCAAACTTTGGTTAACGCTAATGGCAGCAACACTTGCAAGCATTGATCTCTTTGATGGGAGCTACGGACCGTCATGTGTGCTTTAGCTTAAATACCTTCCATGAGGTTTTGGAATCTACATGCGAAAGCCCAATTGTTTGATTTGTGTTGGACTGGGAAATGGCGACATCCTTGTTGTTTCCTCATGTAAGGCATCGCCTTAGTAGGATAAACCTAGTCAGAGGAGTTTCTCTCACACAATGTTTTAGTACATCGAGGTACGTGGACATCATCGTGGAGCCCCTATGCGGCATATCATGAGCTTGGGGGCTAAAAGAGTAGGAAAATAGTGCAACACTCACAAAGACCCTATGCAATTGCGTTGTGGCTTGGCATGGTATCGCAGGGTGAGATCATGTGCTTTGAGCGTAGAATATTTTGTCAGCCTATGTGTCATAATCCATCGAGGTTAGTCGAGAAATTATACTTTAGATGCACCCTCGATGTTGTTGAAAGATTGTGAATTTAACTAGATGGGTTGATTAATAAATTCACATAAACTTATTGAAGTTGGCAGTTAAGACAAAATATGTTCTAGAGGTTTTCCGTAAACACGCTAACTTAGAATTCCACTGACACTAACTTACTTAAAGAAACTGCATAAAAGGAGTCAATTTATGAAATTGCAATTGAAGGATGCAGATTGTTGGCTCTACATATATGTTGGGGAGAGGCTTGGATAAAAATTCTTCATGTCACAAAGACCACCTATTGCGCTACACCAACTAAAATACTCAGGGTATATCTCCACACAAAGTAATCGATCTCCAAGTCTTTACAACATCTTGGTAGTCTCAAAATTTTAAGGCTTGTAAATGATACCTAGTCATGTAGGGGACCCTCATCCACCAATAGTAAACAAGTAATTGGTGACCTGAATTGGATCTTGAGCCCTTGCAAAGTGAAAAAGCATGGGACTAAACCAGAAACACTTGGCAAATGAAAAAGTGCAGTTGAGCTAGTGCTCACTACACAACCATACATTTTTTGGTTTGTCTTTTTTGTATCTCACAAATTACACAAAGTAATTTTTTTTAAATATGCAGGACACTGAAACAGTACAACAAGAATGTAGAAAAATAGTTTTGATTTTTTAGCAATTAATGTATGCAATTTATTGTCATGAAAATCCTGAATTATCTTTCCTATATTCTATATCAAATGTTTCAATGAACTGCAAAGTTTCAAGTTCAAATGTTGTATGGTTTGAAAGATACAAAAAACAAAAGTCGTTTGTGAGGGGAAAAAAAGCTAGCACGAACCTTGATGCATGCACCTATGAACATAACGAGGGTTGTGCAGCGAAAATGCCAATCTAGCGGCACGTGGCCTACCGGTCACGGATCGACCATCCGAAACCATCGTGATTGGTGCTCTCCCCATACGCCTGTCACTGTATTCATACGTACTAGAGTTAGTATTCATGAGGTATTGTGAGTGGGTCCAATGCGAGCCTAGCAACGAATTTACTCCGCGGCGAACCGGTGACCGGCCATCCTACTTTTTTTCTTGTCTTCCTCCTTGCTTCGAGATGTGAGTGGTGCGACGGGGCGCCTGAGCTTGATAGCGGCGATGCGTGCAACAGCTTGCTCCACACTGTTGATGGAGTCATCGGCATGGTCTGGGGCGGCGAGTGGTACGACGAGGTGCTGGAGTTTGATGGCGGCGTAAGGTAGGCCATCTAGGCCATCGTTTCCGATTTAGATCTGGGCTTCAGTCTGGTAAGCTTTTGCTTATTTAGTGTTTGAACAGGCATATTGCAAATTGCGAATATGTATTCTGTTCCGGTCAGGATTTTTTCTTGTATCACTAGCAAAATCTGTTTGTTAATGGTCCCGGTCGCCATTGTTAAGTTCCCATTAAGGAACACATCTTGATTTTTGTCAGTGTTCTGTCCCATATGCTAAACGGAAGTACATGCCTTCAGATTTCCCTCTTAGGCCATCAGAAACTCAATTCAGCACATGGGAGTATATGCTTCTGCCACGGGAAAAACATTTTGAAATATCAAAAAAAATTGAACAAAAATTTTCGCGCTTACGTATTGATATTTTACGTACGTACATCAAGTTTTGCAAAAAACCAACATTTTTTATGACTTGTGTGAAAAAGATAAAAAACGTCACGTACACTGCTTTTTTTTGCACCAAAATTTATCTTTTTTACACACGACAGTAAAATGTCTGTTTTCCGTGGAACCACTTTGTGAACGTGTAGAACTTCGAGATGTACCTATTAAATTTTATGTCCTAACTTTTCAACATTTTAAAAGTGTATTTAAAATAAAATTTAAAAAACGGGAGCATATGCTCCCGGCTGCCAAAACACAACTCCCCTTAGGCCATGCCTTATAAACCAGATCAGGATCGAATAAGTTAGGAAAAAACCTCTCTCTCTGTTGTGGGTATACTTTATAGGTGTATCATCGACAGTGCCTGAATCCGGCAAGGTCGGGTGGCCCATAGACGGTGATGGTGGCGTATGGCCCATCGGGCGGTCCAGTTGGTGTAGATCAAGATGAATGAAGTCTAGCCCAGGAACAAGGAGCCGGATCCACCGATCGACTCTGGAAGTCGGATCCGACCTGGCCCATCAGGGGTAGCCGGATCCAGTACGGCGTATAAGAAAAGGCGAATCTTTAACGTGCACGGCAATGTAATATTCCGTAGTTATGTGACTTGTATTCCGGCAAGGACTCTCCGTGGAGCCCTAGAGGCACAACCACAACTCATTGTAACAACGCGAAAGCGCCAGATAATTCCAGACAAGCAGCAGTAGGCCCTGTCATCGTGCAGGTGTTCCGAAGCTGGGTAAATCGTGTATCACCGTCCCGAGGACTCTCCGCCCGATGACCCCTACTTCTTCTCCCCCTCGTGAGGATCCCTCCTCCGAGGTACCGTTGAATAGGCAACGACACTCTCAATGCTCCATCCTAGAGGCTTGAGCTGAGCAGAACACTATTATTTACCCTTGCTGTCCAAGCTACTGGATTATGGGATGCAAGAGCAAATGTCAGGGTTCATTGTTCGCGTCATTTTTTGCTCTACCAAGGATGGTTTTATTACTTTTTTTCAAGATTGCCAGTGTGTGCTGTGTTAATCTGTCATGCACCACAGGCTTGCTTGCATTTAAATCATCGCTACCAAATTGTACAGTTAATGTTATACTTGCTACTTAGAACTATCAAGTCGGAAAACCAAATCTAATCCCAGGTGCATATGCACTTGGTATGTATAAAATATGTTTTCAAAACATAAAAAGTTTAGGAAAAAAATTTAGCATATAGAGGGATATGTTTTATATGTGCACGTAAAGTTTCACATAAAATCAATAATTTTTGTACCCTGTGTAAAAAAGATAAATAATGCCACAAAAAGTCGGAAATTCAATTCGGCTCCCGGGTGCGTTGCACCCTCTACCAACAAAACATATTTTGAAGTGTGGAAAAATTTTAACAAAAAATTCTACATGTACATCTCCATAATATATGTGTATGCGTCAAGTTTCACGAAAAAATAATATTTTTTGTGGTCTATGTAAAAAAGAGAAAACTTATCCTGTGAAAAGCATTGTTTTCAGCACTGAATTTTGTCTTTTTTACACACGTCACATGATAAGTTTATTTTTTATGAAACGACTTTGCGAGCGCGTAGCACGTGAAGATGTACGTGCGAATTTTTTGTTACAATTTTTTTAAAATTTTAAATATGTGTAAGATGCATTTCAAAATATAGGGAGCATATGCTCCCATGTTCCAAAACACCACTCCCCACAAAAAGTAGACTATTTTAGCACCAAAGATTTGTCTTTTTTGCACAAGGCACGAAACATATCGGTTTTTGCTTAAACAACTTTATAAGCATGTAACATGTCAAGGTATACACGGAGAATTTGTATTTGTATTTTTCTAACATTTTAAAATATGTTTAATATGCATTTCAAATAAAGGGTGCATATGCACCCGGGTGTAGAAACACCCTGTCCCTATCAAGTCTACTACTCAGCACTAGGTAACTTGGGCACATGAACCAGTAATGCTATTTTACCCTGTACTAGGTACATTTTAAAGACTTCTTGAACAAGAGAAACCTCTTTTACTTAAGGATTTGAAGTGCTGATTCTCATTGTAAAGCAGGTACATACAAAACAATACCGTCAATGTGTTATTATCAGTCATTCAACTCCGTTGAATTTATAATTATTAGAAGCATTAGAGCTGTTGCTGGGATATGCTCTGCAGGTACATGTCTTTTTTTTTTTGAGGGGGCAGGTACAGGTCTTTTAATTTGAGCTGGCCCCGTACAGGTTCTTGGCAATGGATGGGTCGATGATATTAATTGCTGAGTGGGTCCAGGAACGTATTTTGTACGTACCCAATGCATGCCTCCGAAATACGGAAGGAAATTACCCCCTGCCCAGCGCACGCATCGCGAGCAACCAACGTACTGATTGTTGACCGGTAGGCCCCGGCATCGCTAGAAAAACCGCGCGTTTGGGTTGTGCAGTTAGCCAGTTACCATGTGCTGAGAATATCCCCTCTCGCAACCTTGGCAAAACTGCTAGTATCTTAATTGACTTGTCATGAGTCATCCATAACGCCCTAGCTATCAGAGCATCTCCACTCGTCTTCCCGACGAGGCTCCCGAACGACGTTTTTTTTCCATTCAGACGGCGAAGTTCGGTCCAGTCGCGCTTCCGGTTCCTCGTTTTCGTTCGGATTTGGCCATTCATCCATCCGGCGAGTCCACGCCATCCCCGGTCCCCCGGGGCGCGCTCGGGGACTCCGGACGAGTGAAAAGCGGGGAAGGGCCCGATCTGTCGGCGACTCGACACACGAACCCCACCGCCACCTCGATCAAAATCTTCCCCACCCCTCGTATCTCTCTCGCCGCCGGCACCACCCCGCCGGCTTGTTGCCCAGATTCCGCCGTCCCTCCTTCTCCACCTGCCTATATTCCGCCGTCTTTCGACGAAGGCCTATCTGGCTGCTCCTCCGCCAGCCTGTTTTGCGACTTTGGCCTACTCCTCGTCGCTCGCGGCTCGGGTTGCCTCGACCACGCCCGTCAGGTGTTCGTCCATTTGCCTCGCCAGCCATGGACTCAGACGAAGAGGAGGAGCAGATGTTCGTCGAGCTTATGCGAGAAGAGATGGCAGCTGCCGCCCAAGACCAGGAGCACATGATGATCCTCGGTTGCTTGTCAAGCATGTACGCCGGACTGGCAAGCGGGTCGACGTGGTGGGTCGGCACCGGGTCGCCGGAAGTGCAAGCCGAGACAACGAATGGAGGGCTACTGCATGTTGTACGCCGACTACTTCGCGGACAATCCATTGCACGGTGAGAGTGTTTTCCGGCGTCGTTTCAGGATGAGCAGAAAGCTATTTCTGCAAATTGTGTATGCCATCCGAGACTTTGACCCCTACTTCAGATGCAAGGCGGATTGCACTGGTTTGGTTGGATTTTCGTCACTGCAAAAGTGCACAGTGGTGATACGTCTCCGACGTATCGATAATTTCTTATGTTCCATGCCATATTATTGATGATACCTACATGTTTTATGCACACTTTATGTCATATTCGTGCATTTTCTGGAACTAACCTATTAACAAGATGCCGAAGAGCCGGTCTCTGTTTTCTGCTGTTTTTGGTTTCAGAAATCCTAGTAACGAAATATTCTCGGAATTGGACGAAACGAAGACCCGGGTTCCTATTTTCACCGGAAGCATCCGGAACACCGGGAAGGACCGGAGGGGGGCACTGGGCCCCCAGACCATAGGCCGGCGCGGCCCAGGCCCTGGCCGCGCCGCCATATGGTGTGGCCACCCCTTCGACCCTCTGCGCCGCCTCTTCGCCTATATAAAGCCTCCGTCGCGAAACCCCTGATACGAAGAACCACGATACGGAAAACCTTCCGAGCCACCGCCATCGCGAAGCCAAGATCCGGGGGACGAGGAGTCTCGTTCCGGCACCCTGCCGGAGTGGGGAAGTGCCCCCGGAAGGCTTCTCCATCGACACCGCTGCCATCTCCACCGCCATCTTCATCACCGCTGCTGCTCCCATGAGGAGGGAGTAGTTCTCCATCGAGGCTCGGGGCTGTACCGGTAGCTATGTGGTTCATCTCTCTCCTATGTGCTTCAATACAATAATCTCATGAGCTGCCTTACATGATTGAGATTCATATGATGATGCTTGTAATCTAGATGTCATTATGCTAGTCAAGTGAGTTTTACTTATGTGATCTCCGGAGACTCCTTGTCCCACGTGTGTAAAGGTGACAGTGTGTGCACCGTGTGGGTCTCTTAGGCTATATTTCATAGAATACTTATTCACTGTTGAATGGCATAGTGAGGTGCTTATTTATATCTCTTTATGATTGCAATGTGTTTGTATCACAATTTATCTATGTGCTACTCTAGCAATGTTATTAAAGTAGTTTTATTCCTCCTGCACGTGTGCAAAGGTGGCGATGTGTGCACCGTGTTAGTACTTGGTTTATGCTATGATCATGATCTCTTGTAGATTGCGAAGTTAACTATTGCTATGATAATATTGATGTGATCTATTCCTCCTACATATGCATGAAGGTGACGAGTGTGCATGCTATGCTAGTACTTGGTTTAGTCTTTTGATCTATCTTACACTAAAGGTTACTAAAATATGAGCATTATTGTGGAGCTTGTTAACTCCGGCATTGAGGGTTCGTGTAATCCTACGCAATGTGTTCATCATCCAACAAGAGTGTAGAGTATGCATTTATCTATTCTGTTATGTGATCAATGTTGAGAGTGTCCACTAGTGAAAGTCTAATCCCTAGGCCTTGTTCCTAAATATCTGCTATCGCTGTTTGTTTACTCGTTTCTACTGCGTTACTACTGCTGCGTTACTACTCGCTTGTTTACTTGTCCTGGGCAAAGCACTTTTCCGGTGCCGTTGCTACTACTTATTCATACCACCTGTATTTCACTATCTCTTCGCCGAACTAGTGCACCTATTAGGTGTGTTGGGGACACAAGAGACTTCTTGCTTTGTGGTTGCGGGGTTGCATGAGAGGGATATCTTTGACCTCTTCCTCCCCGAGATCGATAAACCTTGGGTAATCCACTTAAGGGAAACTTGTCGCTGTTCTACAAACCTCTGCTCTTGGAGGCCCAACACTGTCTACAAGAATAGAAGCTCCCGTAGACATCAAGCACTTTTCCGGCGCCGTTGCCGGGGAGGAAAGGTAAAAAGGCACTCATACTCCGGTTCCGGGTAACGAGTACTTTTCGGCGCCATTGTGTTTGTGCTCGAAGCTATTTCCTTTAGATCCTGCAATTGCATCTTTTTGTTTCTTGTTTACACTAGTTTGGCATAATGGACAACAATGAGCTTCTTATTCTATTTCCCGATTCAAAACATGGATTGTTTGATGCGAAAATTAAAAAACCTATGGAATCTTATTTGCATGCTTGGTAGTAATATTAGTATGAACGCTTTGAACACCATTGTTGATAATAATATAGAAAGTTCTAAGCTTGGGGAAGTCTGGTTTTCATGATCTTTTTAGTCCCCCAAGCATTGAGGAGAAAATTTTCTTTGATGATACTTTGCCTCCTATTTATGATTATAATGATAGTGGTCTTTTGGTTCCACCTACTATGGAGAGTAAATTTTGTTGTGATTATACTATGCCTCCTACACTTGATGAGAATAATAATGATAACTACTTTGTTGAATTTGCTCCCACTACAACTAATAAAATTGATTATGCTTATGTGGAGAGTAATAATTTTATGCATGAGACTCATGATAAGAATGCTTTATGTGATAGTTATATTGTTGAGTTTTCTCATGTTGCTACTGAAAGTTATTATGCGAGAGGGAAATATGGTTATATGCATTTCAATAATATTAAGTTTCCCCTCTTTATGTTGAGAATCTTGAAGTTACTTTTGTTTTATCCTCTTATGCTTGTCACTTTGTTCTTCATGAATTCATTTGTGTACAAGATGCCTCTTCATAGGAAGCATGTTAGACTTAAATGTGTTTTGAATTTGCCTCTTGATGCTCTCTTTTGCTTCAAATACTATTTCTTGCGAGTGCATCATTAAAACTGCTGAGCCCATCTTAATGGCTAAAAAGAAAGAACTTCTTGGGAGATAACCCATGTGATATTTTGCTACAGTACTTTGTTTTATATTTGTGTCTTGGAAGTTGTTTACTACTGTAGCAACCTCTCCTTATCTTAGTTTTGTGTTTTGTTGTGCCAAGTAAAGTCTTTGATAGTAAAGTAAGTACTAGATTTGGATTACTGCGCAGTTCCAGATTTCTTTGCTGTCACAAATCTGGGTCTATCTCCCTGTAGGTAGCTCAGAAAATTAAGCCAATTTACGTGCATGATCCTCAGATATGTACGCAACTTTCATTCAATTTGAGCATTTTCATTTTAGCAAGTCTGGTGGCCTAATAAAATCTATCTTTACGGACTGTTCTGTTTTGACAGATTCTGTCTTTTATTTCGCATTGCCTCTTTTGCTATGTTGGATGAATTTCTTTGATCCACTAATGTCCAGTAGCTTTATGCAATGTTCAGAATTGTTAAGAATGATTGTGTCACCTCTGAACATGTTAATTTTTATTATGCACTAACCCTCTAATGAGTTGTTTCGAGTTTGGTGTGGAGGAAGTTTTCAAGGATCAAGAGAGGAGTATGATGCAATATGATCAAGGAGAGTGAAAGCTCTAAGCTTGGGGATGCCCCGTGGTTCACCCCTGCATATTCTAAGAAGACTCAAGCATCTAAGCTTGGGGATGCCCAAGGCATCCCCTTCTTCATCGACAACATTATCAGGTTCCTCCCCTGAAACTATATTTTTATTCGGCCACAACTTATGCACTTTGCTTGGAGCGTCGGTTTGTTTTTGTTTTTTTTGTTTTGTTTGAATAAAATGGATCCTAGCATTCACTTTGTGGGAGAGAGACACGCTCCGCTGTAGCATATGGACAAATATGTCCTTAGGCTCTACTCATAGTATTCATGGCGAAGTTTCTTCTTCGTTAAATTGTTATATGGTTGGAATTGGAAAATGCTACATGTAGTAACTCTAAAATGTCTTGGATAATTTGATACTTGGCAATTGTTGTGCTCATGTTTAAGCTCTTGCATCATATACTTTGCACCCATTAATGAAGAAATACTTAGAGCTTGCTAATTTGGCTTGCATATTTAGTTTCTCTAGAGTCTAGATAATATCTAGTATTGAGTTTTGAACAACAAGGAAGACGGTATGGAATCTTATAATGTTTACAATATGTCTTTTATGTGAGTTTTGTTGTACCGTTCATCCTTGTGTTTGTTTCAAATAACCTTGCTAGCCTAAACCTTGTATCGAGAGGGAATACTTCTCATTGATACGTCTCCGACGTATCGATAATTTCTTATGTTCTATGCCATATTATTGATGATACCTACATGTTTTATGCACACTTTATGTCATATTAGTGCATTTTCTGGAACTAACCTATTAACAAGATGCCGAAGTGCCAGCTCTCGTTTTCTGCTGTTTTTGGTTTCAGAAATCCTAGTAACGAAATATTCTCGGAATTGGACGAAACGAAGACCCGGGGCCCTATTTTTCCACGGAGCTTCCGAAGACCGAAGAACACACGAAGTGGGGCCACGAGGTGGCCAAGCTATAGGGCGGCGCGGCCCAAGCCCCGGCCGCGCCGACCTATAGCGTGGGCCCCTCGTTAGCCCCCGACTCGCCCTTCCGCCTACTTAAAGCCTCCGTCGCGAAACCCCCGATGCGAAAAACCACGATACGGAAAACCTTACCGAGACGCCGTCGCCGCCGATCCCATCTCGGGGATTCCGGAGATCTCCTCCGGCACCCCGCCGGAGAGGGGATTCATCTCCCGGAGGACTCTACACCGCCATGGTCGCCTCCGGAGTGATGAGTGAGTAGTTCACCCCCGGACTATGGGTCCATAGCAGTAGCTAGATGGTTGTCTTCTCCTCATTGTGCTTCATTGTTGGATCTTGTGAGCTGCCTAACATGATCAAGATCATCTATCCGTAATTCTATATGTTGTGTTTGTCGGGATCCGATGGATAGAGAATACCATGTCATGTTAATTATCAAGTTATTATACATGTGTTGTTTATGATCTTGCATGCTCTCCGTTTCTAGTAGAGGCTCGGCCAAGTTTTTACTTTTAACTCCAAGAGGGAGTATTTATGCTCGATAGTGGGTTCATGCCCGCATTGACACCTGGGGAGTGACGAAACCCCTAAGGTTGTGTTGTGCTGTTGCCACTAGGGATAAAACATTGGCGCTATGTCCGAGGATGTAGTTGTTGATTACATTACGCACCATACTAATGCAATTGTCTGTTGTTTAGCAACTTAATACTGGAGGGGGTTCGGATGATAAACTGAAGGTGGACTTTTTAGGCATAGATGCAGTTGGATGGCGGTCTATGTACTTTGTCGTAATGCCCAATTAAATCTCACTATACTTATCATGTCATGTATGTGCATTGTTATGCTCTCTCTATTTGTCAATTGCCCGACTGTAATTTGTTCACCCAACATGCTTTTATCTTATGGGAGAGACACCTCTAGTGAACTCGTGGACCCCGGTCCATTCTTTAATACCGAAATACAAATCTGCTGCAATACTTGTTTTTACTGTTTTCTCTCGCAAACAATCATCTTCCACACAATACGGTTAATCCTTTGTTACAGCAAGCCGGTGAGATTGACAACCTCACTGTTTCGTTGGGGCAAAGTACTTTGGTTGTGTTGTGCAGGTTCCACGTTGGCGCCGGAATCTCCGGTGTTGCGCCGCACTACATCCCGCCGCCATCAACCTTCAACGTGCTTCTTGGCTCCTCCCGGTTCGATAAACCTTGGTTTCTTTCTCGAGGGAAAACTTGCTGCTGTGCGCATCATACCTTCCTCTTGGGGTTGCCCAACGAACGTGTGAAATACACGCCATCAAGCTCTTTTCCGGCGCCGTTGTCGGGGAGATCAAGACACGCCGCAAGGGGAGTCTCCACTTCTCAATCTCTTTACTTTGTTTTTGTCTTGCTTTATTTTATTTACTACTTTGTTTGCTGCACTTATATCAAAACACAAAAAAATTAGTTGCTAGCTTTACTTTATTTGCTATCTTGTTTGCTATATCAAAAACACAAAAAAATTAGTTTACTTGCATTTACTTTATCTAGTTTGCTTTATTTACTATTGCTAAAATGGCTACCCCTGAAAATACTAAGTTGTGTGACTTCACTACCACAAATAATAATGATTTCTTATGCACACCTATTGCTCCACC
>NC_061510.1:252280376-252487639 GCF_022539505.1 Lolium rigidum | reverse complement strand
GCATATTTCAAGAAGACTCAAACATCTAAGCTTGGGGATGCCCAAGGCATCCCCTTCTTCATCGACAACTTATCAGGTCACCTCTAGTGAAACTATATTTTTATTCAGTCACATCTTATGTACTTTACTTGGAGCGTCTATTTGTTTTTATTTTTGTTTATGTTTGAATAAATTCATGCTTATGTGGGAGAGAGACACGCTCCGCTTTTTCATATGAACACTGGTGTTCTTAGTTCTATCCTTAATATTCATGGCGGAGTTGAAAACCGCTTCGTTAATTGCTATTTGGTTGGAAACAGAAAATGCTTCATATTGTCTTGAATAACTTGATACTTGGCAATTGTTTTGAGCTCTCATAGATCATGTTTAAGCTCTTGCATCATGTAGTTTAAACCTATTAGTGGAGAACTACCATAGAGCTTGTTGAAATTTGGTTTGCATGATTGGTCTCTCTAAAGTGTAGATATTTTCTGGTAAAAGTGTTTGAACAACAAGGAAGACAGTGTAGAGTCTTATAATGCTTGCAATATGTTCTTATGTAAGTTTTGCTGTACCAGTTCATACTTGTGTTTGCTTCAAACAACCTTGCTAGCCAAAGCCTTGTACTGAGAGGGAATACTTCTCGTGCATCCAAATCCTTGAGCCAAAACCTATGCCATTTGTGTCCAGCATATCTACCTACTATGTGGTATTTTCTCGCCATTCCAAGTAAATACTTCATGTGCTACCTTTAAATAATTCAAAAGCTATTATCTCTTATTTGTGTCGATGTTTTATAGCTCATGAGGAAGTATGTGGTGTTTATCTTTCAACCTTGTCATTTACTTCGACAGTACTTTCACCAATGGACTAGTGGCATATCCGCTTATCCAATAATTTTGCAAAAAGAGCCGGCAATGGGGTGCCCGACTCCAATTAATTAACTTGCATTAATAATTCTCTTCACATGCTTTGCCCTGATCTATCAGTAAGCAACTTAATTTTGCAAATAGACACTCATCCATGGTATGTGAATGTTGGAAGGCACCCGAGGATTCGGTTAGCCATGGCTTGTGTAAGCAAAAGGTTGGGAGGAGTGTCATCAATAATGAAACTAAAATACATGTGTAAACAAAAGAGAAGAGGGATGATCTACCTTGCTGGTAGAGATAACGTCCTTCATGGGAGCCGCTCTTGAAAGTCTGGTTGATAAGGTAGTTAGAGTACCCTCTACCATTCGTTGACAACAACAAACACCTCTTAAAACTTTACTTTTATGCTCTATATGATTTCAAAACTTAAAAAGCTCTAGCACATGATTTAATCCCCGCTTCCCTCTGCGAAGGGCCTTTCTTTTACTTTATGTTGAGTCAGTTTACCTACTTCTTTCTATCTTAGAAGCAAACACTTGTGTCAACTGTGCATTGATTCTTACATGCTTGCTTATTTGCATTCATCATATTACTTTGTGTTGACAAATATCCATGAGATATGCATGTTGAAGTTGAAAGCAATTGCTGAAACTTAAATCTTCCTTTGTGTTGCTTCAATGCCTTCTACTTTGAATCTATTGCTTTATGAGTTAACTCTTATGCAAGACTTATTGATGCTTGTCTTGAAAGTACTATTCATGAAAAGTGTTGCTATATGTTATCTATTTTTTAGCAAACTATAGATCATTGCCTTGAGTCACTTCATTCATCTCATATGCTTTACAATAGTATGATTAAGATTATGTTGGTAGCATGTCACTTCAGAAATTATTCTTTTTATCGTTTACCTACTCGAGGGCGAGTAGGAACTAAGCTTGGGGATGCTTGATACGTCTCCAACGTATCTATAATTTCTTATGTTCCATGCTAGTTTTTTGACAATACCTACATGTTTTGTTCACACTTTATATCATTTTATGCATTTTCCGGAACTAACCTATTAACAAGATGCCGAAGTGCCAGTTCCTGTTTTCTGTTGTTTTTGGTTTCAGAAATCTTACACAGGAAATATTCTCGGAATTGGACGAAATTAATGTCCACGATCTTATATTTCACGGAAGCTTCCAGAGAGCTAGAGAGGGACGGGGAATTGCCCCCGGAAGGCATCTCCATCGACACCACCGCCATCTTCATCACCATTGCTGTCTCCTATGATGAGGAGGGAGTAGTTCTCCCTCGAGGCTAAGGGCTCTACCGATAGCTATGTGGTTAATCTCTCTCTCATGTACCTCAATACAATGATCTCATGAGCTGCCTTACATGATTGAGATCCATATGATGAGCTTTGTATCACTATTAATCTATGTGCTACTCTAGTGATGTTATTAAAGTAGTCTATTCCTCCTCCATGATGTAAAGTTGACGAGTGTGTGCATCATGTAGTACTTGGCGTAGGTTATGATTGTAATCTCTTGTAGATTATGAAGTTAACTATTACTATGATAGTATTGATGCGATCTATTCCCCCTTTCATAGCTATCGTTGACAGTGTGTATGCTATGTTAGTACTCGGTCTAAATTGCAACGGTCTATTATGCTCTAGAGGTTACTTAAATATGAACTTCGAATGTTGTGGAGCTTGTTAACTCCGGCTTGAGGGAGCTCTTGTAGCCCTACACAATAAATGGTGTTTGTTATCAAACAAGAGAGTGTATGTAGCACAAGTGAGGAGAAGTTATTTATTTGTTATGTGATCAATGTTGAGAGTGTCCACTAGTGAAAGTATGATCCCTAGGCCTTGTTTCCAAATACTGCAAACTTTGCTTGTTTACTGTTTTACTGCATCTTTACTTCCTGCAATATTACCACCATCTATACCACCTGTGTTTTACTATCTCCTCGCCGAACTAGTGCACCTATACATCTGACAAGTGTATTAGGTGTGTTGGGGACACAAGAGACTTCTTGTATCTTAATTGCGAGGGTTGCTTGAGAGGGATATCTTTGACCTCTACCTCCCTGAGTTCGATAAACCTTGGGTGATTCACTTAAGGGAAACTTGCTGCTGTTTTACAAACCTCTGCTCTTGGAGGCCCAACACTGTCTACAGGAATAGAAGCGTGCGTAGACATCAACGGCTTCTATGCTTGTCTTGCATACGTTGTTCCCTCAGATGCAGCCGATTGACTATTTGTGCATGGCCCAGGCGACATGCTTCAAGAGCGTCTACATGTTTTGCAGGGTTGTGGTTCTAGTGTTTGGGCCAGACTATTTGAGGTCACCCAATGATGATGATAAAGCTTCGATCCTAGCACAAAATGCAGCGAGAGGTTTTCCTGGAATGCTCGGGAGTATCAACTGCATTCACTGGGTTGGAAAAATTACTCATTTGCTTGGCAAGGATTGTACGAGGAGCATACCGGAGACTGCAGTGGTTGACTATTTAGCACACACTTTTCGGCATGGCAGGAACCAACAACCACATCAACGTGTTGCATCGCTCTTCGGTGTTTGCAACGCTAGCTGGTAGCTGAGGGACATGCTCCACCGGTCAATTTCGAGATCAACAGCCATGCATATAACAGGGGTACTATCTAGCCGATGGTATGTATCCACAATATGCTACATTTGTGAGGACAATTCTAGATCCTACTTCATAGAAGGAACCATATTTTGCGACATGCCAGGAAGCATGTCGCAAGAATGTATAACGGGCATTTGGTGTGCTCCAACAATATTTTGCCATTGTTCGGTATCCTGCTCTCACCTGATCAGTGTCTCAGATATGGGAGGTGGTGAACGCGTGTGTGATCACGCACAACATGATCATTGAGAGTGAGCACGACGCACCAACCGATGATGACCATTCATTTGATTTTTAGGGACCGCTTGCTGAGATTGCAGGTACCGACCTTGTTTGTTGCTTTCCCCGGGATGCATGAAGAAATTCGAGATGCATGTGTCAACTACAGGATAATCTAGTTGAGCATTTGTGGGTCTAAAGAGGAAACGCCGCATGATTCATTGCAATTTAATTTTAATCTTGTACGAATAATTTAATTTATTTCTTTTAACTATTTGTGTGAAATAATTTATGTGTTTTAACACTAGGGAAATATTGTTTGAATTATTAAAACTATACAAAATGTTGTAATTTGGTCCTAGAAAACAAAAACAAAAAAATTGGGCCCCAGCCGTGTAGGACGCATCGGTGTGGAGTGGTCTTCCCTAAACTAGGAAGGTCCTGCCGGCGCCCTCCATATAGTTGTCGTCGCACCTGCCAGCAATACATGCTGGTGAAGAGTCTCTTAAAGATCTTGTCAGATGGAGTTGCAAGCGGCATCTCGCATAAACCCGTAAAAATATTAGTATCTAGTTTTAACTTGATTAATATGTTGAAAAATATAAATAACATGTGAATGTTTAATGAGCTTTACTATTTACGTGTTCATCTACATCTATCTATCTACACTACTTAAAAAGAGGGACTGAGATCCAGTGCCCCGACTGAGGCAGGGCACGGATGAACAGTACCGTGCCCTGCTGCCTTGGCCGTTGGATCTATAATGAATAGACCAGATTTCGCACTGTAGCAGGCACTGTGGATGGCAGTGTAGTAGATACTGTGGACGATGCCTGTAGCGAATATACTGTAGCATGCGCACTGTAGATCCCCCCTGTAGCATGCGCCTGTTCACGTTCATCCAGCCATCGGTTCTCGATCCAATGGCCAGAAAAGGCAGCAGGGCACGGTACTGTTCATCCGTGCCCTGCCTCAGTCAGGGCACTGGATCTCAGTCCTAAAAAGAGACCCTATTCTGCCTCAACCAGCACTACGTCAAACTTTTGGTCGTCTTCGTCGTCCCGCAAACCGCCTCGCAAATTAACGTTTCCTTCGTCAATCCGGTGAAAACATCATGTTCTTCTCCCCTTCGTCAACCCGTGAAAACCGCACATCCAAATCTCCCACAGGATCCTCGCCTTTAGAGCATCTCCAGCCGTTGGGCTCCCCAGGACGAAATCCAGCACTATTTAGCTCCAGATGAATGTAATTTTTGGCCTGGGGAGGCCCATTTTTCCAGCGGCGAGTTTAGGATGGATGAAAACTTTTGATAAAAAACGGCGAATTTAGACAAAACAAGACGAAACTCGTTCAAACATAAGCGAAATTTAAAGATATTTAACGTTCGTATATATATAGCCCGAATTCGTACATATATTTGAATTTGGCCAGATGGAAACATAAACTAAAAGAAATAACAGCCTTCTACATGCCGAAATGGCGGTAGAAGGCCGTGTAGTATCCGTCGTCGTCGTCGCTCGAGGGGGAGGAGGCCCGTCGTACTGGGCGAGTTCACGTTCGTACCTCTGTCGGAAGAACTGCATCCATGCCTCGTAGTTGTCCGGCCAGAAGCGCTCCTCCGCGAGCTGCTCGTTACTGAGAGTGACGAGCAACGGGTCGATCTCCGCCTCCAGGGCGGCGCGACCCATCGGCGGCGGTGGGATCGGGACGCCGCCCGCGCTGAGTCGCCATCCTCTGGGCGCGCGGAAATCCGGTGGCGCGGGGTAGCCCGCCGCGTGCAGGAGCCACCCCTCCCATTGGTGGAGAGAGCGGCGGCCGAATCCATTGTTCGCCGCGAGCTCTCGCTCGATATTGGGGAAGATTGGAGGTATGAGAACATGGAGACAGCGTGGTGAATGCGGCCGGACGCGGTAGTTCGGCGATAAATAGAGGGTGACGCGCGTGAAACCGAGGCGACAACATTAACGCCGCGTGGAAGCTACGCGTCCGGTGAAGACTGACCGGCGGCAGGCTTTTACAACGCGCGAAAGACGATGTGATGAGGACGACGATCGGACTTTCTCGCCGATAAGTTGGGGCCACCGCGCAGGAAGTTTTCTCGGTGTTTCCCGCGCTTTCATTTCGTCCGGAGTCTCCGAGCGCTCCCCGGGGGGCCGGGGATGACCTGGGCTCTCCGGATGGATGAAAGCCCAAATCCGACGAAAACAAGGATCCGAGGGCACGACTATACCGTTTTCGTCAATCTGGATGAAAAAAAAAAAGTCCTAGTAGCCTGATCGGGGAGATGGCTGGAGATGCTCTTAGCTCAGCTTGGCAGCAGGTCCACGGAGCCGTACCCGCAGAACGCATCCACTCCTCCAGGCCACCGACCCACCGTGTGTGGTGCGTCCCATCCCTTCGATCTCCCCCCGCCTCCTGCTCCGTCTGCGGCCGGGAGGAGCTGCTAGGCGGGCGATCTCGCGCGGAGCAGTAGCAAGGGCTTGCATCTGACGCCGGCTGATGGAAGGCGGCGTGTGGAGGTGCTCGGGCGAGCACCCAGGGCTTGCCCGCCTAGATCTGGGAGAGAGCGAGGGGGATTTGGTGGTTAAAAGTTTGCAATCTCAGTGCGACATTAAAAAAAAATCAGAGATGTGAGTTCGTCAAGCTCAGTGCCAAACTTTGCAAATTGCAATGCAGTGGAACAAGTTCTGGTCTTTCAAGTTGCCAGCCAAGGTACGCGTTTTTCTATGTTGATTAAAAGTTTGCCCACTCATTTAAATATTACGAGGAAACATGTGGAGTTGGATACTAGATGCCCAATGTTGTCTCAGCCTAAATGCTTTCAAAATTGCAAAGTTGGTTAAGCACGTCAACCTGAAAGATGTGCGGCTGAAACTAACTGAATTCCCTACCCGCAAAAAAAAAACTAACTGAATTTCCTAATACTATGGCTATTTTCGAGCATATTTAGACACTAAGTGGGCTTTGTCATCCGGTGTGACCAAGGTGTGTTTTTCGCAGGGTCTGCTGGCAAGCATGATTACACCTCCATGCTGAAGCACATGCCTATATTGAAGCAATCAACGGTACGGTGTTGAAAAATTTGGAGTTCACAGGGTTGTATTCAAGTCAACCTCTCAGATTTTGGTGTTCTTTTCTGTGAACCAAGAAGCTCATCCTTTAATTTGAATCTTTTGACTTGTTATTTTTTCGGACAAACTGTAATACAATTGCTCATGCTTTTGCCGAGTTCGGCAACAGGGCGAGCTTGCCTATTGTGGATTGAGCATGGGCCGGACTTCTTATTCGATCTGGTTTCTAGCGACCTTGCGAAGCTAGAAGTAATGGGAAACATCACCACCGTTCAAGAAAAGAGGCATGTTATCGTGGTTTTGGTACTTTTCAAAGGGGGGTTGTAGCCCAGTTTCGCTTCCAAGGCCCTCCGCCCCTCAACCATACTACCGTTATTCAGTCTAACTGCAACACGTTAGATATATTGCAACCTAATACTAAATTATAGTGCTTGGGCTATTGAAGACAGACTTTATCTTTGACTGCAAAAATGTGGCACTAACTCGATGGGAGCAATTGTATTGTCCAACTTTTCTTAATTAATTAGTTTACAACTGGTTGAATTTGTTGGAGACGAAGGTTGGATGTGTTCGGCATGTCAGTAGAGACCTAAATTCAGTTAGTCACATCTTAGCTAGGCTTGGTTGCACGTCGGAGTGTACCAGAGTCTGGATCCATGATGGACCAGATTTAATTAGAGATGCTTGTAATCAGGACCAAACTCTTTTGCCTTGATTAATATATTTCCATTCACAAAAAAAACTGGTTGAATTTGTTTTTGTCATCCTGCACTTTTGCAGCAATAAAATTTGGTTCATTGGTATAGTGCAAACCAAGCTGGGAGTATCTTTTTTTTATATAACTTTGCTTCAGAGGACCATCATTTACTTTGTGGTTACATGTTTAGGTCAAACAACCTGCTCGTGTTTTGCCATACAACAGTTCACATGGTATAGATCAGCACTTTGGATAGCAGACGCTGCAACAGTGAATGATGCCCTGCTCCGCACTGGACTTGTGTGGAGATGACCCACATCATAGCAATGAGATGTTGGATGGCGGCCTAGAAGGGGGCACTCGCAGGCCAGGTCGTGATGGTGCTTTGATGGTGTCCGAGTGCTTGCTTTTCTTGGATATATCGATGGATGACCGGTTAGGCAAAGGGCATGTGCATCGAATTAGAGTACTTCTGAAGAATGCTTCAGGCGAAACTGTGATGCTCGTCGTTGTCGTGGCTTCGTTTTGCCGGAGCTGCAGATTCCTGACCCAAGTGGAGCTGAGCCCACACCTCCTACCAGCAATACGCCGTGGACGCCAGGATTTGTTACTCGAGGATAGTTGAAGAAATACAATATAAATTCCCTCTCCGTGGAGTGATATTCCCGATCTTTGCAATTACACTGACACAATATATTTGTTATCACTCCCTGTCGGATCATACTTCTTTTTGGTGGCCGGTGCAAGTTGATCGTAAATACCAGACTGAATTCAGAAGGTGCTTAATATGGAGAAATCAAGTGTTCCAATCAGAGAAGGCTATCGGTTGATACAGCAAAATTCAGGGGGCTTGCGGGGGACACTTCAACTGGCTGTGAAGAATTCTTTCCTGCTTTGTTGATTGTTTTTGTATCAAACTGGGATCTTTCTCTACCCATCATGACATTGATACGAATTATCAAGCCCAATGAATGGATGCAGATGAAATTTATCCGGGGATTTTGTGCAGATGCAAAGGTACGACAGAAGTCATAAAAATGCACAATTGTTTCATTTGCTAATCCATTGCCCAATCTTTATATTGATCAAACTTAGATACATACAAGTAGTTGTGTAAGCAGGGAGTTATGGATTCTCTGTTATGATTGTATATGATGTACGAGGAGGAGTCCGGTGGCAATGCACTTATTTTCTAGAGTAATAAAAACATCTCTCTTCAATTTCAGTTAATTTAGAACGGCAACTCTAGCAAAACATTTTAAAAAAAACCCTGCTCTAATTGTTTACAATATTTTAGAGGAAACGGTACAAAGTACATGCAAATTAGCTATGTGAAGGTGTATATATACATACCCTACGGACGATACAGAAGACATATCAATCAAGGTGGCGACAAACGAGGAAGCCGCGGCTGTCGGCGCTGGCATCCATAGCTGGAGACATTGGGGCTGCTTAGGATCCGGTCGGACATGGATTCTCCCTTCCAGGTGCCTTGCCCGGCGAATAATGCGGCGGATAATGGCCGCAATTGCCGCCACTGAACGAAGGCCCGAACCATGAGGGCCAGAGTTGTCACACCCGGCGACGACTCGCACCGCATTGGGGGTTTTCAGATCGAGCCATTGTCGGCGGACGTGGTGGCACGCCAGTCGGCTCCTGTTACAGTCGGGTTGCCAGCTGCGCCTTCTCTGGGTTGACTTGCCTCCCGGCGTCGTTGGCAGAGCCGCGGGTTACACAGCGGCCACATATGAGTGTGTGCACTTTTTTACATGTACTTCGTGCTGCTGAAATTGCTGCGCCTACTTCTACATTTGTTTCACCGTGTCGGCTTATTTTCTTAGGAATTCACGACCGATATAGAGAATGTGCTCTGCCATAGCCGAGCATTTAAGAGTACCGTGGCAGCCCCAAAGCCGTTCTGGTATGTGGACCAAGAGGCAGAGGTCTTCAGGGAAGAATAGAATGACATACGGGTAGCAAATGTTTGATGATTCATTTTAAGTCTTATTTTGTCCCTTTAAATCATGGAAGTTATTATTTTTAGACTGGAATTATGTTGTATTGTGTTGGCCAGGAGACCGAAATTTCCAAAGCTTTTGAAACAGAGGGTGTAGAATCTATGTTAACCCTGGAGCTATCCCTTTTTATTTCTATACTTGCTAGATTGCATCTCTTATGTCTGGCCTCTTGGCGATTCTTATTTTTGGTCTACTACTAGACTAAAAATGCAAGTTCTGGTTGTTCTTATTGCAACAGGATAGTTTGTCTAGCCTAAATTTCTTGAACACAGCCCCTCATTAGCATCCTTCTCAATGAAAAAATATTTTTTTCTGATACATAATTGAAGATTATTGTTTGTGCATGTTCCATGAAAATAAGTGAACATAAATTCTTCTGACCTACTATATGGAATACTTGTTCACCATAGATCAAACGTAATATGCTCATACTAATTATTTGCCTCACATACTTTTTTTTACTACAGGTCATAGCAGAGCATCTTTCGGTAAAAGAGGCCACGTGGAGTTAATAACCTTGATATAAGGTGGATGCACACGGAGTCAAGCGTGAGGAGGTATACTATTATATTGAATTCTTGATCTGTGCTATATTTTCTGGTAGTTGTTGTTGTGCTTTCAATAAGCAAGTATGACCAGTTGCATCTTTATATGGTTTCAGTGAGAAAAATATACTGAAGGTCTCAATAGATTGTATTTATGCTTGGTTCATTGGTAGGAAATAGCTTACGACATTTTTTCAGTTCTTCTTTGCAACAAGGAGGTCAAGTAGCTGCCTCTGGCCCTCCGCCTCTCCCAACTCCAAGCGAGCCCTATCCACGTAGCAGCACCATCAGCCCATCAGGTTTTTGCTTGTTCTTCCAGTCGTTAAGAAATTACATATGACTGTTGCTTTTCATTGAGCTATGGTGCTTGGGTATTGTTAATGTCTTTATGAAGAGAAATAAGAGAAATCTGAATTTAGGTTGGGTATAGGGTCTATTGCTTGTGGGGATTAACATGATATATAAATTCAGAGCGTAAATACCAATCTTGACAGACGATAAATATTACTACCTATGAAATCAGAGATTATTCAGCTTTCGCATCTTACATATTGCATTCAATGTTGGTAGGAAAAAAAGGTATTAGCATTACGCCTAGCACACGCTCCAATTTGCATTAAAAGAACTTAATCAAGTTGTGTTCCCTGATGCTTTTTGTCATGCGAACCTCACTCTTTACCAAAATTCACATTAACCATGTAGTGCGGCTGGCAACGGCGACTGGCGGGGAGAGTCCTTGCACATAATCACCTAGAGAAGGCCATGCAACGCTATCTCACTAGGGAGTAAATTACAAGGATCTACCACATTTGGGGCGAAGTCGACGGATCAGTACCACTTTTACTATTTTTTTCATGTCAGTACCATTTCTGAGGCAGGCAACAACAAATCGCACTAAATTTTTGCAAACAGCGACTTAGCCATTGAGGCCCACAGTGCCTACGTGGGAAACGGCCGTCTGCTTCTGCCGTCTATCTCTGAGTCGTCAACTTCCAACTTGTTCCAGGCACTGTAGGCCGGAGCAATTGACGAAGTTCGGGAGCCTGCCGGAGATCTTTTCCCAGGCGAGGTACTGCCACCAGACTGACCCGACGTCGGCAAACACCATGACGCAGAGGTCCGGAAGCCCGCGTGCAAGAGGCGGCGAGCGCCGCGACGGAGCAGCGCAACGCGGCATTCCCGTAGAGGTCGAGGTCCTCGAGCTTGGTTCTACACCTAGAGCCGGCGGTGGCCGCGGGCGCGCCGCGAACTGCGAAGGCTAAACCTCTTGAGGGTGCTGAGCTGCAGCAGGGTGGCGCCTGGCGGCGCTGGCGACGGCGTGGAAGTCAGCATTGAGCGACACGGCAGCGAGCGAGAGCTAGGTGAGGCGGTCGCCCCGACGCGCGATGCCAGGGACGGAGCCGTCGTGCGCGACCTTCGTTGTTTGCTGCCAAACCGCACGACCTTCGTTGTTTGCTGCCAAAGCTCCCGCCGCTGCTGACGCACACAGGGAGGAGGAGAACGATGCTGCAGCAATCCACGCCGCCAGAGGGCCTGGTCGCCACGGCGCGGGCCGCGGCGAGGCCGCGCCCGGTGCGGCGCGCATCTTGGTGCTGCTCGGCCCGACGCGGCAGGGGAGGCGGCGCCCGGCCTGAGGCAGCAAGGGAGGCCGCGCTCGGTGCTGCGCGGCGAGGCAGGCCTGCGCTCCACGGCTCCACCTCGCAGCCAACCGCCGGGCGCCACCTCTGTCGCCAACCGATCCCCCCCCCCCCCCCCCCCAGCTCCTCCCACGTCGGCGTCTAAGTGGCACGCGTCCGAACCCGTGCGTGCGGTGCCGCACATCGGCTCCTCACGCCGCCGCATCAGCTCGGGCCTCGCGCATTAGCCATGCGCGCCGCCGTGCCGCCGTGCCTCAGCCATGCGTCATGCGTGCCACAGCGCCCGCTGCACCTCAGCACCTGCCCACGCCGCTCTTGCTCCATCAGCACCAGAGGACGCGCCAGCGAGGCAGTGAATCGTGCCATTCTCCATGTGCCTGGATTGGGACGCCATGGAGAGATATGAACACGGTTCTTTCCCCCTTTTCCTCTTCCCTTATCTTTGCTCCACGGTCCACCAAATTCCTCCCTTGGTTATTTATTTTCTCGATTTATTTCTAGGCTTATTATTGTTCCGCTCCTTGTAAACGGCTTGATGACGGCAGTTTGGCCACGTCATCGCTGACAGTGGGGCCATGACAGCTAAAACGCTATCAGTCAACTATTTGCGCTATTTGTTGCTGGCTGCCCCAGAAATGGTACTGACGTGAAAAAATTACCAAAAATGGTACTGACCCGTCGACTTCGCCCTAATTGTGGTAGTTCCTTGTAATTTACTCCTCACTAGGCACCCACAAGTTTAATTCTGGTGATTTTTTCCGAGGTGCTCAGACTGATTGTTGGTGCGTGGTTCATTTGTTTTCCTGTACAGTTGGTACTAGGGATGTACCGAGATGTTCATTTGTTTTCCTGTACAGTTGGTACTAGGGATGTACCGAGATGGCAATAAAAAGGAAGAGAGCACGGGATCTTTTAGTGTGATTTGACATGTACTTCTCTGCGTTGGGTAAAATTATTGCACACTTTTTTCTTCTTCTGCTCTTATTAGGGTTGCCACTCAATTTAAGAATTAGATAACTGAGGAAGATTCGATAATTTTTGACCCGACTTGGAATAAGTATGCCAAATGTTTAGTTGTAGACCTACTATCTCAAATCTTCTCAAATATTATTTCTTCTGTTGATCTGGTGTAGCTTTAAGATTATATATTTGATATACAAGAGATACATGCCATTCGAATTTGGTATACTTCAGAACAAGAGATATATGCCATTTGACTTTCTTTAAATATATTTTCAGACACAATGCCTTAAACCTTTTTCTTCTGCTTTGAAGTAATTCACTGCAAAGTGCATCACTTTAGCTAGAACACGCAATCGTTTGTAGTTTAGTACTTGTGCTAAATCGTTTCCAATATGGTAATAAAATAAAAAAAAATGTAACATGCTAAATACACTTAATATCAGGCTGCTTATTGGGTGTGTTGTTTCATCACACATTAGGGCAGTCAGTTAGATGACATAATTGCACGGGGAGAAACTACATGTTGTAAACATCACTTGCCTTCAGTGCCCTTTTTTATATTCAATAAATATCAACATGTAGCAAGATGTGCATTGCCCCGTCTTGCAGTTCTGCCCCTCCTTAGACATTGCCTTCCTGTTGTTCTGCTGACTTCGCATGAACTTCTCCCATTTGTGCTTCAAGCAATGTCGGCGTTACGCATGTGCTCAACATTGTTGTCTCGCCGTTCGAGGACTTCGTTTGCTCGTGCTCCACCCATGGTACATCGTTCTGGCTAAGATGGAGGAGCTGAGGAGAGACATCCAGGAAACTAAGGCGATGGTGCAGGTGGTCACTGTAAAAGAGGAAAAGGAAATACTAACAATACATGTTTGTATGTTATCTCATAGCAACTCTAAATTCATGGGCCCTGAAAATTTGAGAATCGACTAAGATTTTCCAGAGTTGGAAAAAAATATTAGTGCATAAGGGCCAGTGACATGTTGAAGTAGGAGAACTACATGAGTATGTAGTGCTGTTGTTGGAGTGAGTTGACTATTGAAGTAAAACGACGATATGAAAAAATATTTGATGCCCCATGCATGGCAACACACAGACATTTAACTATGAATATCAAAGTGTTGTTTGGACATGCCACTCAATATCAAGTATGAAAGAAGTACAGCTCCAGTTATATATGTGTTTGCAACACCCACGTTTTATGAGACAATAATACATCCAAAAAGAAAGGTTGTTGAGTTGACAGTTATAAGAACACAGGTGTGGGACTTACCGTTGAAGGGTAATAAGGAGACCTAGAACTTGAAACCATGCAGATGAACAACAATGTTGTCTTGTTATTGCGTTCGGTATTATCATGTTGTAGTATATTATGATATCTCTTATTTGTTTTGAATTTTCATAGTAATTGTGAATTATATATGTGCATTGAGAAATAAAATTTGAAGACCCGTAGCAACACATGGGTATTTGTACTAGTCTCTATCAATGTTAAAAAAAAACTGATAGTGTTGGCTGCAGCCAGGCCACATACCATATAACTTTTTAGGGTTTGTTTGATTCATAGGATAGAAAAAGTGGAGGAACAGAAAAAAATAGAGGATTGCTATGATTTGTCCCCTTGATTTCTATGTGAAAGATACCTATAGAAATTGGTATAACTAGTTATCATAGACACATTGCACTTGTTAGAAATCATATATGATCGTAGTATAGGAAATCAATCCATAAAATTTTTGGAGGCTTCAATCCTTTAAATCAAATGGGCTTTATAGGAAAAATTCCTATGGGTAATCCATTGAATCAATCATCAGTCTCCTAATAGCATCACCCCCCACCCCTACCCCCACACACTAATGCGCTCTGAATGGCCATTTGGGGCGCCCCCTAGAAAAGGTTGTCCAAGTTGATGCTGACGTTTGGCAGGCTCCAAAACTCTATTCGGCGATGACCCCACCCATATGGGATGTATCAGGGGTGCAGGCACGCGTGCTACGTTGGAGAGAGGTGGGTGGGCTCCACTCGCCAGCGATCCATCAATTTTGTTCACCCCTCCATCGTCCCGCAACTCTGCCGCTGTGTCACCATCGCTAAGACGTTGTCTAGTGCGCCCACCGCTGCTCAAAAACACCACATAGACACCGCCGCTTCGGATCACCCACCCCTGCCGCATTGTTGGAAGCCGCCGCATCTTCGGTCAAGTCATCGCAGCACATGAAGAGCCGGTACATATAAAATTATGGCAAATGGTGCCTCCAGAATAGGCTATCGAGCATCAGTTATCTTTCGAAGAGGGGATTGCAGACTATCTTCAGGTTTAGAATGTGTATCTGGGACATGAGTCTACCCTGCTATAGCTGGTTAGTTAACAGAGCTGCATTGACTACCCCACCTCCTTTGTGTTACTTTCATTTTCCTAGCGAGGGCATTCATCATGGAAATCAGTTCAACATTATACACCATACGATCTATATTCTTCTCAGCCATTTCTTGGCACTTAGCTGATTTTTTTGCAATATCAACCGACTTGCATTGCTTCCATTTTCCCAAGTGGAGCATCCATCATGGAAATCAGTTCAACATTACACGCCCTAAGCTCTCTGTTCTTATCGGCCATTTTTTGACATTTAGCTGATTATTTTGCAATATCAACCGACTTGCATGCATGAAGTAACAACCCTAATCCTGGAGCATGTCTATGTTCCTCTTGCATTTTTCCTAGAATATTAGTATATAGAATATGAGTAAGAGTTAGTACTAGCATTCAGTCTTTAATATATAGATTGATAATAAACCCGTCGGGTATTGTTATGAACTCGGCGATTACCCCGTTGCGACTTCTATTTGTATCCACTCTATCTATATAATTTCGAGGCAAGGGTAGGGCTTTTTGTCATTCGATCAGGGCCTAAACTTCAGTTAATATGTGTCTTTATGTATCTATCCATACCTGACAATCTGAGCCCTATAAGTGAAGACCACGATCCTCCTTCGGAAGTACGATTGTGCCAACATGTTCAGCTGAAAGCAAACTGACCTGATTTCTACTCCTTGATCCCATATCCCAGTAGGTTTTTCACCCGCCCGGTACATGGGTAATAGGTATCCATTGCCAACCCTAGAGATGACTACAATTAGAATTATACGGTCGAAAACCAACTATAATTGTACATCAAATAATGACCAGAAGACCATTTAAATATTTCCCATTGCACTTTCTTGTTTATATCATTAACACCGGCGAGTTAAATATGATACTAGCACATTTTGAGTTTGGTCATATGAAGTACATAATCAGATGGGTACAAGGCCCACATGTCTAACATATTTCTCCAAAATTACATAATTTTACCGAACACAGCAGCATACTCTGAAACGACGGGGTTCTTTCGTTTCGTCCCGTACCTATTGCAAATGTCATAATCGGCCGGTTTGCTTACGAAGTTGCCTTGTAATTAAACTTGGCATGGCATGATGTAAACCCCGATTGCATCGAGCAGCCAGCCAGAGCGTCCCCAGAAGCCCACGATGCAACCATTTGCGGCCGGGATGGAGAAGGGCGTGCCGGTCCCCTCGCCGTACGGTCCGTACGTTCTTCCCTTGTCTGTACGGAACGTCAACGAGGTGATGACGACTTCAGGAACGCTTCTGCAACGCCCAAACGTCCCCTCGACGGCGGTGAGATGCTCATCCGGTGAGAAGTTGATCTGCTCACACGCCAAAGAGATGTGTTAGCTACGAAAGGCTTGATTTCTCAAATCAAGAAGATGTACGTACGTACGTACCGTCGCACGGAGTCCCTTTGAGCCATGGGAACGGCCGCCGGACGGCGCCATCGTCCGCCCCACCAAAACCCCACCCAGAAGATACTCGAACGAGAAGTTGTGCACCGCGTCGGCGTGGTAGAGGCTAGAGGGTGACGCTGAGGAGGCGAGGCGTGCCACCGCCCGCGCCCGGGCTACGGGCGCCGGGCATGTAGAAACCTTGCCCGCCCGATCCTCCCCACGGCCCGACCTTAACCACTCCTCCTCCTCCTCCCGGACGCGCCCCGTCCGTGATCTCGCCGGAGAAGTTGCTGAGCAGCCCGCGCCTCGCCAGTTGAATGTTCATAGCTTCTATCTGTCTCATATAGATCCGGCGATCGGCGGCCGAGAGTGAGGCTGCTCCGTCGCCAGCGCCCGATCGTCTCACTTCCCTATGCTGGCGCTCGTGGTATTGTAGTTCGGCTGGTGAGAGTGGGACACTCGCGCGAGAGGCGGAAGATGGCATACATGCTGCTGCTCTGTCTCTGTCGCCGGCGCCGGCGTGAGCTCGGCTGCCCGATCGTCCCTCTTCGCTGTGATAACCACGCCAGAGCTCCTGAAATCAACCGTGGGTGCAACATTAGTTCTTATGTCACATGCTGTGTGACTGTGAAGTCCGAACTCGATCGACATGGTTAGGTTCATGGTGAATATATATATACGGTGTCGCTGGACTCCGGCATCCTTGTCGCTGCTGCTGCTCTTCCCTCTTGTACGCCATCTCTCCTGCTGGTTTCCCTGCGACTGCGAGTGGCTGCTCTCTGTCACTACACCACGTCATAGAATTAGGGGCACTTCTCCTAGTGGCACTTGTCAAAGTGCGGCTAATAGCAGTCAATTTGTGGCACTTTTCGAAAGTGCCCCTAATCGTATACCTATTGGGGCACTTCTCAAATGCCCCAATATGTGTATACCTATTAGGGCACTTCTCCTAATGCCCCAATAGATATACATCTTTTGGGGCACTTTTAAGTGCCCCAATTTATCATTACTCACTTGACAATTATATACAACCTGTAATTATAAACACGAATAAACACAACATTCCGTACTAACATTGCAGTTCATACATACATACCCACATTGCATACTAGCATTACTTAATAGTCCATACCGACATTGCACATCATAGTTAGCAATCCATATTGACCTCACATTGAAACCCATATTTATAATTATTTAATAGTCCATAGTGACATTAGAGTTTAGTACACTTAATAGTCCATACAGATTTGGACATCGAAGACAAAAGTACGGAACAGATGTTGATTTCGTCGGAGATGATGCGATCTGATGGGGCATGCAGGATGATCAAACATATGTGTGCATCAGACTTTGGCTTTGATACCAATGTTAGAAAAATTAGTGAGGGAACCGTGCGGGAGAGAACTAACACCATCACCATCAACGGTAACTGTCCGAACGTAGCGGCAGGAGCACACCAGGCCCACCAGGCCCCGCCGAGCCCAAAGCCCATATGGCCCAAGGCACCATGCGGGCTTAACCCGGTGGCAGCTGGGGAGGGAAGGGGGATGGTGGCGGCTGCGCTAGGGTTCGCGTTTCCTGCCCATGGGAAGGCCAGACCAATTTTTCTTTCACACTCTTTACTCAGTGCCTTCCATATCTTCGCAATCATGTCGCTACGAAGTCGCCGGGCTAGAGCTTTTCCCCACTATCCATGAAACGTATGGGTGATCAGCTTTGTAGCAATAAATTTCCCATCATATTTAATTAAGGCTAAAGCTACTTTGAAAAAAGACAAATGTTATATCATATACTTTAATAGATATATATATATATATAATACAAAGTATGATTGATTTTATAATAAATATATATATGTTGTTGTTTTCCCAATCGATGCTTCTTGCACTTAGGAAAATTGACAAGTTCGATTTTTTTGCTGCTGTTTTTTGACAAGTTCGATTCGATTCCTACAACTCGTTTTGTTTTTTTATTGGTTTTTGCTATTTCCAATTGTTGCTCTAAAAATAAAAACCCAGAGACTCAATTTTTGGTTAACAGTACTTATCGCACGTCAAAACATAGTCAATGTTTTTGTAAACTATAAGCTACAACTAGGTGCACAAATTTTAACAAAAAAATTCTCAATTCCGTGTATTTATTTAGGGGTCCAATTACTCATCTTCGTACGGAGAGGTATTTGGTCCAACCGAGCAGGCCCAATAGGCCCAGCTGGTCAGCCCAACCTCTTTCTCTTTCTCTTATTTCTCTGCCCTTCACGCACGCGACCACCATTTCCTTCTCCTCTTGCGCCTGCGATGCCGCCGCCGCCGCTGCGCGCCTGCCGTCGCCGTGCCGGCAAATACTGGCCGCAACCGCCACGCAATGAGCAAGCCACGCGGGGACGGAGCACGCCATGCCCACTTCCCCTACCACGGCCTCGCGATGGACACGCAGCGGCGGCCGCGCCCTCTTCGCCGAACCCTAGCTTCTCCCCGAGCGGGGCGGCGGCGGCAGGTAGAGGGAGAAGGCGACCTTCGCGGCCGACCGATGCTCGAGCGGTTGCTGGAGGACCACGTGCTCCACCGCCTCCTCCACCACCTCCTCCACCACCTCCATGCGCTGCTCGAGGACCACTACGCCACCGCGCACCGCCGCGCTCGGGCTCCGCCTCATGGGGCGCAGGATGCGAGCTTCATGCTCTTGGGCCAGGAGCTTGCGGCCGCGCTGCTCGGCTGCACACTCTTCTTCCTGTTCCCCACCTCCGGCCGCCGCGAGGCGTTTTGATACATTGTTCATGTATGTCCCTTGGCTGTTGGATCATCTTATTTTTGGTATTCTAGGGTTTAGTTAATCCTCGTAGCCTAAAATTTATCAGCTGTTATTACTGATCACTAGTGATTTTGTGGTTCATGATCGGCGTGGCCCCGAATTACAACTCGAGGAAAATCCAGGAGCACGAAGTGAGGTTCCTTTTGAGCGGAAGCCTGTCTCCGTTAGTATTACCTTTCCCGACATTGATGTTTGGAAGAAATCTATAGCGTCCGTTTGCCCATTCCGGGTAAGTGACTTCATATTTTCCATTGTAGCCCTCTTGCACGGTTCTTCTAGAATTAAAGTTGAGTCAATATGTGTTCGTCAAATCAAAGCTGAACTTGTTAATTAGCAATGTTTCATTCCAGATGCCTACTGTCACTTGTACGAATTCGAAACTGTGTAAAGATGCGCAGAATGAGTTAGTACGGGCTTGTTGATGAATTTAGAGATTCACCATTTATTTTGTTAAGTATCTGTCATGTGTATACCATCCTATAGGTACACTATTATCTTAATATGAAAGAATAATCTTAGACACAGAGATTTGTTAGTATTTTTGTACTTAGTGCTATATTGCTTACGGTCAAGTAAGTCCATACATATATGGGGAATTTATTATCCATTTATTGATATGGCAATGAACGATTGGATTGGTTTATCAACTCTATTCATCCCTGGCTCCTCACGTAGGACTCTTATCTGTATTGTTAGGCACAACTAGATATATAGTACAGTGTCATGTTTCTGACTTGTATCAAAGTGTAAGATAAACATGAATAAATTGGTAGTGCTCTGTTAGGATGTTGAGCACAATTTGGCATGTACATCTCATGAACCTGGCAGCATATTATTGAATTAATTAGGGTCCCAGTTGCCGAGGTTGCATATATTGGAATTTGGAACATGGTGAAATGAGATATTTCAGAATCACTAGCATATCGGGCAAACACAATGTCTAATCATGTTTGAGTTTGATGTAGAAGTGTTCAACTTTTAAGAGTTGATTTGGCCACTAAAAGGAAACTGCACTTCAACTTTACAGACAAATATGCAATATTTCTGTTTTTAAGGGATCGATGTAAGTTTTTAAATACCTGTAGTTTTGTAGTTTGCATCTTGTTTACACCCACTGGTTAATGTTTGAATTGTTTGGTTCATCTACAAATTTCACTGAACTGTATGGTAATTTAGGACAGCCATCTAGCAAACATGAAAATGTATCCGTTCTATGATGCGTTTCGTACATGGGCAGTTTTAAAATTGGAGTGTTTTGTTGGTTTTCATTACATGTCTGAACATTTACAGTATGAAAATTCTGAAATATGTTGTATATAAAATGGCGGGCAGAGCTAGCAAGGCAGCGGCGGCGGAGGCGCGGCGTTCTCTCAGGGAGGTTACAATACACGTAAAAAAGTACCAAATCTCAGGGAGGTTACAATACACGTAAAAAAGTACCAAATCTATGTTGCTATAATATGAACATATTAGCTGGTTTGTATCATTTTTTTTTCAAGGGCATCGTATCATTTTCTTGTGTATCTTATTTATTTTTAGAAGGCATCATTTCCTTGTCTATTCATGGTATAAAAAAGTACCAAATCTCAGTGTGTGCTAGCGCTTATTTCTAGCATTTTACGTTAAAGTTAAAAGATGGTTTACAATACACGTAAAATTCTGTATATGGTTTGACATGCTCAAATGCCATGGCTTCAAGTACTAGAGCAACTAATATAAAGTTTGCTGATATTTGCCTCTCTGTACAGGGGGTTGTTAGAGCTATCAGTTCTCTCAATAGTTGGCCTGATGCAATGCAAGCACCGACAGCATGTGTCCTTGTTACCCAACTGATTAAATGCACAAGTATTGCAGCATTTCCCTCTTCTCTTTTTTTCTTTGCTTTGCTGACGTTTCCTTTATTTTTACAGATTTGCTATTTATCTGTAAGACTGTTTCCTTGTTGCACAGCCGGTTCATTGGTGAGAGTAGCTTACCTGTTGTGCTTTAACAGGTCCACAGATTTTATGCCCGGTTATCCTTTAATTTTCCCCCCTTTGTTGCTACGTGTATACTAGTTTTTCATTTTATCCAACCTGATAGAAGGAGCCGCAGGGATTATTATCCAGGAGGTGCTTGTACCCCTTCCCAGAGCCCGTTTTTTACATATCATACAGTACGATTTGGTGTGCACCTGGTGAATTGCTGCTAAAATCAATTCTGTAGCTTTAGCCTACCTGCTATTACCTCTGTTTACTTGGCTAAAACATGCTTTTTGGTAGTATAATTTTCATCTCCGTTTTGCTGAATCATATCACTACTTCTCTCAAGGTACAATGCTCAGTATTCAAGGTGATGCTGCTCACTGATGCAAATGGTCAGTTCTGATGTATTACTACATGATTATTTAACTTGTTCACATGTGCTTGTCCCTAATTATACTGTAGATGGAGATATTGGGTATCTATCTTTGATATTGTTACTCGTAATTGATAGACAACTCTTTTATTACAGAGTTATCCAAATGCCTTTAGGACAGTACATATTGAGCATTTGAGTTTCGGTTAAAAATGCTTTAGTACCGTCTTCGTGTTCGGTTCAGGAGTATACATAGAAGCAATCATGTAGGAATTCAGTAGGCAGCCGAGTGCGAAGATGAGCAGCTAACTTGAGTAGAAGTAGCGTTGCGCAAGTGACATTGTGCATTAGGCTTTTACTGAAACATTTCTACTAGCACTGAGGAATGTAAGCACTGGCCAAAGGGCAGCAGCAATGTTGTTGGAACCAAACCGTATGCGGATAGTAGGCACAATTTCATGCTCCTTTGTGCATTGATGTATGCAACAAGGCAAGTTTTTAGCATCCACCATGTGCACATGACCAAACTACTTGGTTAACTACTTACTGTCAGCATCTGAGCATGGACAGTGCACTTCTATTTTTCATCTCCCTTTTGCTGAATCATATTACTACTTCTCTCAAGGTATAATGCTCAGTACTCAAGGTGATGCTGCTCACTGATGCCGTACAATCTCAGTCGTCTGGGTACAACTGAAGATGATATTGATCAGTGATGATGTTCAAAGTCGGAACACGGTGATGATTTTGACATTATACAAACTGAGAGTGTCATAATTTTCGTCTCCGTTTTGCTCTGTGAGACATAGTGACATATTATGTTGGGCGCGACAAAGATTCTTGTATGACAGTGTGTATGATAGTATGTATGTTGGTACTGTGTTCTTATTCTTTGTATGACAGTATGTGCTCATTCTTGTATGACATAATGTTCATATTGTGTGCTCATTCTTGTATGACAGTGAGCAGCACATGAAATGGTATTTGAGTAATGTTATGGGGCACATCCTAATTGGATTTAGTGGCACTTGGCAAAGTGCCCCTAATTGGATTTAGTGGCACTTTTAGAAGTGCCCCTAATTGGATTTAGTGGCACTTGGCAAAGTGCCCCTAATTGGATTTAGTGGCACTTTTAGAAGTGCCCCTAATTGGATTTAGTGGCACTTGGCAAAGTGCCCCTAATTGGATTTAGTGGCACTTTTAGAAGTGCCCCTAATTGCATTTAGTGGCACTTGACAAAGTGCCCCTAATTGGATTTAGTGGCACTTTTAGAAGTGCCCCTAATTGCATTTAGTGGCACTTGGCAAAGTGCCACTAGGTAGTGCCCCAAATACTTTTAGAGACGCAAGTAAAGGTGGCACTTGAAAAAGTGCCCCTATAGCTAATTAGTGGCACTTTGGTTCAAATTTGGGGCACTTTGAAATGCCCCAAATTTTATACCGTGATGTAGTGTGTGCCGCCATGTGCTTGCACCGGTGGCATTCTAATTCGGCTTGTGTGACTCCGAGGCTCGCGCGCGCGGCCTTTGATGGCAGATCTTCTGCTGCGCTGTCGCCAGAGCCACCTGACCGACGTGCTTCCCTGTGATTACCACCCCAGAGCTCCTGAAATCAACCATGGATCGATATTAATTAGTTCCTCCGTCACCTCGACCGGTCGAGATGGCTAGGTTTCATGGTCATCACCTTTGCGAAGTCCTCCGCGAGGCCTCTGAAGCTGACGCTGATGCGGAGGGCGATATCCCGCGCCGGCTGCTGCTTCGTCATCGTACTTGTCGGCCTGTCCAGCGCCCGGCCGAGAGCGGCACCGGCGATGATGGCGCAGGTGTACACGGACACGGTGGCGACGAGGATGAGGAGCACGGTCGCTCCGGAGACGCGCGCCATTGCTAGTTAGCTAGCTAGTTGGACCCTGAGCAGAGATCGATCAGCTGCCCCTGCAATGTGCAATCTATCGTGATCGACCAGCTAGGTGTATATATACGGCCGCCGGTACAGGCCGTTCGCCGGCCGTGTCAGGAATCTCAGGATTGGTATCATCGATCCATCGATCGATTGGTTTGTCCCGCGTTTGTACTTGACAAATTTCTCGCTGTCAAAGAGTATCTGTCACAATAGCCAACTTCGTCCGTTCCCCTTCGCTCGTGACCTTAGGCGATTAGGCGATTAGGGTTAACTGCCTCCCGTGGGCGGCCGCCTCCGATCTGGCCGCCTCTGTGGCCTTCGGGCCATGGAGGTAGGGCAGATCGTGGCCCTCGTCGGCGGGAGGGCTCCGTTTCCCAGTTTTGGGAGCTTCGTTTCCCGTCTTTAGGGCTTTTGTTTGTAGGGGCGGTGCTCAGGTGGTGGTGGCGACGCCTCGTGCAATAATATTTCCCCGGCTTCAACCCCATCTCGACGGCGACGTCGAGAAGCTTGTGGGTATGGTGTGGTCTTCGAGGATTTTGTCTGGCTGTGGGGATCTTCGGATCGTCAAGGAGCTTCATCGGCAGTTCATCCTACTTCTTCGTCTCCGGGACGGATGTGGTCTTTTCGATCCGTTCGGCGACTTCCCGTCCGCAATCAACAACGTCGGCCGGCACGGGAGGAGCGGCAGCGGCGGTGCACCGTCGACACGGTCTAGAGGTTGAAGATGAAGGGCTTCTCAAGGATCTCGTTGTAATTTTCGTTTTTCTTGAGCTGCTTTGTACTGTTCGGTGTTTCTTTTAATGCCAGTGTCCTATTCACAAAAAAAAAAAGAGTATCTGTCACAGCCTGCCGGCTCAGCGATGACATTCATCGGGAGATCGAGATGAATAATGTGTGTCGCCCTGTCAGTCACTGTTGTCGCTAACCAGTATATGTAGACGCATGCATACGGATTCGGTGACAAACCGTAGGAGTATTGCATAGGTTGAATTATTTAGGTTTAAGATATTTTTGCAACAAAGTAGTGAGAAAAATAACTATTGACCGATGAAATGGATTGCGATTTGCCGATCCAAAGATCAAAAAGGGCTAGGAAGGTTAGAAATAGAGCTCTTCACCGAAGATTTGGTGCAGCAAACCCTCTAAAGAAAATACATAGCTCCACGCGCATTATCTCAAATCTATTGAAAACACAGGGACTTGCATTTCTTGGCTTGTCTAATATCGACGAAGAAACACTTCTTCCCATTTGAATCATTTATAATTAAGGATGACTCGGATATTAGATCCTCGGGGTAAGTGGATGGGTACCACTCTGGAATGATATCTAGGTCTATACAATATTGTTCGTCACAAAAACGATGCCATCAGTCAGGGGTGTTGGAGTTCTCACCACAAAATGTGACGTCCAGAAAGAATTCAGTGGGCCCTAGGCTTGCATCATGGAATGTTTTGATATGTTCTAGTTAATGTAAGGAACTTATATAAGAGTGGTAAATTCTTGATAAACTTCATGAGCACTAGTTTAGTGGTGCCGACTGATAATAATAATAAAAAGAATTGAAAATAAAGATTCTTCTTTAAAAAAACTTTTGCATGGTATCATCTTCCTACCGTAGTAATCCTCTTAAAAAACAACCTTGTAAAACACAATTAGGATGGAAGTAGCCCTCCGTTCCACATTATGATGCATACATGTTGTAGTCAAAGTCAAATTTTGTTAAGTTTTATCAACTATATACATTTGGTATTATAGAAGTCGATATTTTCTGCTATATACATAGTCAAATGTTATACGTTTTGACTTTGGCTAAAAATTATACGTAACATATTTTGGGACGGATGGGAGTACAAAATGTATATTTTATTATTATGATGAGACAAGTAAATGCTTTTTTCGAAATGGGGATTTGGACCCCAGCTTCTGCATCATGATGATACACATGGCCTTTTATTAAAAAGTTACGAGTATATAGTTCAAAACATCTCACGCATCGCCCAGAATTGATACAAGAATCAACCAGCAAAAAAAGAAAACAAAGTATGACTACACATCAACGTAGCCACCTATTGTGCCGCCAGCCTGGCACAAGATATCCTGAGCGATCGTCTGGAGCCGTGTGCATCCAGAAGCCATAGCATCCCACTGCTCCTCTGGTGACAGTAGTGCCCACAGCTGAACCCAATGTGACACCATATGGATAACCTGCAAAAAGTGAAAAAAAAAATGTTTTTTTTGTTAAAAATAATATCATTCCTCACCCTCCATATAGACCAACATAAGGCAGAGATCCCAATACGGATAAAAGCCTTAGATTATCTATCAACTCTATTTAACCAATTACCAAACATATTCATAATATTTGTTGGAGTTGGAAGATTACACGTGAAATTAACCGTGCGCCAAAGAAGTTTAGCTAAAGGGAAATTTATGAAGAGGTGTTCAATAGTCTCCTGCTCTCCGCAAAAAACACATTTCGTACACCCATTCCATCGTCGCTTAGCTAAATTTTCCTTGGTAAGTAAAACCTTATTACTGAGAAACCACATAAATATTTTAATCTTAAGAGAGATTTTTACTTTCCATAAATATTTTCTCAAAAAAGGTGTGTGATCATTCATAAGATCCTCATACATAGATTTCACCGTAAACAATCCATTGGTTGTCAAATTCCATACAAAACGATCTTTCTCTTCATTTAAATTAACCATCATAAGTTTTTGGCATAACTGTAACCACAAAGTCCATTTGTTACCCACTAACAGCCATCTGAAACTAATATTGAGAGGTGTTTGGGCTAACACGTGAGCTACCGTTACATTCTTGTGATGCACAATATTATATAACGATGGATATTGGTGGGCTAGCGGTATCATTCCTAACAAAGTATCTTCCCAAAAACGAGTAGTCTCTCCATTACCTATTTGGAAAAAACCTCTAGAGAAAACTCTATCTAGCTTCTCATAAGTTGGTTCTTCAAAACGACTCTCGCCCACGTGAATTGTCTCCCTGATAAAGCAATCTCACGCAAGTTTAAATGTTCAATAATTGCATTAAAGACAAAAGGCCAACGAGCATTGAAATTGTCATTATTTTTTTCTTCTCTCTTCCGTATAATGTTGAAATCAGCACCTACCAACATAGGTAATGTTTCATCCTCACATGTTCGCACTAATTCCGCCAAAAATTCAGCTTTATGCGCGTCTTGGGCAGCCTCATAGACTGGCACTAAAATCCATTCAAAATCATCTCTTTTACATTTAATATGTAGCTTTACACAAAATCTCTTGTACTCACTTTTAACACCTCAAGAGTGTCTGAATTTATTCCGACTAAAATACCTCCAGATCTACCATGAGGTGGTAAACAAAACCAGAAAAAGTTATACTCCACAGCAAGTTGATTCAAAAAAGAAATAGAGAAATTAGATCTTCCAGTCTTCAACAAGGCTACAAAATCTAATTTATGCTCCCTAATTGCCTCTTTGACAAACAAATACTTAGCAGTATCACCAAAACCACCAAAATTCCAATTTATTCCTTTAAGATTCCGCATCACGAAAATTGTTTTTAAATTCTCCTCCTAGTGCTTTTTCGAATGTTATTAGTATCATAAACTTTTCTAGCCCTAGTCTTCTTTTTCTTGAATACAAGCTTTAGATGTTCCAAATTATCATCTAAATCCAGTGGGATGTTCTCATCCTCGATTAAATCCTCTCACAAAGTAGACACTTTTGACATCACAAGAGTCGAGACATCTTCTTCCTTATTCACATTCTCATCAATATTTTTCTGTAAAATCGTTAAAATTAGTTGCTCTTCTAACAAGGCTATGGCAATTCCTGGAAAACTGCCATTATGCTTGTCCAATTTATGTTTACTACTACCAGTGTTTCAGAATTAGCAAATTCATCTTCAACTGGGAGAGTTATATCTATTGCAATTTTTCTGGGCATGTGTACGTTTGTGAGAAATCATGGCATTCTCGCACCAACCCAACACTTCAACTGCCATACAATAATCAATCGGATTTGGATTTTTCTCTACACATCTTATATGATATTAGAGTATTATTGGAGTACTTGAATATCTGTGTGATATTGTCTGTTCTGCAATAGTATTCCAGTATTTCTCTAATATTTGTACTAATCTATTGGATCTTGATTGTTCTCTACATCTCTTCTGTGATTCCACTGTGCAATTGTCATATGCTAGTGTTTGAAAAAACAATTGACTGAATTCTGCTACCCTGACACTTGTGATTGCTAATGATAAGACAATCTCAAGAACTATTGACAAGTTCAGTTTATAGGCACTTGCTTTTGCTAATGATAAAAAAAATCTCAAGAACTATGAACTGGACATGGAACCTTTTCAGTTAAACTGCAGGAAGCTGGACGGATGGTGCACGCTCGAGGAGAAGTGTCCATGGCGTTATCCATGGTAGGCATGCACCCCATGGGCGTGGTGGGAGAAAGCAGAGGAAGAGATGGGGAGCTCACCGCGTAGGAGCTTCGCAGCTCCGGCGGTGTTGTTGATGAGGAAGAGGCGGTGGAGGGTGAGTTCGGCGTCGGGGATGGGAAGGTGGATAGAATGACGGAGCGGGAGCGGCGCGGCCTTGCTCTCTTTCGCCTTGCTTGAGCACTCTTTCGATCGAAGCAGGGCGTGTTAAACGGAGTAGGATGACACCAGAGCGGGTACGATCCTGTCACGTCAGGCTAACTAGACTTGCGGTAGAAGTTGTAATCCTAACCATATTGTAAACCCTAGATTGTATGTCTGTTATATATAAAGAGCATACGCCTACCCTTGAGAGGTACGGCAATTCAATCTAATCTATACTTTTTACATGGTATCAGAGCAACCCGCTCTTTGATCATCCATGGCTCCTCCCTCTCCCGCAGCCCCTGCCGCCCCAGCCAACATCGCTCAAACCATCGGCGCTGCGATCACCGTCAAGCTCGACCAGGACAACTTCCTGTTATGGAGGGCTCGTGCTCTTCCCGCTCTCTGCAGCCTCGATCCGTTCGGCTTTGTAGATGGGAGCAACGCCGCGCCGCCCAAGAAGGTTCCGACGATCCGAGGGAAGCTCGGAATCGGTGGCGAACCCCGAGTATGCAGCGTGGTTCAAAACAGATCAGCGAGGTTCCGAGTGCTCTTCTTGCATCTCCGAACCCATCCGTGCTCGGTCATGTGATGCCGTCGGACTCATCTCGCGAGCGTATGGAGCGTACTCACCCGGATGTTCTCGTCACGATCCAAGGCGAAGATCGTGCAGCTCCGCACGGCGCTTGTGAAGCCGAAGAAAAGGGAGATGTCCCTGTCTGACTACTACAACCACGTGAAGAAGATTGCTGACACCATGGCGACAGTCGGCAACCCTCTGAGTGATTCAGAGGTTATTTCATATATTCTTGCTGGGATCAGCGAGGATCACGAGAATTTCACCACGTCGTTATCGGTGATAGCTTCAAAGGGTGATGATGATTTCACTCTCAGCGACCTCTACGGGCATATGGTCGCATACGAGGCACGCAACGTCGATCGCGTGTCCAATGGATCTCCTCAGTTCCAACACTCCGCCAACACTGCATCGCGTGGAGGAGGATACGGTGGCTTTCAGCGCGGTGGCGGAGGCCGCGGACGCGGCGATGGTGGCCGTGGCTATGGAGGAGGTCGCAACTACAACAATGGTGGCGGCTACAACGGTGGTGGCTATGGCGGCAGAGGTGGCCGCAACGGAGGCAATAATTCTGGGCGAGGCAACGGTCAAGGAGGAGGTCGTGGTCGCAACGGTGGCGGTGGTGGCAAATCCACCTGCCAGATCTGCGGCACCTATGGACACGACGCCCTTCGCTGCTACAATCGGTTCAATCACGCCATCCAACCTGAGACATCAAATCGCGCTGCCAACTACTCCAACTCGAACGAGATTGCTGAACCGACCTGGATCATGGACTCCGGGCGACGGATCACATGACCAACGACATGGATCGCCTCCACGTGCAGTAAGAACTACGACGGCCATGATCGGATACAGGTGGCCAATGGTATGCATATTCCTATTTTACATGTTGGTGAATCTTCTTTGTCTCGGTCCAAACCAATATGTTCTACACCTGAAAAATGTCTTACACACTCCACACATTAGCAAAAATCTCATATCTGCCAATAAACTTGCTTTTGATAACAATTGTTTCATTGAGCTTCACCCCTTCCATTTTCTTATTAAGGATCGCACCACGAAGCAAGTTCGTCTACACGGTAGGGCTCAAGGTGGTCTATATCCAGTGCTGCATCCACGCTCTCATCAAGCACATCTTGCCACTCCATCCAAAGATCTGTGGCACCGGCGACTTGGTCATCCCACGTCATCGATTGTTCAAGCCATCATCTCCACCCATAAATTAGTTTCGTCGTCAAATAAAAAGCTAGTTGAGCATATTTGTGATGCATGCCAACAAGCAAAAGCACATCAACTTCCTTATGAGTTGTCGTATAGAGTCTCTATTGTTCCTCTAGAGTTGGTTCACACGGATGTGTGGGGACCAGCGGTTAAATCCTCTGGTGGCTTTAGTTATTATGTAAGTTTTTTGGATGATTTTAGCAAGTTTTCGTGGGTCTATTTGTTGAAACACAAGTCAGATGTTGAGCATGTCTTCTATCAATTTCAGAAACGAGTTGAGCGATCTTTGGGTGTTAAAATTCTTTCGTTCAGTCCGATTGGGGAGGGAATATCGAGAAATTGCATCGCTATTTTCAGAATACTGGCATCACTCATCGTCTCTCCTGTCCCCACACCCACCAACAAAACGGTGCCATCGAAAGAAAACACCGTCATCTTGTCGAAACTGCCCTTGCTCTTCTTGCTCAAGCTTGTGTTCCTCTTCGTTTTTGGGATGATGCCATCCTGACGGCTTGCTATCTCATTAACCGGATGCCCAGTCGAGTTATTCACAATGAAACTCCCGTCACAAAATTGTTTAACATCCCTGTTCGGTATGAAGCTTTACGTGTTTTTGGGTGCGCGTGCTGGCCGAACCTTCGACCCTATAACAACCGGAAATTGTCTTTTCGGTCTATTCGCTGTGTATTTCTTGGGTACAGTCCGGATCATCTTGGTTTCAAGTGTCTTGATCGGTCTACTGGTCGTATATATATCTCTCGTGATGTAGTTTTGACGAAACAATTTACCCATTCTCTATTGACCACTCCCAAAATTCCCAACCCACTGAAGATCTTCTCCTTCTTCCGGATCCAGCAAGAAATTCCTCAATGTGTAATGATATGGACTGTGCTACTAACCCGGTTCCTAGTATTGCTGTATCAGGTGCAGGCGATCACGTCGACTCTTCATTGCATGGCGTGCATGTTCCTCCTGACGACGATCATGGGACACCGGATCCTGCTGCTCCGGACGACCATGCGGCTCATAACGATGTGGCCTCGCACTACGTACTCGGAGCCCGCTTCTCCGCCCACACCGGCTCGTGGGCCGGCCTATGATGCGGATCATGACTCCCCTGCACCATCTCCGTCTGCTTCTTCCTCGCCATCGCCAAGTCCTGCACCTGCCCCTGCACCTACACATCCTATGCGCACTCGACTGCAGAACAACAAAGCGCGTCCGGTTCGCCTCTATGATGGGATCATCCGATATGACTCGTCCAAGCGTGCCTTTGCTGCTGAACCCACGTCTCATCATGACGCTTTGGCTATTCCTATCTGGAAAACGGCTATGGATACGGAGTTTGATGCGCTTCGCCTCAACAATACCTGGCGTCTTGTGGAACTGCCCCGTGGACACCATATCATTGGCTGCAAGTGGGTTTTCAAGGTCAAGCACAAATCTGACGGCACCATTGATCGCTACAAAGCTCGTCTCGTCGCCAAGGGCTTCACTCAGCGTGCTGGTATCGACTACACTGAAACGTTCTCCCCGGTGGTTAAACCCACGATAGTTCGCCTGATCTTGTCCATCGCCGTTTCTCGCGGCTGGGCTCTTCGCCAAGTGGATGTCCAAAATGCCTTCCTTCACGGCGATATCCAGGAGGAGGTATACATGTCTCAACCACCAGGATATGTTGATCCAGATCGTCCTCACCATGTCTGTCGACTGCAGAAATCGCTTTACGGCCTCAAACAGGCGCCAAGAGCGTGGTACTCCAAGCTAAGTGTCAAGCTTCAGTCCATGGGTTTCAGGCCATCCAAAGCAGATACCTCCTTGTTCATTTTCCTTAACCCACGAGTCACTATTTATATGTTGATTTACGTGGATGATATCATCATAGCTGGCTCGTGTCGACGGACTGTGGAAAAACTTCCGGAGCAACTTCGTGTCTCCTTTGCCGTTAAGGATCTTGGAGAACTTTCCTATTTTCTTGGAGTAGAAGTGACAAAGATGTCCGATGGAATAGCACTAACTCGGACCAAGTATGCTACCGATCCGCTTCGGAAGGTGAATATGCAAAACCGCAAGGGTATTGCAACGCCCATGTCGTCATCTCGACAAGCTCAGCAAGAATGCCGGCACTATACTCACCGAAGCAGAGGCCTTTGTTTATAGGAGCACGGTGGGAGGTTTGCAGTATCTATGCTTGACACGGCCGGACATTTCTTTTGCAGTAAATAAGGCGTGTCGGTTCCTCTCTGCTCCTACGGATGTGCATTGGTCTGCAGTTAAAAGGGTGCTTAGATATGTGAAAGAAACTCGAAGGTTGGACTCGGTATACGGCGTTCGCAGATCCACGTAGTTAAGTGTATATACGGATGCAGATTGGGCAGGGTGTCCCGATGATCGCCGATCAACTGGAGGATATGCAGTGTTCTATGGACCCAATCTGATATCCTGGAGCTCTCGGAAACAACCTACAGTCAGTCGTTCGAGTACTGAAGCGGAGTATAAAGCCATTGCAAATGGCACGGCAGAGGTATCATGGTTGCAGTCAGTTCTTCGAGAACTAGGTGTGTTTCAGGCTCAAGCTCCAATTTTGTGGTGTGACAATCTCGGTGCAACTTTCCTCACAGCAAATCCTGTGTTTCACGCTCGGACAAAACATATCGAAATTGATTTTCATTTTGTACGAGAAAAGGTGTCAGCCGGAGCACTGAAGGTGAGGTTCATCTCTACGCGTGACCAGATTGCTGATATATTCACAAAGGCCCTTGGCAAGGAGACGTTTGATCGAATGAAGTATGGATTGAATTTAGTTAGCCCTTGTTTGGATCGAGGGGGACTGTTAAACGGAGTAGGATGACACCAGAGCGGGTACGATCCTGTCACGTCAGGCTAACTAGACTTGCGGTAGAAGTTGTAATCCTAACCATATTGTAAACCTTAGATTGTATGTCTGTTATATATAAAGAGCATACGCCTACCCTTGAGAGGTACGGCAATTCAATCTAATCTATACTTTTTACAGGGTGACCCCCACGGGAGGCCGAGCTCGACGAGGGAGACTTATTTTTTTATATTTCATTCCTATGTAAAGTTGATGTAATGTTGTTGTGACGAAGTGTCTGCTGAAACTTCTTTTTTTGCGAAAGTGTGCTGAAACTTTGTGCCAATGACCTAATAAAAATTGAATCTTTGTTACCCAAATGCGCAAGACTGAGATTTTTTCAATGTAGCAAAACCCAGCTTGCCGAACATCATTTTTCAAGTGAGGGATTGGCGTGGATTGTGGTTCAAGAGGATTGGACTGGATTAGGTGGCTGGAGTGTTTTCACCGAAAGCACGTTGGGAAATACTCTTCAATACTCTTTGATCCACTCCTAACGAACAAGGCCTGAGGTGGCGGTGACATGTGCGGTTCACGGTGCAAGCGGGAACGGGCCATCCGCGGCGCCGCAGTTTTTGGCCCACCTAACTATCTCTGCGGCGGCCCACTGTTAGTCAAGGGAAAAGAACGGCATATGCAGGCTGGCCCGCGATTGCCGCGTGACGCCGCGAATCAGCAAACTCGACGAGGCTGCGCGCCTGAGCAGCGAGCCAGCAACAGGCCAACAGCAGCTGGTCCATCGACGTTGTGCTCCGCATTTATGGCGAGCAGCGAGCCAGCGACAGCAGCTGGTCCCAGCGACGCTGCGCTCCGCATTTAATTTCACGCTGCGCTCCGTATTCTACTCCCTCTCCTATAGTTCCCTGCGATGAGGTTGCCTCGATCAGACGCGGCGCGTGCGGCGCCGCAAAATTAATGAGACTAAACGCGGCGGCGCGCGGCAGACCGCAAAACCGTAGCGGCTTGTGCGGCAGAAACGCGGTCTTCCGCGGTGCGTCCCGCTTGCACCCTGATGTGCGGTACGCACATCTAGCGACTATTACAACAAAAGCATTGACTATCGGAAAAAAAAACGATGGAAATGAACATAGGCAGGAGAAGCGAACGAACGAAGCACTAGTGGGCCGGCCCACTCGCCGAACGCTTCAGCGAACCGGGGACACCGAGCAATCTCCGTCCTGGACTCCTGCCGCCGCCGCCGCCGCCGCCGCCATGCTCGGCCATCTCCGGCGATCCTCCGCCGTTCTTCGCCGCCTACCGACCGCCAGCTTCGCCGCCTCCGACCCTACCGCTTTCTACGCGTGAGTTCCCTTTCCCTTCACCCAGTCCCCTCTCCAAACCGTTCATTTTGGGTGCTCCCTTCCTTGAGAATCACATGCACTCCTTGTCGGTTAGTTGGTCGCTTCATTTCTGCTGCAAGATTGCGCTTAGCATGTATGCTAATCTTCCTGCTTGCTTCACTGCTTCCAATTCCAATTCCATTCAGTGACAAGATAACTGTGCTTATTTCTCCAAATTATGTTGCCTGCATTGTAATGCAGGGGATGGAGTTCAGGTGCCGAGGCACTCTCCTTTGGTTCATGTAAGACCTACTTTCTTCCACTTTTCCGTATGGAATCATGGTTCATTTTACATCCGGATGATTGGCGCCTTTGATTGAAGTCTTTTTAATCCATGGCAGGTTGGTGCAACAAGCACAGTGCCAGAGATTTCTCCACAAATGATAAGATTGCCAATGGCCGTCGAGGGTATCGGCAAACGGAGTTGAAGCCTAGTACTTCCCTGAAGGTATACCTTCGACTGAATCGTGCCCCGTGCTTCACATGTAGCTTTTTTTTACTTTGGTGGTTTCATTCTGTTCATCCCTGGAATTATAGTAGACGACGGGCTGAGGAATTTCGTTTTGCTTCACAGGACAACGATGCAATCATCGATCGCATACAAAAGAGCACAAGGGGGTTGAAACAAGGGCCGGTTGGCCACACCCTTTCATCAGCAGAGAAAAGGAAATTTCTTATCAACACTGTATGTGTAAAGAAATTTTCGATGTTGTCTATTTTCTCTTTTGAGTTTAGCATGCCTTGGTGATATCTAGATCTTAGCTGTAGATTGTAGGGCACCTAATCGCATGTTTCATGCAACAATCAAAACACACTGACAAAATTCTGTAGCATAAGTGCTATTTCATTTGTTATCTACCAGATATCAACTGTAGCAGGTTTTCGTGCACCCTCAAGGCAAGTAGTGAGCTTTCACAGTGTAATTAACTAGCAACATATTCTCCTTAAAAACAATTAGCAGCTTATTCATCACAATACGCTGAATTTATTTCCAATTAGGTAGATTTTTCCAAGCATCTCTGAATGACTTATCATATGCAGCTTAATATGCTACAATGGCACTTTGGTCTAGCTGTATTCAGAATTCACCTGGGAACACAAATTGTAGCCTTCGTTAATGTAGAACACAGAAAGGATCGGTTGTGCTTGAAATTTCCCAGTAGAGATTTTTTTTTATCTATCTATGCATTTAGCTACTGCTGTCCAGAACAAATTAATAACAGCTGCAATCCCTAAATTGCAGCTACTTGATCTTGAAGATTCAAAAGAAGCTGTTTACAGCACCCTTGATGCTTGGATCGCCTTTGAGCAGGACTTCCCACTAGCCTCGTTAAAGCAAGCAATTGTAGCCCTTGAAAAGGAGGAGCAATGGCATAGGATTGTCCAAGTATTGCAGATTATAATCTAATTGATTTTAATTTTATTTTATTTTATAGAGTATCAATAAAATTTATGCTAACTACACCTAGGTAATTAAATGGATGTTGAGCAAAGGGCAAGGAAATACGATCAGAACATACGAGCAGTTAGTGCGTGCACTCGAGAAGGACAACAGAGCTGAGGAAGCACATAAAATCTGGGTGAAGAAAATAGCCCACGACCTGCATTCAGTTCCTTGGCGTTTCTGCGGTCTTATGTTGGCTATTTACTACAGAAACAATATGCTAGATAGGCTTATCAAGGTATGGACCTCGAATATCTTCCACTCTTAACAGAGTACTGGCCTGTTCTTTCACTCCAAGCTTATTAGTTTGTATTATATTGTATTTTACTGCAACTTATGTGGATTGCCCTTCCTGTCTTCTCTGATGGTATAGCTCTTCCACACTCTTGAAGCATGTGGTCGTAAATGTCCTAGTAAAGAATATGTACGGAAAGTTGAAGTTGCATATGAAATGCTTGGTCGATTAGAGGAGAAGAATGGTTTGCTTGAGAAGTACAAGGATTTGTACAACAAGCCATCGGATAGTGATAGGAAGAAAGGTCGACAATTCAAGAAGGCTGAGAAGAAATCTGGTTAGTTATCTGTCGCCTGTACCCTTTTCTTTGACCAATGGTACTGAATCATTTCTCACAGGTTAAAGTGGCATGTTTTTGTTAAATCCAGTTACGTACATATGTAACTTTCTGATGGGCTTATGTGCCCCCGTTTAAGCAGAATAAGATATCAGAAGCTTTAAATGTACTGATTCTAGACAAATACCTGATAACTTGCATCTTTTTTCCCATTGTTTTCCAAAACCCTTAGGTCCAGGCTTTGTTGATTTAAAAGCAAGATTTGATTGTTTTTCAGAACTGATTCCTATAGATGTTGGTGCATCCATAACAAGTTGGGTACCTACTCATTACTTGTAACTCCTCATGTTTGTGAATAGATGCTGTTTTTATGAATATGTTGGTCAAGTTTTACAGGAATGTTATATTATGAAAATGTTTTTCATGACAAGTTTAGTGGTACCATTTCGCCTAACCAATCTAAATAAATTTCTATTTATTACTTTTTCTTGATAAAGTAAGAACTTCCATTTGCTTTCTAAAACGTCATCTATTTCTGAAGGGAGCTAAAACCTGCACCTAGTATTCATCTTTCAATGTAGTAGTTCAGTACCAAAAGAAGAGCCCTCGTTGTCATGCAGACAGACATGCTTGGTGTATTTTGGATGTGTGTAATTTTCCCATTGTGCAATTGTATGCTTCTTGTTCAGACTGGGACAATTTTTACAAATCTTTTTGTACCATGGTTGTGATATTTCCTTTAGTTTCCGAACTTTCTTGGGACATTATAAGGCATACATTCTTAGAACATTCTGGCAGCTACTAGAAATCACTTCATTTGCCATGTTTTTTTTTTTTTTTTTTACTGCAATTTGCCATGGTTCTGTAACTAACTTTTAACGCTACTTTTTTTTCAGCTGAGGGCATGGAACAATGCGAGGAAACATATGAAGATCAACCGGTTAAGACTTGCACTTCAGATAAGGAACCGGCTGCCAGCAGTTAGTCAAGATACAAAGTAAAGCAAATGCAATTGCTGGCATAATTGAATGCAGTTATGTATCCAACTCTGAAACTTGATCCTGTTGTTGCCCTTTCAGATGCAATACTGGTGGCGTAGTTGGAATTAGACAAGGAACTGATGCAGCGGATAGCCTAATACTACTAACACTTCTGTACAACCGATATTCCGCTCCTAATTGGAAGACAGCGCGGCGCAACACCTTCTTGTTTCTTAAATATCTGGCATGAGGTTCTGATTTACTTTGTGCTGCATAGGATAAGTATTTGACAAGTGTTCGGCTGAAAATTATCATATCTGAATATTCTAACGAGTGGATGTTTAGTGCTTGTTTATTAGTCGAAAAAGGGCCTACAGTGAAAGACTTGTACTTGTGCATCCATCATAATTCGTACGCAGTTGTAACGTGGATAAAATACTGGTGTGTTTGCCTGTTTGGCGAGCTAGGCTCTTCCTCGGCTAGCCTCAGCTAGCTAATTTTGGCAAGATGTTTTCCTCTTGAGAGCATCCTTGTCAGTTTGTCATCAGACACCAGTTGAGACTGGGAACGTTTCATGTAGAATGCTACTTGGTGGGAAGAGAATGTGATCGGGAGAAGGACCCCCGCGCGGCAGACTTGACGCGTTTTAGGCTTTTAGCTGGTTCGATGCTGAATCGATGAAAGATAGGCCAAAGACTGTTCGTAGAAGCCACTGTGCCATCTGATAGTTGCTCTGTGGGTGATCATGTGATGCTTCAACCACGCTTCATCACTGATACACTGCGGAGTTGATGGAGAGTGTTTACATGAAGGGCAGATACATCCGTATTTGCGACAAGTTTTTCAGAACGGAGGGCCACAGGCAACACGTCAGACGGAATACCAAAAACAAGGTGATGGGTGAATTGTCCTTAACCCTGATAGGCTAGGGGGCTAAATAGACTAGGGCGCGTTTGGTTGTGTGGCCGAATTCCTGCATAACTGCACCAGCGAAATAGGAGCCATTGCGCGTCGCGAACGGGTCATGGGCCACTTTTCACTACTAGGGAAAGGCCCATTGCCGGCGCACCTAAAACCCCCATTGCCGGCGCACCACGAGCCCGCCGGTGCGAACGCGCCGGTGATAAACGGACACTGCCGGCGCACCATGTTGTGCGCCGGCGATATCTCTGCTACCGCCGGCGCACCACCCCGCTTCGCCGGCAAAGATCTATTCCACCGGCGCACTATCAGGTGCGCGGCAGTAGTGCTTCCAGACCGGCGAATGCCACGTGCGCCGGCAATGTGTCATTTAGGTGCGCCGGCAATTAATTCGAAAATTCTTTTTCCACTTTTTTCCAAAGCATATTACAATACAATTTTGACAAGCATATTACAATACATATTTGACAGCAAGTATATATTTAAACGCAGTTCATATTTATACAGTATTACATGCAATATGAGAAGCACATAGAGAGCCAAGTTTCATTTCGGAATGTGTTGATTCATACAACACACATGTGCATATGCAACACCGAACGGCGAAGTTTCACAAAGTTAGAAGTCTTGGTACATAGTCGTCACAAGTATCGTCATACACCTCACAATGTAGGTCCTAACCTAAACTAGAATCACATAGAACATGACCAACATGGTCATGACCATCATCACGAAGGCCATGGTCTTCATCCGGTTCCTCCTCATGTCCCTCATCTCTCCCGCTAGATAACGGGCGTATCTTCCTTCCGCCTCCACCCTAGTGGGGTATCCCTTGTAGCCGTTGCCGCTGAAACGGTACACCTGTCTCCGACAGTCCTCCCGATCGTCGTAGACTCCAGGAACCCTCCCCTTGTACACGACATATGTCGTCGGCATCTCCATTCACAAGACAAGTAAAACGTTAGTACCAATGCAATGAACAAGTGCCAACTCAAATAAGAGACAAGTAGTATGAACTAAATAGCATGTGCCTCATACTTTGTTGGTCGAAATAAATAATAACATACAGGGATGGGGTCAGTGAGGCTAGGTAGGATGCACAATAGATTGATATTTGTGGCCATCACACCAAGCCTCACTGGCCCCACCCCGGAGTGTACAAGTGACCGAACATTTTAATCATCGGCCAATGCAATTAAGAAGTGCGAACTCAAATAGAAGACAAGTAGTACGAATTAAATAGCGTGTCTCATACTTTGTCGGTCGAAACAAATATTAACATCCAGGGATGGAGTCGATGAGGCTAGGTAGGATGCACAATAGATTGATACTTGTGGCCGTCGCACCAAGGCTCACCGGCTCCACCCCCGAGTGTACGATTGACCGAACATTCTAATCATCGGCGAACTCCAAATACGAGGCAAGTAGTGGTCGAGTAAATGCAAATAATTATTAAGCTATGTACGCCATAATCTTGAAATATATAGCAAAGTAAATGAAACTACAGACACATGTTCACATGCACATTCATACAACTAAATAAAAGCAACTACTCGATTCTATGGGAATATATAACAATTATTACAAGTACGGAAGTTCAAGGACATATCGTTCAAGCTTTAGCAAGTGTTCCCGTCGTAGGATCAAGGTTGTACGCCTAGGGGGAATGGACGGCAGCCCTCAAGCGAGTTGAACGGCCTCTCATCACGCGACATCTCCAAGCGGAGTTCTATCTCGTCATTAGGTGGTAGACCGTAGCCGTAGAAGAACTCGCCAGACCTATTGTTGACATCCTGCAGGATTATCGTGCAAATGAACCGCCGGATGCGACCCCAGCTTCTTTCTAATCTCTCTATCGTGGACATCCGCCATGTTTGCAAACCCGTTTCGAGATTATCCGGCAGCAACATGTCATCTGCGTACTTTATGTACTCCCGCATCCGAAGGATGGCGTACCACGCGTCCATCCCATTGTCGGGCGTCGACTGCTTGAGGCGGGGAAGTTGGTTGTGTGGGTTAAGACGAAGCCTCCTCGGGATTTCCTCTCTACTTTGAGGGGCCTCGCCTTGTTGGCGAAGCCGGTGAGAGCATCATTGAGAAGGGCCCCGATGTGGGAGTAGTCTTTCTTGCGGTCCCTACCCGAGTCGAGATAGACCGCATGCGAGTGTTGCGGGTGCACGACGATGAGGGTGCGAACTTGTCTCTACGGAAAACACACGGATTAACCTTTGGAAATGCAAATGGAGATATAGGATAGAATGGTGATGGGGGACTAGCGAGTGATTACTTACTCGGGAAGTAAGGGATGAGAATGGCGCCCTTCTTAATGTTCGCCAGCATGAAATCCTCGACCTGCCGGGTGGCAATCGCGCGATCCCCGTGGTTGCGGATGATGCTCTCCCGCATATAGAAGGGGTCCATGATCGCGATGGTCGGCGTCCCCTCCTTAACAATCCGGGAAGACATGCTAAGAGCAACTAGGCGCACCACACTAAAGTGGAGCGCTTGCATGCGATAGATGCTGAAGATGTCGTTGAACCGGATGAAGCACAAGTCCGCGGGGTACTTCTCGACGAAGTTCATGCCGCTTGGCACCTTCGCCACGAAGAGAGGGTAACCAGGATCTTTTGATTTGAGAAGAATGTTCTCCACATGCAAGACAGGTCTCATGCAAGCTCCTCATATCCGGGGTGAGTTTCTTCACGACATGCTCCGGCAGCATCGGTTGACCCAAGTGATGCAGAGGTCGCCAATTGTTTGGCAACTTGTCAAGGAGTGGGACCTTGTCCTTGGATTTGGCCGCCGCCTTGTCTTTGGCGTCCTTCTTATTTGCCCTCTTCCTCTTCTTGGGTTGTAGTGCTGGACCATCCATCGCCGTAGTGGCCGTAGCACGGAGTGTGTTTGGGCTCAACATATTTTTTACGCCGGCGGTGGCGACCTCCTCGAGATTTTCCTCCTCATCGGCCGTTTCTTGAGAATCGAACAGCCTTCTTGGAGCACACATATTTCAAGCCCGGCGCATCCTCATGGACAACTTGTGAAGACGTAGGAATATCCCATTGGAAGTTGTCACGTTCATATTCCTCGGCCCTGCGCGCGCTGGCCGTTGTGGTGGGGCGCCGACCTCCGGCGCAGCTGGCCGTTCCGGTGGGGCGATGACCACGGGCGCCGGCCGGCTGTCGTGGAGGGACGCCGACATGTGGCGCCGCAAGGTGCTTGTCTTTGCTTGCCGTCGACCCCGAGTAGGTGTTGATCCGAATTAGGGTCTTCGGCCATAGCGGTAGCCAACCCTTCGGTGAGGCCAGATTCAACGGGCTATCGTCATCGGCACCATGCGGTTGATTAGGGAGGAAACAAATCCTCATAGCCCGGTAACGCCCGATCCACTTCAACCCGGTAAACGTCATCCGCCATATCTCGTGTGTGCCACTTCTTATCCAGGGGCCGAATGATGGACCCCTCGCGACGTCTTTGAGTTCGTCGTTTACTCTCATCAAAAAGGTGCATGGCGTCGAGAGCGCCTGCGAGAACATGTGTATGGCGTTAGAGAGAGGGCAAGGATGACGAAACTAATATATTAACTTGATGTACACATTAGTTAATTACCGTGAGGGCGTTGAGCTCGGCTAATGTCGACGGGCCAGCACATGCGGCGGCGGGCGTGCAAGTGACGGAGGGGCTGCTACCCGGCATGGACGGTGAATCCCTAGCACCAGCGACATTGCCGGCGGCCGGAGGAGTCTCCATTATAACATTGTCATTGCCGGGCGGACGGCGGCACCATCGAGTTGCTGCCGTTGAAGCTAACCACTTGCATTTTCGGGGGGGGGGGGCCTTGTTTGCCACCCTCATACCACGCTTGCATAGCGTTGAAATCTGCTTGGACTCCAGCGGCGACTTCAGCTTTGACTTCAGGTACGAGTGTAGCTTTGAGTTGCGGTACCAGCTTGCGGTACCAAACCAGCTTGGACTTGGGCTAGGATTGACTCCCTCATTTCCTCCGCCTCCCGCTGCTTCCTCTCATTACGCGCATTTTTATCGGCCGCAGACGACAAGCCATAGTGACCATGCTTGTAGCCTGTACCGGCGCCAGCCACACGGCCTCTATGCGGCCTTCTCGTCGGTGAATGCTCATTAACGATGTTTAGCGCCCGTACGAGAGGCTTGTCCCAGGCTACCCTGCCCGTCGACGCCTGGGACGAGGAGCCTTCGTCACCTTGGGAGGCTTGAGAAAGTCTTTGTCTTTCTTCTTCCTGCGGAAGAAACGCGAACCATTTAGAAATGTTGCTACTATTATATGAACAATACTTGATCTAATAAAACCGGTAAATTGCTTACCAGCTTTTTCTCCAACGCCGAGACCTTCGGTCGTTCGTGAACCAAATTATGTCGGTTACGACCTTCGGGTCCGTGACAAGTTCCCCGGTTAGTTTCTTCTTATGGTACCGGGACCTGATGAATCTTCTTTCAAGCGGGTCCTTGTACTTGAGCCAGGGGTTCTCAATGCCGGCATTTACATACGCCTCGTCCTCCTTCGCCCAATAGGGCTCCTTTCCCTCGTACCCACGGCTCCCAAGGTTGTGGTTGCCGATGTTAAGCTCCCGCATTTCCTTCCCCCACAACTTGCGATTCTTGGTTGCTTGTAGCTCTTCATTGGCCACAAAAGCATCAAAGTCCGCCCGGGTGACATGCGGAAAGGCGGAGTGGACCTCTTCGAAACCTTTGCCCTCAAGCAATCAGCCTCCGCACCATGTACTTATAGCTGCCGAGGTGTTTGGTGAACTTCAGGAGGGCTTGTGAGTTCACAATGTTGTTGGTTTGATGACTGGAGGCGTAGTCGCCTAGGAACTTGTATCGTGCGTGCAACCTCGCAATGAGCTGGGCTCGCAAAGGCGCTTTTCTCTCAGCTCGGAGGTCCGTCTCGTTGAGATTGACGACCTCTCGGAGGATACATGCCAGTTGGTTGCCGTACCCCTTGGCAACATCCTTAGGCAACACCGGCAAACCACTGGCGGGGTCCACCTCTCGTGACCGTGTCTCTGCCGGTGCCGACCGTGTTTTGGCGCCTTGCCTTCCGCGGCCTCTTGGCTCCACTTGTCCCGGTGCCACTACTCCCGGCGGCGGCGCTAGGATCGTCGCCGCTTATCTCGCCGCCACCCCGGCGGCGCCGGTTGCCTCATCGCCGCTAGGCTCGTAGGTACTACCCCGGCGGCGGCGCTTGCCTCGTTGCCGCTCGGCTCGTCGGCACTACCCCCGGCGGCATCCTCCATCTCATGGTCCTCGTCGCCGCCAACACCTGCGGCCTCGAGCATCCTCCTCCGTCCTAAAGAAGTGCCTATTGTAGTGCTCCTCTAACTCTTCTTGAGACGACATGGTGGCTTGCACTAATAGAAGATGAAAAAGAGTTAGAATTCACGGAAAAATTCGGCATGACCTTTGCTAAAAATTGGTCATGCCGAGTGCTAGAATTGCTCGGAACGGAAATGAATCGACATTCCGGCACTCAATAGCAACTCAATCCCTGTAATAGAAATGCAAACATATAAATGCCATAACCATAACCATAACCATCTCCATAACCATGCCATCACCATAACCATCACCACATAAATTACGGTAGCTAGCTTTTTAGCATATACATTACAAGTGGCATTTTACATCAGCATAAAAATAACACTTGACAACCTCCATTTCATACAACATATAAATGGCGAGAGCATTTTCTCTCGGTTAAGGGAACATATAAATGTTGAGAATAACATGTATTTTACAATAGCATGGACCATTTTCTCCGGTTAAGGGGACCATTTTCTCGCAATGGCATTTTCTTTTGTCCAGAGAATGAATTGAACCACCATACCACCATATCTCAAATTCTCAAACAAGCATAAATGAATTGAACCGGAGAATGAATTTAAAAGAATGAATTGAACCAGAATACATTCTCAAACAAGCATAAATTCTCAAACTTGCTATCGGTAGCATTTGATGCTTAATTAGTTTTTCAGCATAACCATGCCATCACCATAATAACCATCACCATATAAATTATAGTAGCATTTCAGCATATACATTACGGTGGCATTTTACATTAGCATAAAAATAACACTTGACAAGCATCCATTTAAAACCGGAGAATGAACATAGTGAATTTTATATATCAACCAATTCTTGGCGAGTAGGCATTTAAATGAAGAACCACTTTATCAACTAAAACAACACAAATATAACCAGAGACAATAGAACTTGACCACTTTAGTCTCCGCCAATATAGCAGTACCATAGCATTACCTAGCACTAACTAGCAAGTAGCATAACTAATTCATTTTAGTGTACTGCCTAGTGAAACATAAATTGAAACCCTAAATAGTAACCAGCAATGAACTCCACCTAATGAACTAAATACCTAATGAATATGAGCTAGCAGTAGCATAGCATTAATTACCTAGCAATAGCAGTAGTACTCGCACTTCAAATATTGTTAGAATATCTCGGTAGCATTTTATGAACCGGAGCTTACTTTCCATTAGCCTTTCCTTTCAAAAATGACTACTAAACCTACTCGCTGGCATTTTATGAACCATTTTTTAGTAATAGCCGGAGAACTAACTCATTTCATTTGCTAACACTAACCTATCGCAAGCATTTACCAACAAGTTAAATGAACCAAGAATTTGCTACTACATTTCATCATTTAAAGCAAATAGCAACTAGCAAACAAACCTACTGCATTTTAAATTTTCATTTGTCATTTTAAACCAGTAGCATTTTTATTTTCACTTCACCCAATTCATTTACGAGAGAACCATGTACATCTAAATATATTTTCAATAGATATATTTGTGTAGGACATGGTGACCATAGGCCAAAATCATGTTCCTAGAAACTAAACCTAAGCATATGCAAGCCCTTCATGCAATTTTGGTCGATCCTAGAAGTATGTGCATCATTAGTTGAATTGGTTCACGGAGAAAGAAGCTTTGAAATTGAAACTACTACATTTTCACCAAATTGCATTGTATTCAGCCACAATTCATACATTCAAATACAAGGAATATGATGCAATTTCATTTTCCTAACCAGAGAGCAACATGAACTTAATTGTTCCATTTTCTTATTCAACAATTTTAGCAGTAGTTCATTTGAATGTATGAATAACATTCAATTTCATTTTCAACATGAACAATATGATGCAATCTATCTATGCAACTAGAGAGCATCTAGCAGGAACCCTAGCCCTAACTAGCGGTAGGTAAATCCTAACCCTACCGAGGAGGGAGAGCGAAGGCGGAGGGAAGGGAGAGGGAAGGGAAGAGGGAAGGGGAAAAGGGAAGCTCACCGTGGCTAGCGCGCGGCTCCTTCTTCTCCAACGGCGGCGCCGACGTCCCCTCCTCCAACGGTGGTAGCGTACGGGTCCTCTTCCGCGGCGGCGGCGGCGGTGCGGGGTAGGTGGTGGGGGCTAGTGGAGGGGATGGTGGAGGGGCAGAACGGCGGCGCTCGAGAGGGGCGGCGCTCGAACTCCGGATGGCGGCGGCGCTCGAACTGCGGAGGGGAGATGGTTACGTTTGGGGAAGATGGGGGTTCGGCCGAAACGACTAAGTCATATGACTAGTCTTATTGCCGGCGCACCGGGGCATTGGTTCGCCGGGGATAACCTTGTCCCCGGCGAACCAATGCCCCGGTGCGCCGGCAATAAGGCTAGTCTCGCTATAGCTACGACTTAACCAAATTCACAGATAGCTATAGGCCCTGGTTATTTTTTTGATTCCTTTTTCTTTTCTTTTTCTTTATTTTATGTTTCTTTATTCAGATATGTTAGTTATACATGAGTGTTATTATGCAAAAACAAAAATATATGTGAGTGTTATTATGCAAAAACAAAAAGATATGTGAGTTACATATACACAAAAATATTGACCAACACCATATTAATAACCAAGATATGTGAGTTACTATTTTATTTCCTTCTCTTTTCAAGATAATAACCAAGCAATTAATATTAGTTATACATGCATGCGAGAAAATAGACCAACACAATATTAATTAGTCATACATAAAATATTGGCCATGACAATGAGTAGTTATGAATTACACAAAATATGAGTTATACATTGCAAATAAAGTTTTACATCATCGATTGAGAAGAGTGTTTCGCTTTTTTCTTGCTTTTCTTGCTCGTCGTTGAATAATTTAGCCCCGTGTCGTGACTTCTTCTTTTGAAGGGTCGACCTGACCTCGGTAGCGTGGTCCTGCTTCTTCTTGTGGTGTATGTTGTGTCTTCATCCTCGGATTCTTCCATCATTGGGTCTCCGACTTGTCCTTCGAAGTCTTCCTCGTTGGCGACTCCATCCATTCCGACGATGGTCCTCTTGCCTCTCCTCACGATAACACGGCTAGGCCCGGATGGGTCGGTTATGAAGAAGCATTGGTGCACGTGTTCGCGCAGTACCCATGGCTCATTCGCGCGGTGGCGTTCGTGGATTTTGATTTGTTGGCTTCGGGTAGAAACATGGTGGTGAAATACCGGTCTTATTTTCCGACGCTCTTAGCCCATCTGATACGGAACATCGGCACTTTCTCCCCAGGCGTAGCTAAGCTCCCGGATTTCCGCGATTCTTCCGTAGTATCTAGTCTTTACGTCACCCGTCCAGGAATCCATCGTTACCCCGAGTTACGGTAAACACTTGTTCTTGTCTTTTTCTTCCGTGTAGAATGTGTACCCGTTGATATCGTACGCTTGGTAAGTCATGATGTTGGGCGCGGGGCCATGTGACAAGGCCAATACTAGTTTATCCTTGTCGGAATCCATTGGTGGGGGATTAGCAACAATGTGGTCTTTGAACCAGCGCGCGAAAGAGGAGTTGTGCTCTCTGTATATTTCGCTTCCGTCATCATCGGCTTGCCACTTGTTCTCTATCATGGTTTTGTGCTCTTTCAACCAAGGATCGATCAAGTCAATGTGTTGTAGCGCTACTAAGTTGGCCCTGTCAAAGTCGGAACTCCGACCGGACATGTGCACGTGCGGTTCCTTCCTTCCATTTTTGTGGCCTACTCCCTCGAACCTACGGAGGTACTTGTTTTGAGGCAAACCAACGGGGTCCTCGATGTCTAGATAATTCGTGCGGAAAGAGATGCACTCTTCGGTGAGCCAGCCTCGTACGATGCTTCCATCTGGATGTGACCTGTTACGAACGTATCCTTTAATGACCCCATTCATTCTTTCAAACGGCATCATGTTGTGTAAGAATGCCGGCCCTAGACCGACGATATCATCCATTATATGGACCAACGAGATGGACCATCACGTCAAAGAATGCAGGCGGGAAGTACATCTCCATCTCACATAGGATCACCACGATCTCTTCCTGGAGCCTTGCGAGTTTCTTCACGCTTATCGACTTCCGAGTTATGACGTCGAAGAAGTTACAGAGCCCGATCAGCGTTGCACGGACATGGTCATCCATTATACCTCGGATTGCAACCGGAAGAATCTGCGTCATCATCACGTGACGAGTCATGAGACTTCATGCCGCTAAAGTTTCGTTTCTTGGGGTCCATGTATCCGCTTATTACCCGGAGTAACCGAAGGGCACTCGACTCCTACAAGGCAATTGAAAAATTGATCGACCTCGGCCGGACTAAAAGTGAAGCGAGGAGGGGGACGATAATAGTCCGGCTGCTTAATCCTTTTGCGCTTCGACCGCCGTCCGCCTCCTCCTCCGACTGTCCCTCTTGGGCCGGCGGGATCCGAAGCTCTTCCACGATGCCCAAAACTTTCGGGTCCTGTCTTGCTTTCGGCCCATCTTTGGTCCGGTCCGGCATGTTGAGAAGAGTGCCAAGCAAGCTCTCGCACACGTTCTTTGTAATATGCATGACATCAAGGCGAGTGAGGTGTATCGAGAATTTTCCGATACGGCAAGTCCCAAAACACGGACCTCCTTTTCCATACACCAATGAGCGGCGTCGTTTCCTTTTTCTTCTTCTTCTCTCCGGGCTTTTGACGAATCTTTCCCGGCGCAGGGCACTCCTTCCAACCTTTCGGTAATGTATCGATCTCTTCGCCGCTCTTCTTACGTGGAGGTCCTCGGGGTTCATTTGTACCATCGAACGGATCTCCACGCTTTCTCCACGGGTCGGTTTTCGTAGCCACCTTCGATGCCCCATGTAAGCTGTTTTCGAAGAGCCATCCTTACCAAGCTGCAAAAACATCGTCTCTTCCATGCACCCGACACATGCCTTGTGTCCATGGCACACCCGGCACGAAATGTAACCGTATCCGAGGTAGTCCTGCACCGTCGTGATCAACGCGGCTCTCAAAGGGAAATATTCTTCCGCGACGGCGTCCCATGTATCTACCCCTTCCTCCGCCCACAACGTTTCAAGCTCCTCCTTTAATAGTTCGAGATACATGTTGATATCGTTTCCTGGGCTGTGTCGGCCCTTGAATTAGCATACTCATCTCGTATGTACTTCCTCTTCATGCACGACCGGGGCGGGAGGTTGTAGATCCATACAAACACGGGCCATGTGCTATGTGTGCTGCTCTCGGTTTCCGAACGGATTGAATCCGTCCGTGCTCGCACCCAACCCGATGTTTACGGGATCTGCCCCAAAACTTCCGAATTCATTGTCTAATGCTTTCCACCGGCTTGCATCCGAAGGGTGCGTCGGCCTTCGGGTGCTCAATCCGCTCTTTATCATTCAACACTCGCCTCCTTTCTTTCGCGTGCCGGCGCATGAGCTTTGCTTCCTTGCGGTCCGCGTAGAACCGTTGAAGCCGGGGGCGAGCGGGAAGTACCACACAACTTTCCGAGGAGCTTTCTTCTTCCCTTTCTTGTACCGTTCAGCTTCACACACGGGACATTTGGTCTTGTCCATGTGCTCCTTGTGATACATGATACGGTCGTTGATGCGAGCGTGATACTTTTCGTGGGGTAAGTCGAGAGGGCACGTGATTCTCTTGGCCTCGGCTAGACTACCGGGACACGTGTTCCCGGCAGGAAGGAGATCTTTCACGTATTCCAGGATGTCGTCGACGCTTGTGTCCGTCCATCCGTGTTTCGCCTTCATCTGCCGCACATCGAGAGCTACTCTCAAGCGAGACTCCCCCAACCCGCGACCTGAGTCGTACAACGGAGTATTCGAGTCTATCTCGAGTTGCTCAAGCTTTGATTTCCGCTTGGCGCCTTTCGTCTTTTCGAGAAGCAGATCTTGAAGATGAGGGTCCCGCACGACTGAAGCTAGCGGCACCTCTTCGTCGTCGTCAAGGTTATTGTCGTCGTCAAGGTTATTGTCGTCGTCAAGGTTATCGTCATGTGCGACAAACTCTTCATCGTCATCGATATCATGATGCCCTCCTTCTTGCCGGCCATTTTTACCAACCGCCGCCGTCGCCCCATTGACCTCCGCGCCATCATCACTCATCCATTGAGTGTGTCCATGCATGAAACCATTAGTGAGCAGGTGCCCACGCAACTTGCTCGAATACGGGTCAAACCATTTCCCTCGTTTGCATCTCCGGCACGGACACAATACCTCCGTGCGGTTATTTTCATACATGTCGATGATCGCGTGTTTCGGATATCTCATCACGATGCTTTCACTCATCTCGATAACCATTATCGCTCGCATGGTAAGATTACATAATTCATTAGAACCATGCATCCGTCGGTAGTTTTCACGGAAAATTTCGGCATGACCTTCCTACACGGTAGGACATAGGAGCGCGAGAAATGTGCCGAAACGGAAACTTGAAGAATCAACATTTCGGCGCAACGTTGGCAACTCATTTTCAACGCCAACACACACACAAGCACAAGCACAACATATATATATGCCACACACGAGAGCTTTTCTTCAAATGTCCAACATACATCGATTTCATTCCTTAATTTGTTCATTAATCACCTATTTGTTTGATATATTCCTCGATAAGATCGAGACGACGCGCCGCGACAATGGCGTATGGAAGCCGACTTTCTAGATCTAGATCTAGATTGAGCGGTCAATGCGGGATAGTAGATCTAGATCTACATAGGGGGATGTGGGAGATGCATGTAGGAAGGGAAGATTTGCTCAAAAATTTTGATTTTGTTTGGTCAAATTGGTGAAATTGGGGATAGAAATGGGCAAAAATGAGCTGGGTTGGGAGAAGGCTCGGGTTTGTGTGGAGAAGTGGAGTGTAGTGAGTGTGTGAGTGAGTGGGCTGGTTGGTGGCTGAAATAACCGCCAGGTTATTGCCGGCGCACCTGGACCATGGTGCGCCGGCAACATATACCCCTTTCGGCTATATCACAACCGGGCCAGGCCCAAGAGTCATTGCCGGCGCACCGGCCCAGGGGTGCGCCGGCAATAGCAAATTTTCCACCGGCGCACCACTGGGCCGGTGCGCCGGCAATGATTCTTGGGCCTGGCCCGAATCGGCCGGGGCCATGCCGAGGAAATAGCGCCGGCGAGCCTTTCCCCGAGGTGCGCCGGCAGTACCCCTTCATCGCCGGCGCGGCTGAAATGTGGTGCGCCGGCAATGATTTCCACCGGCGCATGCACAAGGTGGTGCGCCGGCACCACTTGCCTCCACCTATAGGCTTTTCCCTAGTAGTGTTTGGTGGGTCGTTTGGTAGCATGTGCGGCCTTTTGCACGCCGGAGAAGGAACCCAGGCCCCATCGTTTGGTTGCCCATTTTCAGCCCATTCTTCCCTGCTCGTGCAGCCCACAGCCTGTTTGGTTGCAGATAGTTCAGTGCTGTGGTAACCCCTTCACTTAGAGTGGTGAGGTTAAATGAAGGGGTTACCCAGTACTGAATAACAGCACACATGAGATTCAGTTCATCAGAAAAAATACCGGTAATACACAACAACTAGTACTTAGTGGGCGATGCATCACGAACGAAGCAACTACTTTGTGATCCATCACAGGTTCGTCACGAGGGGTTAGTATATACCACCTCGAAGAAGTTCATCATTACAAACTGAGGATCAGGTTGTAGCAAGTCCTAGCTAATGGAGGGATACAAGATCACCTCCCAAAATCAGCGGATCATGAGAAGGAAGCAGAAGCACTAAGAAGAAAACTGGTTACGGAGCCAGGTCCTCCTCTCCGGTGGCTGCAGCTTACGGTTGAAAGGATCGTATGCCGCACCCTAGAGGGGGGGGGGTGAATAGGTGCTAACCAATTTTTAGTTCTTTTTCAACTTAGGCTTGACACAAAGGTAAATTCTCTAGATATGCAACTAAGTGAATATACCTATATGACAAGGATATCAACTAAGCAAGATATAGCTACGCAATAGGAGATAGAGTGGGATAGAGGTAACCGAGAGTGGAGCACGCGATGACACGGAGATGATTCCCGTAGTTCCCTTCCTTTGCAAGAAGGTACGTCTACGTTTGGAGGAGTGTGGTTGCTACGCAAGCCAAACCAACAGCCACGAAGGCTTCACTCGGATCTCCCGTGAGCAACGCCACGAAGGCCTAGCCCACTTCCACTAAGGGATTTCCTCGAGGCGGAAACCGGGCCTTTACAAAGTTCTTGGGGCACACATCCACAACCAAATTGGAGGCTCCCAAATCTGTAACAATACAACAATCAACAACAACACATCAACAACAAATCAACTAGGGAACCAAATAGGAACACTAGCATGAGATCCCTCAAACAAGTGAGGGGAAATGAAGAACGCTTCGGTGAGGATGTAGATCGGTGGCTTCTCCTTCGAATCTCCAAAGATCAAGAGATTTGGTTGGGGAGGAAGGAGATCTTGCAAATCTTGTGTTTCTTGAGGTGGCTCTAATGGAGGTGAAGCTTGGCAGATTTCTTGTGCAATGATTGAGCAAAGGGGTAAGGAAGAAGAAGAGGGGTATAAATACCCCTCCCCAAAATCCAGCCGTTGTGCATTTCGGGGGGCCGGATAACCCGCCCTAAGTAAGGGCCGGATAATCCGCCCCCCCCCCCCCCGGATAATCCGGCCTCCAGGTACAAAACCATGACAATGTCCGGGCAAATGTCCGGCCCCTATACTGGTAGACAATTCTTCAAGTCCTTAGCCATTTTCGAGGGGGCCGGATATTCTTGAAATATCCGGCCCGGATAATCCGGCCCTGGTACAAAACCGGGAAAATATCCGGGCAAATGTCCGGCCCCTATACTGAGCCACAATTCCCAGAGTCCTTAGCCGAAATTCAGGGGGCCGGATATTTTGGAAATATCCGGCCCGGATTATCCGGCCTGGTGAGTTTTCTGCAGAAACTTTTTGACAGTACTGACCACATCCAACACACATACACATGTATCTATGTAATCCATGTACCACTTAAACAACCATTAGTGTATCACATACATTGACATCAAACACACAAAACATAATATGAGAGATGTTCTTTCAATCTCCCCTTTTTGGTGTTTGATGACAATATACGGATTTGCAAAAGAATAACTATAGAGGCAAGCATGATGACAAAATCATAGAGGCACTCCCCCTACATGTGTGCATATAAGTAATTTGCATTTGAATACAAATACACAACACATAGGATTGAGGTGCCTCAACATTAGAGGTGACCATCATGAGCTCTAACAAGAGACATATACATATATGAAGTTGAGATAGGATGCTAGAAGTCATACCCATGTGTAGATATATGATACGGAGATATAGCATCACACATGATATAATAGTCTTGATCTCAACATATAGAAATCCGAAAACCATAACAATGTCTCACACCACATAGCACATAGTTTTAAACGAACATGACCAAAGCAAATAGTTCAAATAAGAGGGAACACAAGCAATAAAGAAATGATAAACGCATATGCTTGTGCCCAAACCATGCAAATCCCCGAGAGGGAACACAAGCAATAAAGGAATGATAAACGCATATGCTTGTGCCCAAACCATGCAAATCCCCGAGAGAGTTCCTAATAGAACGCTTCTCCCCCTTTGGCATCGAGACGCCAAAAAGGGGACAAGCGCGATGCTACTCGCCCCATGGGGATCACTCGGAGGCATCATCATCATCGGACTCGGGCGCCACATCTTCTTCTTCTTCATCATCCTCTTCTTCATCAGTGTCAGGTGCATCTGTAGAGCGGCGAGTGAGGCTGGACCTTTGAATGCAACTATCAAGATCACTCCACGGAACCTGTGCAGAATGCCACCCACTGTAACCTGGGTGAACTGGAGGCTGAGGAGGGGGTCCTTGCTCACCACCGAGCTTGTGCGGAATAACCGCCCGAGTATGCTGAATCTCGAACGCTCCCGGCTGGCCGCATAGTTCTCCTTATGGATCTCAATGTTCATGCAAAGGATGTGACGCCGAAACCAACCGAGCCTCGTTCACTTGTTTCTTCATAGCGGGGAGGTCGAATGGCGAGCGGGAGCAAAACCACTAGAACGAGCATCACCCATGAAGGAGTCGGGAGGAGGTACAACGAAGATACGAGGCTTAAGCTTGTAGGCCTTCTTGACAGAGTGCTTCAAATAAGAGTATCCGCTCAAGTCTTCACCACGCACGCCCGCAGTATTGTTGATGAGGAGCTCGAATGTAAGGCGCATAAGGTATGGTGGTCCGGGAGATCATGGCATCACGAATCTCATGGAAGATGTAGTCCATGATATCAACGAGTGAAGTTCCGATCCTCATTCTCCTCACGAGCACACCGAAAGCTGTGGTACATGAGGTCCACAAGAGTTCCCCGGAGAGCATCATTGTTACCACCACTAGGAGCGATGGTGGATCGAAAGAACCTAAGCAACTGACCATAGATGGGAAGCAGCCCCTTGGACTCTCCCACCTTTCCAGCAGATGTGTAGAGATTATGCAGCTGATTCTTGTCTGTCCTCTGAGGTCCATGGAGACGACGGCCACCTTCTGCAGGAATTCCAAGAATAGCAGCAAAACCGTGCAAGGGGGAACTACAGTGAGTGGAGCCAGACATCCATTCCATAGTACGGTCCTCATCAGTCTTGATGGCCAACGTAGCAAAGAACTGCTTCAACAAATCTGGACTATAGTCACATTGAATCTTCATCAAGTCCTTCAAGCCCAACCTTCCGGCCACCCAAATGGCATCCTCAAAGTGATTGTTGGCTCGCCGTAACGTCCACATCGATAGCTTGCATGGGACGAACTTTCCTCATGGGCTCATAGATATCTTTATAGATGAACTCCTGCTCCATGCACCAATATTTTCTGCCCTCTGTCTCTTCATCCCTTGGGAGGTCTTCATACCAGTTCTTCATACGGATGGCTTGATAAGAGATAATGTCCATAGACTTGTAATTTTCCCTTGAAGCCTTGTTCTTGTGCCTAGATGAGGTTGACTTGCGAGGAGCGTTGGTCACGAACTCATCACTTGAACGATCAGGTCTTGCGCGTCTCCGAGAGGTACCCCGAGATGAACGACCTGTGAATAGCAAAGATGGATAGCAAAGAGAAAATAATGCTCATGAGTCATGTATGATACGAGAATGCACTCTAGAAACATACTATAAGCTGGTACAAGTCTAAAACAAGATAGATTGAATCAAAGCTGCAGTGGCGATGAAGCTCCAGTGCCGGATAATCCGGTGCCCCAAGGGGCGGATAATCCGGCCGGACCGGATAATCCGGTCCTCGCGGGGCCGGATAATCCGGCCCTGCGATTCTAGCAGATTTTGCAATCAACAACTTGTCTTGGAACAGATCGGCCTAATAGCATGCAAGGAGGAGTACACTACAAGCGATTTGGAACAACTAGACACCAAATCCACCAAGAAAATAGCACATATAAAACACAACACCTAGGGTTAGGGATTGTGAATCATACCCGCATCCATTGCGAGAGCCGCTTGGAGGAGAAGGTAGCTAGGAGGGAGGAGCACCCGATCCACCCAAATACTCCGGGAGGGAGTGGACGGGGCAACTCCGGCGAGGAAGGGAGTCTCCGGCGACCTTGAGAGGAGAGAGAGGAGAGAGAGGCGCGTGGGGGGTGGAATAAACCGTTTTCCCCCTGTGGCCTCGTCCTCGGCCCTTTCAAGATCCGCCCAGGCCGGATAATCCGGCCCTAGTTTAGGGCGGATAATCCGGCCGGGCCGGATTTTCCGGGTCGCCAGGGGGGCGGATTATCCGGTGTTCGGAGAATTTCGAACACCGTCAATCCCGCCTATCTTTAATTGGTTATTTGCGTACCCATATGTGGTGCAATAAACTATCACCTCACATATAAGATGCATATTTACCAATAAGATGGGGCAACCTAGATCATCCGTCCGAGAAACCTCAAACTCCAAGTTTTTTACCAAACATGACACATGAGCAAGATGGAGATGGCTTATAGATGAGTGTAGGCTTGGGTTTTAGAAGACTCAAACTGTTAATGGTACATGATCACTCAAGTTTGCAAGATATGAGCAAATAAGGCCAAACTAGAGTGATTTCCCATAAGAACAAGGAGTTGTCAAATAAAATGCAATAAGATCCAAATAACTCCAACTCTTCACAAAGAAGAGTGTGGTGGCCTAGGCCACCATATATGAGTGTTGTGGCATGGCACCGCGAAGATATATCTTGGGTCCAAGACACTACTCATCATTGACGCTCACATATCAACATATGATATAAAGAGAATGATTTCTTAATGTTGGCATTATGGGGGGAGGGATAGCTCAATAATTTAAACCGCACTCCCCTATTTCCATGCCCACATCTAAACCAAATAAAGTTTTGAGACAAAGGTGTGTTTGCAAGATGGTCAAGCTATACTCCTTGAATCAATGATATTTAGCTCATTCCTCAAATAAGAGAATCTTGCTTCATCAAGAGGCTTCGTGAATATATCGGCAAGTTGATCTTTGGTTGGAACATAGATAAGCTCAATATCACCACGGGCAACATGATCCCTAATGAAATGATTCCGGATCTCAATATGCTTCGTTCTTGAATGTTGCACCGGATTATAGGCAATCTTGATGGCACTTTCATTGTCACATAATAGAGGCACTTTGTCACAAATGACACCGTATTCCTTTAAAGTTTGCCTCATCCATAACAATTGAGTGCATCCACTTGCGGCGGCAACATATTCGGCTTCGGCGGTGGAGAGAGATATACAATTTTGCTTCTTAGAAGACCAACACACCAAGGACCTACCAAGGAATTGGCAAGCCCCGGAAGTTGATTTCCTATCATCCTTGTCACCCGTCCAATCCGCATCGGTATAACCATTGAGAATAAAACTTGAGCCTTTGGGGTACCAAATACCATATCTTGGGGTATCAACCAAATATCGAAAGATTCTTTTGAGAGCCATCATGTGGCTCTCCTTAGGAGAAGCTTGATACCTTGCACACACACCAACACTCAACACTATGTCCGGTCTAGATGCACAAAGGTAAAGCAAGGATCCAATCATGGAGCGATATACCTTTTGATCCACCTCTTTACCATTGGGATCTAGTGCAAGATGACATTTGGTAACCATAGGAGTGGCCACACCCTTCATCTCGGTCATCTTGAACCTCTTGAGCATGTCTTGGAGATATTTTGCTTGGTTGATGAAGGTTCCTTCCCTCAATTGCTTGATCTCAAAACCAAGGAAGAACTTCATCTCTCCCATCATAGACATCTCAAACCTATCGGTCATAAGCTTTGAGAATTCATCATTGAAAGCTTTGTTAGTAGACCCAAATATAATATCATCAACATATAATTGGCAAACGAAAAGCTCCCCATTGACCCTCTTAGTAAAAAGAGTGGGGTCGATCAGCCCAACATCAAACCCACGGTCTACCAACAATTCCTTAAGGTGCTCGTAACAAGCTCTAGGAGCTTGTTTGAGACCATAAAGTGTTTTATCAAGCTTGTAGACATGGTTAGGAAAGTTGAGATCCTCGAACCCCGGGGTTGCTTAACATAAACCTCTTCATGCAAAGGACCATTAAGAAAAGCACTTTTCACATCCATTTGTTGTAACTTAAAGTTATGATGCGAAGCATAAGCAAGAAGGATACGGATGGACTCAAGGCGAGCCACGGGAGCATAGGTTTCTCCAAAGTCAATTCCCTCAACTTGAGAGAACCCTTGAGCCACCAATCTTGCCTTGTTCCTCACAACATTTCCAAACTCATCTTGCTTGTTCTTGAAAATCCATTTAGTGCCTATAACATTGCGGCACTCCTTTGGCTTCTTAACTAAAGTCCACACTTTGTTGCGCTTGAAGTTGTTGAGTTCTTCATGCATAGCTTCCAACCAATCCGAATCTTCAAGGGCTTCAAATACTTTCTTGGGTTCCACTAAGGAGATATAAGCATGATGATGGCTAAAGTTCGCCAATTGCCTTCTTGTGGAAACCTTTGCCCTTACATCACCAAGAACCTTGTCATGAGTGTGTCCACGAAGTTCGAGGTTCCTTTCTCTTCTTGCTAGACGACGGGCCTCGATCTCCTCCTTGGTATTTCTAGGCCTTGGAGGTGTTACTTGATCAACTTGATCATTTGGGTCCCCGTCTTGACCTTCAACTTGAGCTTCCTCAATTACTTGGGGTTGCTCATCCTCATGTGCTTGATCTTGGACAATATTTGGTGAAGCGCAAATATCAAATGGATACTCATCGGAGCCATCATGAATTCTTGGTTGATCTTGTCCTTGATCTTGTTCATAAGGGAGAGGGTTTTCTTCTTGTTCTTGGGTTGGTGCATCATTAGCTTCAAGAGATGGGGTTTGTTGATGTTGAGAGGATGAGGGCTCCACCGTGGTAGAGCATAGTTCTTCCCGAGACGCCACACCGTGTCCCTCAATGGGGCGGAAAAATCCCACACCCATTCTTACTATGGCATCTTGAGGTATTTCATCACCTGCACATACATCAACTTGCCCCACTTGGGAGCCATCATTTTCTTCGAACCTCACACTACAAGATTCAATGATAATCCCGGAGGCTATATCAAAGACTCTATAAGTGTGAGATTCGGCACCGTAACCAACAAATATACCCTCCAAAGCTTTAGGAGCAAACTTAGATAAACGAACTCCTTTGATTTTGTAGAAACACTTACACCCGAACACCTTGAAGTATGAGATATTAGGCTTGTTCCCGGTGAGTATTTCATATGGAGTCTTGTTCAAGCCCTTGCGGAGATAGAGCCGGTTAGAGGAGTGGCAAGCGGTGGAGATGGCTTCCGCCCAAAAGTTATAGCGGGATTTATACTCCGCCATCATAGATCTTGCCATATCCATAAGAGTCCGGTTCTTCCTCTCCGCAACACCATTTTGTTGAGGGGTGTAAGCAGCGGAATATTGATGTCGAATCCCCTCATCACTAAGAAAATCATTGAGTGTATAGTTCTTGAACTCGGAGCCGTTGTCACTTCCTATTGCCATAATGAGGAGGTTGTGTTGGCGTTGCACCTCGGTAGCAAAGTCAATGAATATTTGTTGAGTCTCATCTTTCGTCTTGAGAAAGTAGACCCAAGTGTATCTTGAGTAATCATCAACAATCACCAAGCAATGTTTCTTCGCACCAAGACTTGCATGAGTAACGGGACCAAAGAGATCCACATGAAGGAGCTCCAAGATCCTCTTGGAAGAGATGATAGTCTTGCTTGGATGCGGAGAGTCATGCATTTTGCCTTCAACACAAGCCCTACAAACACGATCTTTGGAAAAAGACACATTTTCCATTAGTCCCACAATATGGTTCCCCTTGTGAAGACTTTGCAAAGTTCTCATGTTGACATGGGCTAGGCGGCGATGCCACAACCAACCCACGTCCGCCTTTCCGAATAGGCACATCGCACTTGTCGTGGTGGTCCCCGAAAAGTCCACCACATACAAGTTGTGTTCGCGATACCCAACGAAAGCGACTTTTAGAGTCTTGCTCCACAAGAGGACCACAATATCATTATCAATAAAGACGGCGAAACCCATCTTGCCAAGGGCGGAAACGGAAAGCAAATTGTAACCAAGGGTTTTGACAAGCATGACATCCACAAGAGTAATGTTGTGTGCAACCGCAACCTTGCCAAAACCCAATACCTCGGATGTAGAATTATCGCCAAAGGAGACGGTGATATCATTTATGTTAGGCCTCAACTCATTGACGAGGTTCTTGCCGCCGGTCATATGACTTGTACATCCACTATCAAGTACCCATTTTGAACCTCCGGCGGCATAGTCCTACATGAGATCAATTCTTGGATTTAGGTACCCATTTCGCAATGGGTCCTCTTTTGTTAGCAACAAGGGTCTTTGGGACCCAAATAGACCAAGCAACATAACCATCATATGGGCCAACATATTTAGCATAAACATCACCATAATAATCTTTAAATAAAACATAGTGAGGGTTAGCAATTCCCGCATCATCATCATTCATGGTTTTGCCCTTGGAGGCTTCACCATTAGTGACGACTTTCTTCTTCTCTTGTGCGGGCTTGGCCTTTTGCTTGTCTGCCTTCTTTGCCTTGGCATTATAACCAAGGCCCTCCTTCCCATTGTTTGATCTTTGCTTACTCAAAAGATCATCCAAAGAAAGTTTACTTTGGGGAGAGAAGGCCTTAGCAAGTTCATCCTTCAACCTAGCATTTTCCTCAACAATATTTGCATGATCACATAGAGGAGTAGAGGAACTAGGTACATCATATGAAGCAAGCCTAATTTGAAGTTGCTCATAGGATTTGGATAGGAGAGTGAATTCACTCTTCAAAGCTTTGTGAGCTTTGTCTAGTTCATCTAGATCCTTCACAAGTTTCTCATGATCAACCTCAAATTGGGCCTTTTCCTTTTTAAGCACTTTAGACTTAGCCCTAGCAAGATCTCTAGCTTTTGTGAGCTTGTTAATTTTATCTTGAGGCTCTTCAAGAGTTTCTAGCCTCTCCTCAAGAGAAGCTATAGTTTCTTGACTTTCCTCAAGAGCATTTTTAAGAGCATGGATTTCAAGAGAGTCTTCTCTCTCTATTTGACCCTTTTTCTCAAGCATATCACTTTGTTGAGCTATACGAACCATGAGGTTTGAAACATGCTTTTTAGTGTTACCTTGTAGGTTGAGAATGAAATCATCAAAATCTAGCATTTCTTGTTTCACTTTTAGACTAGCATCATCAACCCCTAGATCACTAGATATGTTAGGCATAGAGGGGCTAGGAGATGATACCTCGGAGGATTTAGCCATGAGGCAACTTTCTTCCTCCACATGAATGACCTCATTGGGGGATTCACTTGGTGATGAAGAGTTAGTGGAGAGGGAGGCAAGAGCGACCATCCATTAGAGGTTGCATCTTCTTCATCATCAACATCATCATCTCCGGAGGTATACTCTTCTTGAGTTGATAGCACAATAGATGTGTCCAAAGAGGACCTTGCCATGAAGCAATGTGCATTCTTGATATGAGAATTCTCATTGGGAGAGTCAAAGAGTGATGAAGAGGGAATGTTGGTGGTGACGATGAGCTTTCTTCATCTTCCTCACTACTAGAGCTTTCCACTTCATCGGAAGAATATTCTTCCCTTGTTACTAGCACAACTCTTGAGGGCCTCTTGCCCTTCTTGGTCTTGTTGTTGTAGAATTTCTTGTTGGGGGCTTTTGAATATTTGCCCTTTGTGTCTTTGCTCTTGTCCTTGGGAATGAGCCTCCCATTATGAAGCTCTCTATTCTCATAGGGGCATTCGGCAATGAAGTGGCGCTTGTCATCACAATTGTAGCATGATCTTGTCTTTTTTACCAAAGCTAGTGAACCCACTTTTGTTGTTCCTCTTGATGTTGTCTTCCTTGGCCTTGGAGGGATCAACCCAAAAGGATTTTGCATGGAAGGCCATGTGATCATGGTAGTGGCATTGCAAATCTTCCGGATAGGACATACTCCAAGATGCCCTATAAGATTCTTGAGGAATCACTTCTTCAACGGAGTTGACCACCAAGGAAAGATTGGAACCTTTTGCCATCCCAAGAGCTCGATTGCGAGAATCATGAGAGGTTTCCTCAAGCACTTTGAGAGCTTGCATCTCGTGCACGACTTGTTGAGAGGTGAGAGAGGAATAGCATTCCCTCCCCACAAGAGTCTTGACATCAATGGGTACAAATGGCATCATGCATTCAATGTACTTCTCCTTGATCCAAGAGTCATTGATGTGGGTGGCACCAATAAGCCGGAAGGCATCGGCAACGGTGAGAAGTCTTCCATACATGACTTCATGATCTTCATCCGGTAGCCTCATGAACCCTTCGGCTTTATTCTTAAGAGCATTATATTTGTTCCTCCTTGTGCTCTCACTTCCAATGCAACTCGCGGCTAAACCATCCCAAGCTTCCTTGGCGGTGGTGTAGTTCCGAACACGATGCAATTCCTTTGTCCCCACACTAGTTTGAATCATGTGCAAGGCGGTATTGTTGAGTTGACTATCAACCGCCTCTCTTCTAGTCAACTTGTCGGGGTTGTATGGCTTGAAGCCTTCCAAGATGATTCTCCAAAGTTCATTGGAGGCACTCGCAAACATGAGAGCGAAACTCAAATTGCCAAGTATCGAAATTCTCAATGGAAAACTTAGGTGGGTCGCCCGAATGTTCATATGGGGAAGGGGAACCGGTATATCGGGAGATAGAAAAGGTGGAGCTACTCGATTGTAGCTCTCACCTCCACTAGTTGTCCTAGGAGATGCAATGGGTTTTTTAAAGTGTTTAAGTTATCACCTTCCACGGGTTTGGTAGAGGAGGGTAATTCCGAAGCCTCACCCTCTTCTAACGCACCCGTGTCCTTTACCTCTACACTAGGAGCCTTGGGAAGGGCCGGAGCCAAAAGCTCGGCAATCATCTTTTTCATGCTTTCCATTTGGGCTTCCATGGAGGACTTCAACGAATTGAAGTCTTCCATGGAGACCGTCTTGGTGGCCTCTTCCGTGGGATCCTCGTTCGGCATACTCTTAGGCGGTTAAGCCCGAAATAAGAGCCGATGCTCTGATACCAATTGAAAGGATCGTATGCCGCACCCTAGAGGGGGGGGGGGGTGAATAGGTGCTAACCAATTTTTAGTTCTTTTTCAACTTAGGCTTGACACAAAGGTAAATTCTCTAGATATGCAACTAAGTGAATATACCTATATGACAAGGATATCAACTAAGCAAGATATAGCTACGCAATAGGAGATAGAGTGGGATAGAGGTAACCGAGAGTGGAGCACGCGATGACACGGAGATGATTCCCGTAGTTCCCTTCCTTTGCAAGAAGGTACGTCTACGTTTGGAGGAGTGTGGTTGCTACGCAAGCCAAACCAACAGACCACGAAGGCTTCACTCGGATCTCCCGTGAGCAACGCCACGAAGGCCTAGCCCACTTCCACTAAGGGATTTCCTCGAGGCGGAAACCGGGCCTTTACAAAGTTCTTGGGGCACACATCCACAACCAAATTGGAGGCTCCCAAATGCTGTAACAATACAACAATCAACAACAACACATCAACAACAAATCAACTAGGGAACCAAATAGGAACACTAGCATGAGATCCCTCAAACAAGTGAGGGGAAATGAAGAACGCTTCGGTGAGGATGTAGATCGGTGGCTTCTCCTTCGAATCTCCAAAGATCAAGAGATTTGGTTGGGGGAGGAAGGAGATCTTGCAAATCTTGTGTTTCTTGAGGTGGCTCTAATGGAGGTGAAGCTTGGCAGATTTCTTGTGCAATGATTGAGCAAAGGGGTAAGGAAGAAGAAGAGGGGTATAAATACCCCTCCCCAAAATCCAGCCGTTGTGCATTTCGGGGGCGGATAATCCGCCCTAAGTAAGGCCGGATAATCCGCCCCTCCCCCCGGATAATCCGGCCTCCGGGTACAAAACCATGACAATGTCCGGGCAAATGTCCGGCCCCTATACTGGTAGACAATTCTTCAAGTCCTTAGCCATTTTCGAGGGGGCCGGATATTCTTGAAATATCCGGCCCGGATAATCCGGCCCTGGTACAAAACCGGGACAATATCCGGGCAAATGTCCGGCCCCTATACTGAGCCACAATTCCCAGAGTCCTTAGCCGAAATTCAGGGGGCCGGATATTTTGGAAATATCCGGCCCGGATTATCCGGCCCGGTGAGTTTTCTGCGAAACTTTTTGACAAGATCTGACCACATCCAACACACATACACATGTATCTATGTAATCCCTGTACCACTTAAACAACCATTAGTGTATCACATACATTGACATCAAACACACAAAACATAATATGAGAGATGTTCTTTCAACGGTAGACGGCATACTCGGCTTCATTGTCTGCAATGAAGTCGATAGCCCTGACCAGCAAGTTAGGCTGGAACAGTTGTGCCTTGCAGACGAACCGGGAAGTGAAGATCGTCTTCATCTGAGCGTAGTTGGTGATCGGGGTGCCGACGTACTGACGGTGCTTCGGGTACCGCTGCAATCCACAAGGAACACCTGTTAGTGCGGACGACATTGACATATATATACTTTCAGATCAATGCGGGAACTCAATGAGGCTTAGTACCTGGATGTACTCGTCTGCCACCCCTTCATCACCGCTGTAGAAGCAGCAACCATCTTCGCTCCAGTTCAGAATAAGATCGGATTTCATCTTCATGATGACGCTCCACTTCGTCCTCCAGTTTCTGATGTGGTTGTACAACTGAAGAGTGGTGACATGTACGCCGGCGAATGCAAGAACATCCGTGGCTACCTTCTTCATCTGATGCTCCTTGAATCCCATGTTGAAGCAGATGCCGCTACGGACGAGCTGAACCAACCGGTTTAGCACAAACTCTGATAGCTCAGGTTTCCAAACCATGGCTGGTTTGCTTGCTATCAGAGATGGCTGAGCATTCACAGTTCAGGGGAGCCCAAACGTATGATCGCCTATATGACAAACACTAGCAGATCAATGAACAACCACATGGAATCCTTAAGCACTAGCAGATCAATGAACTACCACATGGAAATCCTTAAGCACTAGCAGATCAATGAACTACCACATGGACATCCTTAAGCACTAGCAGATCAATGAACTATCAGTACCACATCAATGAACATCGAGGTAGGTAAGATCGGTCTTACAGTCAAAGGAGCCACATGCAGCACCGAGGTAGGGGAAGCAGGGGACCCTGACGAAGATGCAGGCAGCACCACCGTCCCAGTGGAAGATGCAGGCAGCACCACCGTCCCCGTCGTAGAGTCAGATGGAACCTGGAGAACCTCCACCGGCGACGAAGGAATGTCCTACAATGGATTCGTTCAGACCCCGGTTGTGTACCCAAAAGATCTAGATCTAAGGCTAGGGTTTGCAGAAGCTTACCACAACCGAAGTCATCGACGCAGACAAAGAAGACGACCATCCTCCGTGGCCAGTAGCCGTCGCCACAGCCGTCGTCGCCGCCGCAAGCCTCGTCGACCGTGCGGGTGAGGTAGAGCCAGCCATGTCACTAGATCGGGGACGCTGAATGAGCTCGAAATGGGAGAAACGAGGATTTGGATTTGCCGGTGAGAGAGCTGCCCCTATATACGGTGGCGAAAATTCGACCGCGTGACCGAATTCAGCCCGAGAATTCGTCGTCCCGCGCGAGCTCCCGCCATCTCCCGCGGTGGCTCTGCGAGGGCGCCGCATTCTCCACTTGTGCGGAAACAGGGGTGACCCGCTAGAAACGGCTGAACCGGGCGTTCCTTTAGAGCCTGGTTCGAGGGTACTTTGAGAAACGGTTCGTGCAAGAACGCGACCTCGATCAGGTACTAATCGGGCCGGAAAAAGCTGGGCCGATGCAAGGCAAGGAGATGGAGGCAACCAAACACGGCCCTAAACTCCCATCTCCAGATCCGGAAACGAGTTGGACGCCTAGGCCCACCGGCTCGCGCCTGGTGTCCACGCAACTCTTCGACCGGCGCCGCCGCTGCCATGCTCGGCCACCTCCGGCGATCCACCGGCGTCCTTCGCCGCCTACAGATCGCCAGCTCGGCCGCCTCCGACCCTACCGCTGTCTACGCGTGAGTTCCCTTCCCTTCACCATATCCCCTCTCAGAACCGTTCCCTTTTCGTGCTCCCTTCCTTGAGAATCAACCCGTTCCTTGTCTGTTGTTAGTTGGTTGCTCCATTTCTGCTGCAAGATCAAAATTTTCTACCTAAATATCAGTGCGAACTAAGATCTTGTAGTAGAACATGTGCTGATGTTTCTTGGTCTTTCAATTCCGTTCCATTACAAAGATAACTCTTGATAAATGTAGAACTTTTGTCACCTCTGACATTGCTTACTTTAGCCGAATTATACTGTCTGCATTATCCAGGGGATGGAGTTCAAGTGCCGAGGCCCCCTCCTTTGGTTCATGTAAGACCTCCTCTCTTCCACTTTGCGAATCACGGTTCATTTCATTTTCTGGAGGATTGACACAATGACACGTTTGATGAAGTCTTTCTAATCCATGGCAGGTTGGTACAGCAAGCATAGTGCCAGAAATTTCTCCACTGATGATAAGATTATTACCACTGGCGAGTTAGGGCCAAGTACATCCGTGAAGGTATAACTTTGGACTGAATCATAGCCCCGTGCTTCGCTTGCAGCTTCTTTTACTTCGATGGTTTGAAGAATTTGACTTGCTTCACAGGATAATGATGCAATCAATGATCCCATACAAAACAGCACAAAGGTGTTGAAACAAGGGCCTGTTGGGCACACCCTTTCATCATCAGAGAAAAGGAAATCTCTTGTCAACACTGTATGTTTTGATGTTGTCTAAAAAAGAGCTGCTTATTCATTGCAATACGCTGAATTGTTTCCATGTTCATTTGGTTTTGCTAAGCATCTCTTGGTTCGAGCGACAGAGTGACTTATCATATGCAGCTTAATATGCAGTAACTACTAGTACATAAAAAAATTCCAATGGGATTCACCTGAGTACGCAAATTGTTGCCTTCAATTGTGTAGGACACAGTATGGATCGGTTGTGCTTCTTAAAATTCCCCCAACTAAAGATCTTTATCTGTTGCTGCATTTAGCTACTACTGCCCAGTGGAGCAAATTAATTAACAACTACGATCCCCAAATTGCAGCTCCTTGATCTTGAAGATTCTGAAGAAGCTGTTTACAGCACCCTTGATGCATGGGCCGCCTTTGAGCAGGACTCTCCAGTAGTCTCAATAAAGAAAGCAATTGTAGCTCTTGAAAAGAAGGAACAATGGAATATGATTGTCCAAGTATTGCAGATTATAGTTTACTTGATTTCAGTTGTATTTATCTCTTACAGTATGAATTAAATCTCTGCTAACAACACACCTAGGTAATTACATGGATGTTGAGCAAAGGGCAAGGAAATACGCTCGGAACATACGAGCAGTTAGTGCGTGCACTTGCGAAAGACAACAAAGCTGAGGAAGCACATGAAATCTGGGAGAAGAAAGTGTCCCATGACCTGCGTGTAGTTCCTTGGAGTTTCTGCCGTCATATGTTGGCTACTTACTACAGAAACAATATGCTAGATAGGCTTATCAAGGTATGGACCTCAATAGCTTCTACTCTTAACAGAGTACTTGTCTGTTCTTTTACTTGAAGCTGATTAACTTGTAATTTGTACTATTATATTATATTATATTGTACTGCAACTTATGTGGATCACCCTTCCCTGCCTTTTCTGATGGCTTAGCTTTTCAACGATCTTGAAGCATGTGGTCGTAGTAAAGGACGTATACGAAGAGTTAAAGTTGCATATGAAAAACTTGGCCTATTAGAGGAGAAGGGTTTGTACAACATGCCATCAGTCAGTGATAGAAAGAATGGTCGACACTTCATGAAGACTGAGAAGAAAGCTGGTTAGTCATGTGGCGTTTGTACCCTTTTCTTTATCCAATGATGCTGAATCATTTCTGACACGTTAAAATGGCTTTTTTTTGTTAAATCCAGTTACATATGTGTGTAACTAACTTACTGATGGGCTTACATGCTCCATTTAAGTAAAATAAGACATCAACAGCTCTAAATGTATTAATTCTGGACAAATACCGGAAAACTTGCATCTTATTTCCCATTATGTCCATCCTGTAGGTCCATGGTATGTTAATGATTTGATTTACTCTTTCCAGAACTGGTTCCTTTGAATTTTGGTACATCTATAACCAGTTGGGTATCCACTCAAATTTTGTACTCCTTATGTTCGTGAAATAGATGTCTTTATATGAATATGTTGGTCAAATTGTGCAGAGTCGTTATGTTATGAAATAGTTTTTAATGACTATTTTAAATGGTAGCATTTTTGACCTAATCAATCTAAATAGAATTCATATACTGCTTTTTCTTGACAAAGAGATTCAAAATGATTTCTAAAAAGTCATCTGTTTCTGAACAGAGCTGTTACGTGCACCTGGTATTCATCTTTCAGTATAGTAGTTTGGTATCGAGAAAAGGCCAGTCGTTTTCACGCGGCAGACGTGCTTGGTATATTTTGGAGATGTGTGATTTTCCCAGTGTTGCAATTATATGCTGCTTGTTCAGATTAGGACAAATTTTGACAATCGCTTTGTAACATGATCGTGGAATTTCCATTATTTTCTGATTTTCTTGGGTCATTATCAGGCAAATGTTCTGGCAGCTACTAGAAACCACTTCGTTTGCTATGGTGCTGTAACTAAAATTTAACACTACCTTTTTTCAGACAAAGGCACGAAACAATGCAAGGTGAAAACATCTGAAAGTCTACCAGTTAACACTTGCCCTTCAGATAAGGAACCGGCTGCCAGCAGTAGTCAAGATACAAAGTAAAGCAATGCAATTGCTGGCATATTTGAATACAGTTATGTTTCTTGTAACCGCCAACTCTGCCATTTTATCTCGTTGTTCCCCTTTCAGATCCAGTACCCATGGTGCCATCGGAATCAGACAAGAAACTGATAGAGCTAATATTATAATACTCCTACTAACACTTCTGCGCAACACCTTGTTTCTTAAATCTTTGATCTTTAGGACAATTTTTTATTTCTCAATTGTTAGAGGAATTGTTGGCTAAATATTATAATATCTGAGTATTGTAATTTGCGGGCACTTGAATGTAATCAACTAAGGCAGTATACATGTGTTGACATCTTTTGTTGCACAATGGGCAGCCAAATTCTTCAATTCCTTTTATGCGCAAGAGTCGAGTCGAATCTCTGGCCCTTTGAGGAATTTTCATCCTCTAATAGTATGTACCCTATGAAACTTCATTGTATTTTTTATTTATTTTGACAATCAATACCACATATATTTATAGCAACAAATAGTACATGGTAGAGATACATGAACTAACTCCAACGATTACAAAATAAAGTCTAAAAGATAGTAACAAATCTTCGAGGTCTTCAATTTCTTTATTCTTTCAGAACACAATCTTGTACTCTTCTGAAGGCAACCAAAGATAGATAACGAACCATAGACCTGTAGATACCGACGAAAGTTCTCCCATAATTTTTTGAGCTGCAATGCCAAGGCTGCGTCCACGCACGCAACCATTAAAGCAATCATACAACATCGGCAAGAGTACCAACACCAGTATGTCAGAGAATAATAACCGACTAGCTTTGTCGTCGTCGATGGAGAGCCGAGAGTACGAATCACCATTGTCGAGGATGTAGCAGCCGGGACAAAAACTGCGAGGATAATCCTCCTCGCGGCAACAACGACAAAAGATCCAAAATCATTCTGGCGAAGCAAGATCCGAAAGCACATACCTAGAAAATTGTGATTGTTCAACACCACCATTGATGCCGGGAAGAAGATCTCGTCGCCGAACGAAAGGCCGAAGATCACTTATTGCAGACGATGCCATCTCCATTGAGGGGAAACCAACAAGAAAGCGGCTACCAAAATCCTAACATAATTTAATGAAAACAATACTTTTATTCGAAACTTCACGCATAGATCGGGTTCCCCACTCATCCCAACGCCTGCGAAGCCGACCAGAGGAGGGGGTACCAATCTATGGAGGAGGATGAACTGGAGACGGCTAGGGTTGAGGCGGCGGCTGAGAGGATAGACGGGATTTCCTTCCTTATCTTCCGTACCGTAAGGTATGTAAGTTTTATTGATTATATGAAACTTTATTGTTGTTTAGAGTATGTATGCTTGCTTCAAAAACGACATTGGCGCGATCCCATCTTTTAGATGAGGAAGAATAGAACTCCAGAAACAGAGAAAGCAGTGATTGAGCTATGCCAGCGAAATGCCAATAAGCTCAGTGCTCACTGTTGCGTTGCCGTTCGTTTGAGTACAGCTTTGACATGCCACTTGCCACCAATCGACAAATGCAACCAACGGTTGCAGTCACCAAACTGACATTACAGCAGCCATACCGGTACTGGTATCTTATTGGTCGAATCTCAAAACAAGTTGTATTGTTGTTAAAACCACAGCTCGTGCATCATCCACTTGATGCAGATAAGAACACACATAGTTAAATCAGTTTGACTCGTTAGGTGATTGCCGATTTCTGTAAATATACTCCCATCACTTTGGTGATACAATTTCTCTGTAAAAGGTAGCGCTTCTAGAAACTAGAAATGGTCATCAAGAAAACACTGATAAACTTTCAGCTCAGGTGGTGCGAGTCATGTTCATGATGACCTTCCAGAGGGCATTTGCAACGTTTCTGCAGCTCCAGGTACTTCGCCATGTCAAACCCATGCTTGGCGCAGAGCTTTTTCCTCCTCGACTCAAACATCCTTTCCATGAAATCCTGGTACGTCGGGTCTCTTGAGGTGATAAGGAAATAGGCGTAGCCGACGAGCAGCCCAGCGGTGGTTGTGAAGAAGGCGATCGGCTCCATCACGTCCCATGAGAATTCCCAGAACGTGAGACGGAAGAAGAGTCCGACCTGGGTCATGAAGAACCCTAAGCCAGTCCACAGGACACGCCTGACTTGCTTGTGTGCCAGCTTGTCAATTTCCTCCTTCTTTTCCTGGAGCTGTTTGAACTCTTCTTGCCTCGTGTCGTTATCTGCTGTGAGTGCAAGCGGCACAGCCCTTCTGACCAGGTCCACAACCTACAAACAGTCGATAACCATTCAAAACAGGCAATGACCATAAATCTTCCAGCTGAAAATTCTACAGCATGCCCATATTTAATGTAGCATAGATAAAATATTCAGCTATTACCAAATAATACAGAACCATACACAATTGATCCCCACAAAAGACTTGCAAAACAATTCACACCCAGATAACTGAGATAAGCCGATAAGGTGCGGCAGTTGTAAGCTTTTGAGCCAAAAAAAAGGAGTAGATAAGTGTCACCCGAAGATGAAATAGGTATTACTTGCTAGTTGGAATTCAGGCTGGAAGAAAAGGAAAACAAGGAAACCACAGTATTATTAGAGTCGATGAGGTATTTTGGGTTTCTATTGGGCTGCAGTAAATAGGATTAATTACATTTGGATCCACCAAGGAAGAGGGGGCGAGCACGCAGCCAATTTTTTGGCCAAGCTATTCCACGCCACCCGCTCGCCTTGGCGCTTGCATACACGGGAACACTGGGCAGACCAAAATTTTGGCGCTCGTCCAAACAACAATAAAACTTCATGGGCTTGCCAATTCTTTTGGTATGGTCAACTTTTGTTGTAATCAGAACACACACTTATTGACCCACATGTCAGGTGGATACTTAGGTGCCTTTCTGCTCTTTTTCCGCTCTTAAGTGGTGTATGCATCACCTACATAGGAATACAAGATTCCACTTTTCTGCTCACAGCATTCTAAGGTCCTTGTTCTGGCCAGGGTGGGTGAAGGGAAGGGAAATCCCTTATTTCAACCACACGATGTGAATTGTCAAATCTTGTTTTCGTTAACTCGGAAAAGAATGAATCTACGGACCATTTGATTATATGCTACTTCAGCTAAAAAAATGTTACCTTGCAATTATACCCAACACCAGTCCCTCCACTACTTGACGTTCAATTAAACTTGGCTACGGAATTAAAACAGCAGCCAATGTCATCTAGTAATCCATTTGGACCCACAAATCTGTGTCTACCAGATTCCAACGGCACAACGGTGCAAACAGGGCACCATGACCCCCAAATACATACATTTCATACTTGTAGCATAGTAATACACTGGAAAAGAAGAATATGTGAACTGGATGAGATTGCAACATATATTTGTACAAAACTCGATCAGCTTTGAGCAGGCACCTATATTCAACCGATGCAGCGATCTGATAATTAGTAATTTTAGAGCATCCATTTCATAAACATGACCAGTCAAGTAATTGAATCTGTCGAACAATTTCAAAAGAAAGGCTGCTCTACCAGTAAATCTCTGTCTGTCTGCGCACCTCGTTTAATTAGGTTTAGCTACAAACTTGGTGAGGCGCAACGCGAGGAAGAATCTAAGGGAGCAGTAGGAAATGCTCACCTTCTCGGGGTGGAGGTAGGCCTTATCCCGGAAGAGCAGCACGACCCCGGCGTCGTCCATGGCCCGGGCCAGCGTCTCGGCCTCGGCGCGCGTGCGGGCGGCCCCGGCCTCGACGCAGGCGTCGAGGAGCTCCCCGTAGCCGACCACCTCGCCGCGCCCGTCCTCCCGCAGGCGCCGCTTGAGCGCCTCCACGCCCACGAGCCGCACCAGCCGCCGCGCCTCCGCCGCGGTCACCTCCGCCTCCGGACCCAGACGCGGCTGCGGCGGAGGAGGGGAGAAGAGGCGGGTGTGGCGCAGGGTGCAGGCCGCCGTGGAGGGGGCCGGATACTGCGAGCGGAGGAGGCGGGACGCGGCCGCGCGCCACATCGTGGCGGTGGTGGGCGGTGCCGGTGGCCGGTGGCCGGCGCGGAGACTTTGCACGATGGGCTTTTGGGAATGTGGGGAGGCGTTTCCCGTCTATCTATCGCCGTCAGGGCCGGAGATGGCGCCGGCACATAATATTCAGATCTTCTGGGTAATCCCTTGATAGCGATATGCTTTTCCGTCTGTCGCCGTCGGGGGCGGCGAGTGTGCTTTATTGACCTCTTTTTTTCTATGGGACCTTTTTCTAAGATTTCGTATGCAATTGTTTTGACTTCCTCCGACGGCTAACTGGCTAAGGGCACAAAATAAACATAAATAAAATAAAAACCTCCCCCAACATAGAGAACGGAAATGGGATAAAATGCTTCCAACAGATATCATGACATAAACCTTTAGATAAGATGCCACTACATATATATTTGAGAGCAAATAAAACTTTAGTTTTTTTAAAAAATAGTGGGACGTTTTAATTCTGCTTCCCTGCCGCGATGCGACGGTGGACGTCTGATTTTCGAAACGTCCCGCGCGATGCTAACTTTTAGTTTTCTAGTTTGTGTTTCTAAGCTACGTGTAAGCATACCACTTGTCGCGACAGAAGTTGCCGCGCAATTGGGATCCAGTAAGAAAGGGTGTGAGAAAATCTTTTTTTGTTTGGACCCGTTGTAGATGTTATACCTTATATTAGTCTCTTCATGAAATTAAGGCACAAGAATGCACTCAATCCAAATTTGACATGTCAAATTTTATGAGAACACCACACTAGTGGAATACATTTAGCAATGCCTAAATGGTTACTCGAAAGTCATAAGGGTCGATCGCTTAAGGCGCGCACCATCATTTGGCGGCGCAAGGAGGTGGACACCAGCACGCCGTCTGGAATTCGTCATACCAAGGTGCTTTGTGGCCTCACCATTCTAGTTCTAAAACGATTTGGTTGTGCCTTCCACGTTTGATAGTTGTCCATAAATAGATCATTTGCAGCCATGACGTGGCTTGCCCGCTCCCATACTATTCAAACACATGCCTTTTGTGGGCCCTGAAGTTGAGAACCCTCATCGATAATACTACCATAGAGTGTAGTGTCTTTTCTTGCACGACCAACCTCTCGTTGAAGATGTTCCGCCTTCCGCCCCCCCCCCTCGTCTTTGTTGTCTCGGCCCAAGAAAACCTCACGGTGCCAATGGAGCTCCAAGACAAATGTTGGATCTGAAACATTAGCTCTGATCAACACGTTGAAGACTTTTTGGAGCTATGGATGTCATCGTTTCGTCACATTCTTCTCAAGTTCAATCCCCGGAATCAATCCGGTGGAAGCTCACCGTACGTCTTTGGTTCCTAATCGGTGCGATCGGCATACCATGTGAAGCTCATGGGTCAGTCCCGCACTTGCAATGTCTAAATGTGAAAGACCCAATCCAAACGCAGATTGTTAATTCTCCGCCTAGATGGTTTTAATGGAAATATTATTAACTTGGAAATCTTGCGATCCGGGGGTGCCAGATACTGCACTAGATCTACAACCTTTGTTACATCGACCATTATTGAGATTGCACCTTCACCGAGGATGTGTGGCAAACTTTTATGCTTCTGGAATGACCTAAACTACAACATCGAAACTTTTCCCTCATTCTTCAGCTCTTGGTGACATGATTCCCTTACCATTCTAGAGAAATTAGAGTGTTGGATTTTCAAGAAGGCCAGCCGTCTTTCCCCTGCTAACATTGAGTGGCGGCAGAATACAAAATAGGTGGATCTTCTTCCAAAAACCCATCAAATATTCCGGTATAAAGTGATTAACATCTTGAAGTTTCCTCATGTTGGATGAGATCATGTGGAAGTTAGATTTTAGCCGGTTGTCCAATCTTAAATAGTTCCTAAAGCCACGAGTAGCTAGCCTTTTTGTTAGATCACTAGTGGAAAACAGGCCTTTTGATCCGGGTGGTTAGGGCCTTTTGTCGCGGGCGGCCAGCCGCGACAAGCAAGGCGCGATAAAAGGGAGGCCTTTTATCCCGGGTCACTTACGACCCGCGACATAAGGTCCACCACGTGGCAGCCGCCGGGCGCGCAGGGCACAGGCCCTTTTGTCGCGGGCGGTATTACCACCCGCGACAAAAGGCCCTCTACGTGGCGCGCGCACAACGCTTCTGCTTTAGGGTTTGAGGGGTGCAGCACCCCTCCCCCCCGCCACCGACCGCCTGTTATATCATTTTCTTCGTTCGAAAATAAAAGTTGCATATATTTGTACGCTACTAGAAATTGTACACGTTCATTCAATATATATATATATAGATCGATCAAACAAATGTTGGATGCAAAAGTCGATTCCTCTTTACATGTAGCCCTTACATATATATATACATTTAGCTCACGATCGACAAGCGGTACTAACGACCGTCTATTTGGAGGTAGAGCATCTATTTGGACTAAACAAGCCTTTGTTGTTTAGTACATCTTTAATCAAAAGTCCCGCCAGTTCCTCCGCGATTCCTAGTGCGTGTTCCTTTGGTTGGAGTCCGTCCCGCATGATCTCGACCTATATACGAAAATGAGATGAGTATGACTATATCGGTCTTGATAACGAAATATTGATGATAATAAATAAAGTTGTGAACTTACGTTGAATTTATTATTGTTCTGCTTCTCGATGGTTAACATGCGAATGGACTCGCAAACGTAGTATCCACATAGATTCGTCCCTTGTGGCTGCTGGGGGCACGGTACGGGAGTAAATGTTAGCTTCTCCGCCAGTGTTTCGTTCTTACGATGTCTCTTGAAAGCGGTCCAAGCCCCGCGGTGCAAAAGAATGATTGAATGAGTGGATAATTAATTGATATCTCACGAATGATAAAGCGCGGCGATGAAGGAAATTACACTTGGAGCAACTTCGCAAGTCCCGGAACCCGTCCACGCCTCTACTCGGTGGGTCTTTTACCTCAACTAGTCCCTTATCGGGTTGAATGTCTAGTAGAATCCAGTGGAAGCTGCACATGTTATGCATATACGTCAGGAATTACACTTAACATCGAGTAAGAAAAATTGAATGTGCATAAAGATCATTAAGACTCTCACTCGTAGTTGTAAGGAAACAATATTGAATCACGAAATATTGCTCCCCCAAAAACCTTAGTAGGTTTCCCCCGTTTCTTGGGCATTAAACTTTACCGTTTGAGCATGTACTTTATCCGGGTCAATAAACCCAATATTGATAATATTATTACTTTTGCATTCACTGATCTTCGATCCGCATAAGAGAACACATAAGATATAATGAGTATATATATGCAATGAAAACGAACATGAACTGAATGAAAATGAACTTATATGTAGTTAACAACTTACAAGCAATAGCAACTCATGAGAGATTTGTCGAGGGCATCTAGATTGAATAACTGCCAGAGTTCATTCATCTCAATATGGATCTCCTCCTTTCGGTAGTAATATTCCCATGGTATACTCGCCACGATGAACCTTATGTTCTCCTTGCATGCATCAAGGTACCACTGATGCAAATTCCGCATATGTGTTGGCAGTTTAAGCAGCTGCTCTGTGCCGACCAAGTCGGCCCCGTAGACAAATTTAGGAGCTATATCAGCAGTGGAGTACTGCAGCATCTGCTGCATACATCAATTCCTCCACGGTAACGTCACAGTGCAGCCGCTAGCTTTGCGAGCTTCTTCCATATTGAAACCACCATGTTCCTGGTACAGCTTGGGAACATTAAGCACTTTGAGTGGTGGGATCGATTGTTTGGGCTGAGCACCGAGGAGGGGAACTTCCTTTCTCTTTTTGCCTTTTGTCGTTTGCTTGGCCTTGAGGGGTGCACTTGTTGAACTTGACTTTTTCTCGCTTGCACTTCTAGCCGATGATTTGCTCGTGCCGGCAATGTCCTTCTCCTTAGCCTTTTCAGCATTCTTTGTGTCAATTACCTTCGCAAGAGTGCGTGTATAGTCATCCTTCTTCTCGTGTAAGTCATACTCGCGATGGTGTGTTCGGAAAACTAGTAGCATATGCTATTTGCTTCTCTGTGTATGGCTCGGCGCCGGAGGTTTTGGCTTATGAAAAAAATCATAATTGATTTTCTTAACAATGGCATCATTTTCCTCCGGGGTACGATCGTAAGGACGGGGGGAGGAACCTTTGGTACTTTTGGGAGGGGCGACCTCTTGGGGACAGGACTCTTGAAACGCTTCCGGCTGGGTGCATTCCGAGTCTTTTTGGGCGGAGGCGGCGGCGCTGGAGATGGAGATGGACTACCGATGTCGTGGTCGACGTCGTACCCACGGGGTGATGGTGGCGACATGTGATCGGTAGGGAGGAGGTGATGGTGGCCTGCGATCACCTGGAGGAGGTGATGGTGACAGGCTGGGACGACCGGTACTAGGTGCTACCCAGCCTGGCAGCTTGATATTCTTCTTTTCCCAGAGAATTATTTCTCCCAGCACCTCTCTGAGTGTAAGCCCCCCATCACCTCCAGGGATATCGAGCTCCAATGTCCCCCACGATGGGACAACTGAATCCACCCCGACACGAGCATATCCAGCTGGAATCGGATTGCCATGCCATGTTGCCGGCTCACCTTCGAGTCCAAATGCCGGTAAGACATAGCCGACCGCCACCTTAACGAAACCTTCCCGAACACCTCATGGAGATCACAAGGTGTTTGCTCCTTGATTCCATCCAAGGGGTCGCCAGGACCGGCATCTATCATCATCCGTGTAGGAGGGGCCTCCGAGTCGGCCACGCTGTTGTCTCGTCGCTGAGATATTTCAGCGGTATTATCTGGCGGGCGCTGTCCTTTTAGTTCATTTATCTCCCGCCGCTGCTGCTGAAGCTCCCGCTGCTGCTGGTCAAGTCGGCGTTGGAACTCGGCCATCCGGTCATTCTCGCACCTCCAGCTGGCGTTGTTTAGCTCTCGCTCGGCTTCTATAAGTCTCCGCGTCGGCCGGAAACCCAAGCGACCACGGAACACTAGGGCCGAAGCCTCTTGTTCGTCCTCCCTTCTCGAGATTACCGAGGACAAGTGTCAGCAAGTCTTTCTCTCTATCGGGAGCAAACTTTAGTTTTCCCGCCTTTATATCTGTCGTCACTTCAATCCATTTTTGCCTGGGTACCCTAACCCTGGTGTCACTTTCAACAATGTTCCCTGTCTTCATGTCATACTCACAGCCATGCGCGAGGAACCAATTTCGAGCCCTTGTGTCCCATCCTTCTCGCGTGGGTTCTGGAGTGATCCCGTTCAGCTCCATCTCGGCCTCTTGTGCATCCCACTTAGGCATGGCTCTTCCGTAGCCCCCTCGCCCCGTATGATGGTGATACTTCTTCTCGCTTGCATTCTTCTTGTTTTTCGCCGACGAGTTCACAGCCTCCTCCGATTCTTTGTACCTCACAAATTCTTCCCGGTTATGCTCCTGCTTCGCTAGGTAGTTCTCGAATAATGGAGGCTTCTTGTCTTTCTTATAATTTTTCCATAACCGGTTCTTATACGCCCGGAAAAGTTCCCCCATCTTCTTAAGAGCCCATTTCTTCACTAGCTCTCGCTGCTTAGCATTCTCAGACTCCGATCCCAAATCCGGCAAAGTGAAATGTGCCATCAGGTCTCCGAAAAGTGTGTCTTTGTACCTATCGGCAACCTGATTTTCGGACACATTCTTCGTCTTGTTCCATTCTCTCGACGGTGATCGGGACACGATCTCTAACCACAACTCCGCACTGATTTTTGAACTTCACTCCGACATTCTCGGGTACCACCGGTTGGCCTTCCGGTGATATAGCTTCAATTGTGAAGTGGTCTTTCTTGGTCAACTTCTTTGCCGGGCCTCGTTTCTCTATCTTATCTTCGGAGGCCTAAGAGAATACATATAGAATTGCATTAATGCCTCTATACTAATGCCTCAATACATATGTACATATAGAATTCCATTAATACCTCGTCACCGGAGCCGTCGTCGGCTTCTCCGTCACCGGAGCCGTCGGCTTCTCCGTCACCGGAGCCGTCGGCTTCTCCATGACCGGAGCCGTCGGGTTCTCCATGACCGGAGCCGTCGGCTTCTCCATCACCGGAGCCGGCTCGGTCGGCTTCTGTACCATCGCGGATTATGTCCGCGAATATGTCTTCCTGTTCCAAGTCCCGTTCGAATTGATCCATTGTTTCGCAAAAGAATTAAATCGATAAGTAAATGTTCAAACACAAACCAAACCCTAACCCTAATCAAACACAAACCAAACCCTAACCCTAATCGGCGACACGTGTTTGCGAGAGGGAGAGGGTGTCGGCGACGCGTGTTTGCGAGAGGGAGAGGGTGTCGGCGACGCGTGTTTGCGAGAGGGAGAGTAGTGTCGGCGACGCGTGTTTGCGAGAGGGAGATGGTGTCGGCGACGCGTGTTTGCGAGAGGGAGAGGGTGTCGGCGACGCGTGTTTGCGAGAGAGGGAGAGAGGGTGTCGGCGACGCGTGTTTGCGAGAGAGAGAGAGAGAGAGAGAGGGTGTCGGCGTCGGTTGTTCGCGAGAAGGGAGAGAAGAGGGGAGTTGCGGCGTCGATGGTTTTCGCGAGAGGGCGAGAAAAGAGGGAGTTGCGGCGTCGGTGTCGGCGTCGGTACTATACTAACTATATACAAAGAGGGAGTTGCGGCGTCGGTGTCGGCGTCGGTACTAACTAAAAAATACTAACTAAATAGATACAACAAACTTAAACTAACTAACTAAAAAATACTTTAAAAAACTTAAACTAACTAAATACAAAATACTAACTAAATAGATACAACAAACTAAATAGATACAACAAACTTAAACTAACTAACTAAAAAATACTTACAAAAAACTTAAACTAACTAACTAAAAAATACTTACAAAAAACTTAAACTAACTAACTAAAAACTACTTACAAAAAACTTAAACTAACTAACTAATAATTAACTCAAAAAAAAAAAAAAAAGGCCGGGGGTCGGCACGGCGGGGCGGCGCCGGGGGGTCTACCTGCGTGGAGGGGGCGCGGCGGCGGGGGCGGCGCCGGGGGTCGGCACGGCGGGGCGGCGCCGGGGGTCGGCGCACGGCGGGGCGGCGCCGCGGGGGTCGGCACGGCGCGCGGCGGCGCCACGCGGCGGCGGCGCGCGCGGCACGAGAGCCGGCGCGGACGGGCGCGGCGGCTCGGACGGGCGCGGCGGGGCGGAGAGGGCGCCGGAGGAGCTCGAGGCGGCGACGGCAGCGACGGCGGGCGGCGGTGGATTTCGGCAGCCTGACGGCGCGATTTTTGCAAAGGAAAATGGCCTCCGGGTGTCGCGGGTGGGGGCTCCGCCCGCGGCGGTAGGTATTTATACCTAGTGCCTTTTGTCGCGGGTGGGGGCTTGACCCGCGACAAAGGGGGGTCTTTTGTCGCGGGTCAAGCCCCCACCCGCGACAAAAGGGGGGGTCTTTATCGCGGGCCGTGGCTCGACCCGCGACAAAAGGGGGTGGGAGGGGGAGGCGGCCGATCCGCGTGAAGCGCATCCAACGGCTCCGGCCGTTTGAATCCAACGGCCTGGAGCCGTTGGACGCGGATCAGGCCTGGACCGTTTTTGTTTTTCTGTTTTTTGTTTTTCTGTTTTTTGTTTTTCTCGTTTTTTTAATAAAAACTATTATTTCAATAACTTTTAAATGGTAACTCAAAAAGAAAAGTGTTATATATGAAAATTGATCAGAAAAATCCAATGAACATGAATATGACATCCATAGAACTATTTGCATCTCGCATATATAAATGCTGACACGTGCCTCGCCCGCCGATGCGGCGTGCGACGTGTAGCCACCGCCGACACGTGCCTCGCCCCGCCGACGCCGGCGTGCGACGTGTAGCCACCGCTGACACGTGCCATGCCCCGCGTGCGCTATAGAGCGACGAGTGCGGGCGCAACCACACGTCGCCACCGCCTCCGCTCATTCATCTCCGGATGCCTCCATGTCGTCGAGGGCGTCGGTTTCCGTGGCGTTCGAGTGCATCCGAGCGGTAGGTTCACCGCCGAGATACGCGCCGGTGGCTTCCGCCTCACCCTCGGCACGTACAACACGCCGGAAGAGGCGGCGCGCGCTTACGACGCGGCGGCGTGGCGCTTTCGGCGGCCGGGGCACGACATGAACTTCCCGGATGTTGAATCGCTAGAGGAGGCGGAGTTCCTCGCGCCACCGCCGTGCCTCGTCACCGACGAGGACCGTCGCCGGCATCGCCAGTGTGCAGCGCAGGATCGCCATCGCCGAGCGCGACGAGCGGTTGATGCGCCGGTGGAGGGCGCGGTCCCCCGACGCGTTCTTTGCTAACCTTAGGGCACAACGCAGGTCCAACAGGCGCCACCGTCGGGCCGTCGCCGCCTTCGAGCTCGAGAACTCGAATACAACTTGGACCGAAAACGACCCTCGGTGGGATGACCTTTGGACGGAGACAACCTCCGACGACGAGTAGAGACTAGACTAGTAATTTATCTATTTTATTGTAATTTCAATAAAGTCGTTGTCGGTTCTATTAGTTTAAATTTAGTTTATAAAGTCGTTGTCGGTTTTTTTGTTCAACAAAGTGGTTGACACGAAATTTATTACGATTGAACTGAAATTAAAGTACAGAGCTCAACTGAAAAATAAGATACATGGCCAGATTCGAATGTTGGAGCCATTCAATCATAGTCGTGCCTAGTCCTATACACGTCGCCACTCGTAGTCATCAAAGTCGCCGACGTCATCGTCGCTAGCATCGGGGTCGCGGTTGTCGAACCTCGGCGGATGACCACGCGTGGGCTGGGATTGAGGGTAGCGCAGGCGGGGGCCACGATAGGCCAGGACGCTCTGGAGAGTCCGGCCGCGCCACCACATCCGACGGCCGGCCTCGTTGAAGTTCGAAGGAGGCGGGCCGTCCTCCTCGTACTCGGCTACCGCCCTCTCACGCCGATTGATGAAGAAGCTGTCCCAAGTCGGGCCGTAGTCGGGATGCCACCGGGGATTCCTCCGCTGCTCGGGCGTGAGCTCGAAATAGTAGTGGTTCGTGATGGCCATCTCGCGTGGCACACCTACAGGGATAGGAGGGACCGGTACGCCTCCGACACTCGAGCAACCAGCCGGTCGGGACGCGGTAGCCGGGCGGGCAGGGGTAGTTCGAGGCGCAAAGCGCCTCCGCCTCCCGGGGTGTTAGACATACGATGGAAGCCATGGGAGAGAGTGATGAGGTTTGCGGATATGAGAGTCCAAGCCTACATATATATAGTGGAAAAATGGCGGGAATGCGGGAAGAAAATAGGCGGGAACGAAGTGGCGCGCGAAACTTTCATCCCGGGTGGAGGCTCAAACCGCGACAAAAGATCGGGGAGGCTTATCTAGGAGGGCCTTTTGTCACGGTTGGTGGCTGCAACCGCGACTAAAGATGTCGGCAGGATAATAAGGATGTGTCGGTAACCTTTTGTCACGGTTGGTGGCCGCAACCGCGACTAAAGCCGTCGGCAGGATAAGGACGCGTGGGTGGACGCACCGCTCGATGAGATAAAGCATGTAGCGCACGACGGTCCGTCGAAGGAATAAGACAAAGTACAAGCGGTGCCGTGCCTATAAAAGGAGCATCGATACGCCTTGCCAAGCGGATCAACAAGCCAAGCACGCTTTAATCTTCATTATTACATAAATGTAGAGATTGTCTTGGGAACTATATATGAAGAATACATTATTACATCGCCATCTAGTGTTGTGATCTTCTACGCCGTAGCCATGGAGAATCTTCATCATTTAGCAAGATGCTTGGGTCAATTTTCACCGTGAAGGGCGGAATTTCTTTAAACTTATTATAATCTTCTCGACATGTCTGTCTTGTCATCCACTCCCACGATGTTTCTTTTCCCCGAAAGAACTATGTGGCGCTTTGGCTCCTCGATTGATGTATTCTTTTGTTGATTTCTTTTTCTTGATTTGCTAGACATGTCCTTCACGTAGAAAACTTGAGCCACCTCGCCGGCTAGGACAAAAGGCTCGTCCAGTGTACGCAAGATTGTTGGGATCCACTGTTATCATACCGTACTTATCGTCAACATGTATAGCGCTGAGCTTCACCCATTTGCACCGAAACAAAGGGACCTTAAAAGTGGGACCATAGTCAAGTTCCCATATCTCCTCTATGTATCCATAATATGTGGTGGTCCGCCCATTCTCGTCTGTTGCATCGAAGCGGACACCGCTGTTTTGGTTGGTGCTCTTTTTATCTTGGTCGATCGTGTAAAATGTATTCCCATTTATCTCGTACCCTTGGAATGTACATATGTTTGAAGATGGTAACCTCGGCCAACAAGTACAGCTGCTCCACCGCAGATGGGTCATTAATGAGATGTCTTTGCAACCAACTGCCGAAGGTATTCATGTGTTGACGTGTAATCAAGGACTCGGGCTGGCCCGGGTTTATTTCTCGTAAAACATTCTTATGTTTCTCGATGTACGGAGCCACCAAGCTGGAATTGTATAGAACTGTGTAGTGCGCTTGATTGAAAGAAATCTTGTCCCTCCACACCGTTGTTTTCCTTCCTAGTGTGCCTTTTCCGGTCAGCCTCCCCTCATACCGAGATTCAGGAACACCAATCGGCTTAAGGTCGGGAAGAAAGTCAACACAAAACTCAATGACCTCCTCGGTTCCGTAGCCCTTTGAGATACTTCCTTCCGGCCTAGCTCGGTTATGAACATATTTCTTTAAGACTCCCATGAACCTCTCGAAGGGGAACATATTGTGTAGAAATACGGGACCGAGAATTCTAATCTCTTCAACTAGGTGAACGAGGAGGTGCGTCATAATATTGAAGAAGGATGGTGGGAACAACAACTCGAAGCCGACAAGACATTGGACCACATCTTCCTGTAATCCCGACAAAGTTTCGGATCCATTACCTTCCGAGAAATTGCGTTCGGGAATGCACATATCTTCACAATGGCTAGTCGAACATTTTCCGGTAGAAGTCCCCTCAATGCAATCGGAAGCAATTGTGTCATAAGCACGTGACGGTCATGGGACTTCGAGTTCTGGAATTTTTTCTCCTTCATATTTACTATCCCCTTTATATTCGACGAGAAACCGGACGGAACCTTGATACTGAATAGGGCTTCAAAAAGATCTCCTTCTCTTGTTTGGTAAGAGCATAGGCTGGCAGGCCCTACAAACTGCCCTGGATGATTGCCGTTTCGTCCTTTATGAAGTTCCTGGTCCTCCCGTGCTTCTGTTGTATCTTTTGTCTTTCCATACACGCCCAGAAAACCTAGAATATTCACACAAAGATTCTTGGTCAGGTGCATCACGTCGATTGCAGAGCGGACTTCCAGGACTTTCCAATATTCTAGCTCCCGGAAAATAGATTTCTTCTTCCACATGGGCGCGTGTCCGTCATCGCCTTTCGGAACAGGTCGACTGCCCGGACCCTTTCCAAAGATAACATTTAAATCCTTGACCATGTCAAATATATCAGCACCACTACGGGGGACAGGCTTCGGACGGCGGTCCGCCTCGCCATCGAAATGCTTGCCTTTTTTCCTTAAGGGATGCTTGCGCGGAAGGAAACGACGATTGAACGGGTACACAACTTTTCTCGCTTTTTCCCAAATATTTACTTTCAGTCTCATCTAAACAAGTGTGTGCATGCATTGTATCCTTTGTTCGTCCGTCCCGAAATGTTACCGAGAGCAGGCCAATCATTGATGGTTACGAATAGCAACGCTCGTAGGTCAAATTCTTGCTCCGTGTGCTCATCCCACACACGTACACCTGGTTTGGCCCACAACTCCAAAAGTTCATCGACTAATGGTCTTAGGTACACATCAATGTCGTTGCCCGGTTGCTTTGGGCCTTGGATAAGCACTCGGCATCATAATGAACTTCCGCTTCATGCACAACCAAGGAGGAAGGTTGTAGATACATAGAGTCACGGGCCGAGTGCTGTGGACTGCAGCTCTGCTCCCCAAAAGGATTCATGCCATCCGTACTTAGACCAAAGTATAAGTTCCTTGCCTCACCCGCAAAATCCGGAAACTCTCTCCCGATGTTTCTCCACTGCCGACCATCAGCGGGGTGCCTCAACATCGCGTCTTTCTTACGTTCTTCCATGTGCCATCGCAACAACTTGGCATGCTCTTTGTTTCTGAACAAACGTTTCAACCGTGGTATTATTGGAGCATACCACATCACCTTCGCAGGAACCCTCTTCCTGGGTGGCTCGCCCTCAACATCACCAGGGTCATCTTTTCTGATCTTATACCGCAATGCACCACATATCGGACATTTATTCAAATTCTCGTACTTCTCACCGCGGTAGAGGATACAGTCATTAATGCATGCATGTATCTTCTGCACATCTAATCCTAGAGGGCAGACAAGCTTCTTTGCTTCATATGTACTCGACGGGCAATTCATTATTTCTTGGAAACGACTTCTTTAATATTATCATCAATTTCTCAAATCCCGAGTCAGTCACACCGACCTCTGCCTTCCATTTCAGCAATTCCAATATGCTACCCAGCTTTCTATGCCCATCTTCACAACCTCGGGTACAACAATTTGTGGTGGTCCTCTAACATCTTGTCAAACCGCAACCTCTCCTTATCCGTGCCACGGTCTCTTCTTGCATCAGAAATGGCCCGACGAAGATCATCATCAACAGGATCATCCGATGCCCGTTCTTCACCTCCTTCTTCTTCATTGTCGTCCATTGCGGTATCAAAGCATTCAGAGAACATAGATCGGTACTGGTCATCATTATCTTCTTCCTCATCGCCGTCTTCCATCATAACCCCTTCTTCTCCGTGCTTGGTCCAAACATTATAGCTGGACATGAATCCAAACCGAAGCAGGTGGCTCTTAATGTCTCTTGAGCAAGAGTAATCCTTCTCGTTCTTACATTTTAGACATGGACAGCACATAAAACCTTGCTTCGACTTGTTGGCCTCGGCCACAAGCAGGAAAGAATTCACGCCCTCTCGAAAGCGGGGGCACATCGGTTACCGTACATCCATGGATGACTCATCCGCATCATAAGTACAATTATATATGTATCGGATGCAATCACCTTGCTAAAATTAGTATTGTACGGACTATGCATATATATATAGTCGAGAAAATAGTTGCTAACCTTTTAGGATCAAAAAAAGGAGAAATCTTATCAAATAAAACCAAGTGGCATCCCTCTCACAAGCATTCCATCAAACACCTCTTGTGCACATGTAGAAAAAATGAGCTAGCATACACCTCCACCTTCACCACCAAGGAAAAAATGAGGTGGGGGGGGGTGGCTGGTCTGCTTCTATATATATAGGGGGGACATTTTGTCGCGGGCCGTATTACGACCCGCGACAAAGGGGTGGCCACGTCGCTCCTAACCCTTTTGTCGCGGGTCGTAGTACGGCCCGCGACAAAAGGCCGCGACAAAAGCCTCCGCGCGCTCCACATGGTTTCGGGGCGACGTGGCCAGGCCATTTGTCGCGGGTGCAGGCGCGCCCGCGACAAAAGGCTCCCACGGAAGCCCTGTTTTCCACTAGTGGATGAACCTGTAAATATTCTTTCAGAAATATGTTCTTCTATATAAGCGAACGGTGGAAAACTGTCTTTTTCTGCAAAGGAAAAAATTAAAAAACACCATTTCTACCGCTCAAAGAAGAGATGGCAAAACATCACGCAAAAGGCCTCATAAAATGTACAGTAAAACCAAAATGTAGACAAAAGCTGAGAGGAAAATTCAGTGCGGCAGTGGCCTAGCTTTTTCATTTTTCCAGATTCTTTGGTTTTGTAGATCAAGACAGCACCACTTGCACGTGTCTAGTCGTTCTTGGGAATTGTCATTAATTGACATTTCTACACGAGATATCACGTCAAACTTTTTTTCTACTGCGTTGCCTGACGGTTTTGTTGCCAGACGGAGAAGTATCAACGAACAGTGAAAGACCATTCGGCATCTTCAAACACGTTACGCTAGCATGGGGGTGACGTGTGTATTTGTTTTTTTCTGGTGTGGCAGTAATATTGTGTGTTTGTGGGGTATCCATGTTCGGCCCAGATAATGTGTGATCTTGCCAGCCTGCCGGGCCTACAAAAACTTTCACGGTCCGTCCGCTTCACGTATTAGCGGGCGGATCCTATGGAAAACGGGGGGTGCTGTACGCCGACCTGGTCGGTGCGGACCAGGCGCCGCACACCCCCCAGGCGGGTTGTTGGGCCGGCCCAACATTCCCACTCTTTTTTTTTTGTTTCTTTTGCTTTTTTTTTCTGTTCAATTTTCTTTTTACGTTTTTTAAAAGCTGATTCTTTTTAGACCCTATTCTAAAAATTATTTTAGTTTTTCTGAAATTTAAATATTTTTAAAAATTGAACATTTTTTAGATTGGAACAATTTTTAAATTGGAACAAATTTTAAATTGGAACAAATTTTAAAATTGAACAAAAAAATTCAAAATTTATTATTTTTTATATATGAACAAATTTCGAATTTGAACAATTTTTTATTTGAACAATTTTTTTATTTGAACAATTTTCGTATTTGAACAATTTTTTTATTTGAACAATTTTTTATTTGAACAATTTTCGAATTTGAATTTTCTCGAATATTTGAGATAAAACATTTTACATTCAAATATATATTTAAATTTAAAAAATTAAATCTTAAGAACGAAAAAAACCGAAAAGAAAATTAAACAGAAAATAAAAAGAAACAAAAAAGAAAAAACAGGAATGAAAAAGAAAACAGAAATGAAAAAGAAAAGAACAGAAAATGATCTCAAAAAAAGAAAACGACCAAGTGGCCCAACACCCGAACTGGGCCGGCCCGTACCGCGCGCGGGGGTGTGCGGCGCGCGGTACGCGCCGACCTGGTCGGTGTATAGGAAATCCGATGGAAAACCTATACACCGACCAGGTCGGTGGCTACCGGCCACCGCACACTTTCTGGTCGGGTATGGGCCAGGCCCAATAGTATCTGTTTAGCTGGTAGCAGTTCGTTTTTCTTTTTTCTTTTCTGGTTTCTTTTTCTGTTTTTTTTTTCTTTTTTCTATTTTCGGTTTTGTTTATATTTTTTCAGATTCGAAAATTTCAATTTTTAAAAATTGTTCAAATTGAAAAATGTTTAAATTCAAAAATATTTAAAATTGAAAACCGTTCGAATCCGAAAACCGTTCAAATTCGAAAACCGTTCAAATTTGAAATTTGTTCAAATTCGAAAATTGTTCTAATATGAAAATCGTTCAGATTCGAAAATTGTTCAAATATAAATTTTGTTCAAATTCGGAAATTGTGCATAGAGTAAACTACATTTTTGTTCAAATTTAAAAATGTTCAAATCTGAAAAATGTTCAGATTTTTAAAAAGTTATTTCTTTTTAATTTTTTTTTTTTAATTTTGACAAATGTTCAGATTTAAAAAAAATCTTTTAAAAAAGAAAACAAATAGAAACAAAAAAGAAAAAACGAATTACCTGATGTTGGGCCGCGGCCCAGCTAGCTACCCGGGAGCGCGAGGGTGTGCGGTATCCTCCCAGCGCCGACCAGGTCGGTGTCGAGGAGCTCCCGATCCTATACACCGACCAGGTCGGTGTGTAGGCCGCACCGCACACACACGCAGGTACATGCCGGGCCCATTTCACGTTTTCTCTTCGGTTTTTTGTTTCTTTTTATTTTTCTTTTCTTTTCTATTTTTTTCTATTTTCTTGTTTTTACTTTTTCTGCAAAGTAAAATATTTTTTTCTCACTATCGAATTTTTTTAGATTCGAAACATATATGAAAATATGAAAATGAGCATATTTTGAAAACAATTAAATTAAAATATTATGACTTTAAAATTGTTCAAATTTAAAAAAAATACCAAAATTTAAAAATGTACGGATATTTGAATTTGTTCAAAATTTTAAAAGTTCGAATATTTGAAATTTGTTCAAATTTAAAACATGTTCATATTCTTTAAAAATATTAGTTTTTGAAAGAAATCTGTAAAAATAAATATTCCAAAATAGAGATAAGAAACAAGTGAAAAAGAAAAGAATCAAAAAAGAAAAACCACGTTAACTATTGGGTCGAGGCCCAGCTAGCAACTCGGGCATGCGAGAGGGTGTGCGGCATCCCCGCCTCTGCCGACCAGGTTGGTGGCGAGGATCTCCCTATTAGCGACCAGCCTCTTATTTTTCTGACTACTAAAACAACAAGCCCAAACAAATGCATCAGAGGGCCTCGTAACGGCTAACTGGCCCACTATGGTTCCAGTCTTTTCTATGTACTACAATTTTCATACAACTTCTCTGCGTGGACAATGGGAACAACGAGCAGAATAGCATCCTCTAGCAAGCGGTCAAGCGGAGGAGAGGGCAACTTATCCCAACTTTGAAATTGAGTAATCTATGCACCCCAATGCATCGAACATACAACGGTGGACATGCATGGTTCTCGACGATCATGAAATCACACTGATACATAAGTGTTAGGTACTCTAAAATAAATAAAAATGAAACCGTGTCTAGGAGGAACTAGACACTTTTTTGATATAGTAGAAGCGGGACTTGGCGTGACAATTACGAAATTCATCCCTGACAGGAATCGAACTCCAGTCGTTAGAGTGCGCCACTGCGACTCCAACCACTAGGCTAAGTCCACATTGTAATATCCCAGGTTTAGAGGCTATAAAATGAGAGAACACCAAAGTGTGCATTGCATTCATGCATAGAAAATCCGGGGAATTTTCGCGCTTTCAAATAAAACTTACCACAGTAACTAAAGTTTCACTTGACTTGCTGGAATTGAAGTAGATCATCAAGTCAAGCGCTATAAACTTCACTGTGATTTTTACTAAAACCCTGTTTTGGGTAGAGATGATTTGATCTATGGGCTAGATCAAATGTAAGTAGTTTTACAACAAACAACACCTTAAGTAAGGGTCAACTACAAGATCTTATAAAAGATCTCAACATGACATTCCTTACAACAACACATAATAATTATTCAACCATAAATCAAAGAATTAAGAAACTATTCTTTACTTATCTTTTCCATGTCTTTTACTAAATAAATGTTTCTACCATGATTCTCATGATATATCTTCAACTACTTTTGTGTGTAAACTAATTCACTTCTAAACTTAAATAAGGTAAATCACAGGGTCTAAATTGCATAAAGGTCACACATTCTTATTTAAATCATAACTTATTAAATATATGGAATATCATAAAAGCTGAATCCATTTACATTACAAGTTATAGTTCAAACTATTTGAATAAAATTACTCATGAGTATTTTGAAACTCATATGATCATGCCTTGGTGCAATCAAACACCAACTATTCAAAATTTAGGAATAATCTTCAACCTTGATTTTTTTACCAATATTATAATATAAATCCAATCAAATATGATATGGTGACTCATCCACAATAATAAAACCATCCACAAGATATTTTGGAATAAATGCCATTTGGCTATCCAAATATAAGTCATATGAGAGGATAAGGATCATGCCACATAGGATGAAAATATCTACATGACTTGCATTCCAAGACTTGCCACCTCATGCTCAAAGGATTGCCATGGATGAGGGCATGACAACCAAGCACCTTACTCATCAAACCAAGACAAGAGTCACCCACCTATGTGTCATGACACTAGAGCTTGCCCAAGCCTATAAATAGAGCCACACCCTTCATCTCTTTGATCATCTTGTAGCATGATACATGAAAACCAACACATAGAGCCACTCCATACATTAGCTAGGATTAAGATGAAGAAGCTAGGAGGTGGAGGCATACCACAAGATGCGGGTTTATCAGATTTCCAGAAGAACAAGCTACATAAGATACCAAGGTAGAATTCCTAGGCAAACCTTATATTTAGTGGAGCATATCATCATCTCTTGAGTAGGACCTTAGGATTTTTCAAGACATTTAGAAGTGAGAGATATTATAGATGCTAACCATATCCATGTCTATCATAGAGAATATTAGAGTAGTATTAAATCCTACTTGTTCAAATCAACCTTTAATCTTGGGGTTGAGAGCCATGCTCTATTAGTGATACATAACTAAAACCCTAGACCACATTGGAATTCCAATCCATGGATTACTTTGGATTATAAGTAGAACCCTGCCATGCCTCATGCCTATTTTATACTTCAATTAGTGAAGCATCACTAAGACCCTAAACCTTTCACATAGGTTCCACTCCACATAAAATATTATGTCCTAACTTGTGTGTCATGGAACACAAGAATAAAACCAATCCCTATATACTTAAAGACTAATGCCATTTGGTGAGTAGAATGAAACCAACATTCAATTCTATTTTGCCTTCCAAGTATTTTGTTTAGTTGACCAATAGAAATGATATATTATAGTTTGGATCATAACCTTAGCAAATGAATAAACCATGATGAGCTTGGGATTTATTTCAAGTAAGTCAAGCTAGAATTTGCTAAGCAAGATTATTAAAAATAGAGTTTATCAAACTATCTTCTTAAACCCTTAGAAATAATTCTCCACATAAAATCATGATCCAAATCCATTCCCATTATCATATAATTTGAACTCTAGCCATAATTACCTATATGTGAGTAATCACTATGGTTAAGCACTAGTCAAAATATAATGTGTTCACCATGCACATGTAATAAATTTCCAAACCCTTTAAATAGAAGTGGTTCCTAAATTAAAAAGCAATTGAGATAAATATCTAAACCATTTCTATTTTAATTAACCCTCACAAAATATTAACCTAATCTTAAATTAAATATTTGTTTTGAACAATCAAACTATGCGAGTAAGTATTATTATCAAGTGATATTAAGATTCAAATAATTTAGAATCTGCAAAACACAACATAAACCAAATTTGAATTCAAATCAAATTGAAAACAGAAATAGAAAATAAGAAAATGAGAAAAGAGAGAAGCTCACCTGGTGGACCGCAACAGCCCACACAACAGCCCAAGTTGAGGCCCAGCCCACGAAACAATACAACCCACCACCACTTACCGATTTGTCGCTGGCACAAAACAAGACGAGGGCGTCGTCTTCCTCCACGGCGTCGACGAGCCACGGCGAGGAGCCGGCGGCCACGTCCCTCGTCGACGATAAGGACGACCTGGATGCCGCAGACCGTCTCAGAACCACGCCCAATACTTCTCGCGTCCGAGTGTATCCAAAATGCATCTCGATTCGTGCCGTTTGCCGTGCCAACACCTCCGTCACATCTCGGCCGTCTCCGGCAGGGATATGGCGATAGGAACCCTAAGCCGAGCTATAAAAGCGTGTAGAGGATCACCGTGCTCTCCTTGATCTTCTCCATCCCTCCATTTCCCCTCAGACCCTCTCAATCTCTCACACCTCTCTGTGAACCGCCGCCGGCGTCGAGGAAGAACACGGAGATATAGGCCACCCCAGCCTCCGGCGCAAGGTCGAGGAGGTGCGCCTCGGCGCATAGGTCATCTGGGAGCAAGCACGCGTCAAGGGGAGCTCGGAGCTGGACAAATTTGATCGTTCCCTTTCTCAGTACCTCGCCGGTAATGGCGAAATCGAGCTCATCTCCATCGCCAATCGACAACGCCGACCACACCATCATACTCAGGGTGAGTTTGCGCATCTGTAGAGCCTGCTTCCGCATCCTAGAAGCCTCTGTAGCTCCTGATTGTTAGTTGGCCGGAGTGTACCGCCGCGGGACATGAATTCCGATGAAGCTCCGGTGACCATTTCGTAGTGCCGCAGCCACCAATCGTTTCCCCATCCTCATCTGGTTCGAAAGCATCAAACCGCACGTCTTGGGGAGCCCTAAATCGTCACCGACGTTCGTCTCTGGTCGCCGGCGTTGAGCCGACGGCGAGGTCGACGTGGCAGTGGGTCCCCTGCAAGCAAATTGACTTAGTCTTCGTCCATCTGGCAGTCTACGTGTCCTGTGGCCCACTAGTCAGTTGCTAGGGTTAGCTCTGTACCGGGTAGGTTTAGTATTTGTTAGTTATTTCAAATTCCAGAATATTACTGAAACTTTGCAAAATCATATAAAATTCATTTCAACTCAGAAAAATATGAATAATATATCAAGATGCTCACAAAAATAAACTCTATTCAAATAAAATATAAAATAAAAATGTGTGTCAAAATAAAAATTCACTTATTTTTATCTTTATTAATTATGTCTTTCCAATTGTTTTAAAAACAAATTGAATTCAATAAATAATTAAGTTTCAAAGAAAGTAAATTTTAACTATTCATTAATTAAGTAAAATGTTAAGATTAATTTACTTGATCATATTTTCATCAATTAAAATATTAGTGGTAATTCATAAACCCTAATTTGCAAATTACCATTTACTATTTCTTTAAATAATAATAAAGCAAGAAAATACCAACAACTAATATTATTTTGGGTAATCCAAAAATTGTTTACCTAAACATCTTTATTAACAATTTAAGTATTTTAAAATGTAATAACAATTGTTAAGCCCTAGTTTTTAATTAAATCTAATTAGAAGTTACCCTAATTATTAATTCTTGTGAAAATTAATAAAATGTCCAACCATTGTTAATTTTGTTTCAAAGTAATTAAATACCACACCTTTGTTGTCAATTATCATTTTAGAGTTGTACCATAATTTAGAAACCCTAATTTTAAAATAAGTAAGACCTTGATTCCATTATTTTATGTGCTCATCCTTAATAGTTGCATTCCTAAAACCCTAGGGGTTTAGCCCATGTGATCATACCCACTCACTTTACAGGTAGAACTTTGATAAGCAACCAATGAATGTATGCTCATGATCCACTAAGACAAAACCAATTCACATGAGACCCTCATTTCATGTTTTTATTTTTGATTAATACTTGTGTGATCCATTAGTGCCACTTAGGAACAAACCCTAGCTTGCTAACCACATATTAGCACCATTGATCACCACTCCTATATAGCACACCATTAAGATCAACCTAAACCATCAAACCCTAGTAGAACCCTAATGATAAACCCTAGTACCAACCTTGTGTAGCAATTCACATCATATGCTCCTATCCCACTAAACCCTACTTAGAGAGTAATACACCACTTAGTTTAGAAACCATTAGTGATTACTTAGCGAAGCAAATATGAAGCAATAGTAAACCCTAACTCATAGCACCACCTTGACCATCATCCTTTGATATGATACCATAATCAACCATAGTAATAAACACTGCCAATACTTGTTGTATATAGAACTAATCCAACTTAAGAAACCAACTAGTCTCTATTAGAGAACTAAATGAATCCAATAGTAAACCCTAGAAGCCATTGCTTCTATTTATAGTAGTTCTCATTCTTATTAACCTGTTCTTCAAAAGTTATTCTTTTGAAGAACAAAGGTCAATCAAACCCTAGAAGTCCTAGTCTTAGTTGAAATACTTATTACTTCTTAATTAACATGTTCTTCAAAAGTTATTCTTTTGAAATATAGTATAAATAATCATCAACCATGTCCAATAGAACATAAAATTGACAATTGTTCTTTACATACTATTCCACCACTATCCTTTGAATATATGCTTGTTATGTTGCATCATATTACTTGCTTATGCTATTCATATCACCAACCCTAATAAGAACCTTGTTTGAGAATCATCCTAAAAGTGGAACACACCCTAAAGAAATCTTTACAACTCATCCATCCTAAATCATCGAGGTTAGGTTACGCTCGGGACGATTGCATCTCATACTATGCATTATAGCATCTTTGCCAGTTCTTTAAACATTGTCCTTACCGGACAATGATGGTATTTCAGAATTTGGAGTTCTCACGTATCGAAGCTTTTGTCTGCATAATCTTGTAGTCAAGAAAGGCAAGTTCATCGCTTGCTCATGTCATTTGATTATTTTTATCAAATTATATGCAAAGTACTATACTTATCACTCTTGCATTGAAAAGCAAATATTAATTTTACAATTATGAATATGACTATGTGGTGGGCAATGGAACCATGGTATGTGTTGATTGGTGGAGGTTCCATTGCACGGGTACTATTCATCTAGGATTAAGTACCAATGCCGTCCGAGTGATTCTAGCGCCGTACATATCGCGTTGACCATAGGATCTATAATGGCTACGGGGAAGCCAGTTGTATCTTTTCCCTCTCGCATGCCAACGGACTGGTAATAAGGGTTGCCCGGATCGGTCTATCTTTGGTAAAGGTGGGGACATGTGGTCTGCACAGTCTACCATTAGATACGGGAGAGGGTAGACTTATTATTGGTTTATGAAGGATTGTAAGGGTTGTCGGGATCGGTCTATCTATGGTGTATAGAACAGGGCACATAAGTTGTTCGGATCGGTCTATCTTTGGTAAAGGTGGGGACATGTGGTCCTGCACGATCTACCATTAGATATAGGAGAGAACAAGTGCCTGTGTTAGTCTACCCATAGATATAGGAGAGAACGAGACTTACAAAAGGGTGGAGTCCGCGAGGTCGCGGAGAAGGCGATGATTGGCTTGGTTCTTATACCCGACCTCACACCAAAGGAAGTGTGGACGGTGCCGAGTGCCCGGTTGGCAACAAGGTTAAGTTCTCTTATGGGAAAAGTAACGCACCTCTGCAGAGGATACTGAATTGTGATTGTCACTCCCTGTTCGGGAAGGGAGCTGACGAACGCGGCGGAAAGGAACTCCATGAAGTTCTAGTCAACTCGTGAAGGCCGACGGGCATAGTTTTCGAGAATAAAATAAACCTTTTGAAGAAATGATTATGAAAACTTGCATTCGCCTATGACTTTACGGTACGTGGCTGTAGCTAGTGCATGATACACCTATTCCCTAATATGAACTTGCTGAGTACGCTCGTACTCATCCCACTCTTAAATCCCCTGCTAGCTATGGAGGCACCGGAGGATAAACTACCGTGGAACTCGAAGACAAAGGAGTCAAGCGCAACAAGATGAAGAATCCAAGCAAAGAAGTCAATGAAGTCAACTGCTGCAACAACTAGAGTGGAAACTTAGACTAGTAATAGAAGGGAGCTTTTCCCTAATTCTAGCACCTAACTAGCTAGATTTCTATAGAAAGCCTAGTAGCTCTGAAGCTTAAGTTAGCAATAAGTTAGATTACGAGTCGTTCTTACGGAGCTTTATTTGAAGTTTTACCTCACTCTGTAAAGTAGGAGGTCTGTGTTGATCTTACTGTAAGCAGCTTGTGTATCCTTCTATAGACATACCTTGGACTCGCATATGTTTTACGTTGTACCACTCGAGGGATGTAATATGAGTGGAACGGTGTTTCACTTGTGTTATGTCAACGACTTGTGTACTACACCATGCAGTGGTACGCGGGGTCACCACAGCTGGTATCAGAGCAAATGCTTTGACCCTAGGATTAAAACCCTTTAAAGGAGACCTATAGGTTTGGTAGTGTCTATAGGAAGTTGTATTAGCTAAGACAACTATGCTAAACCAACTATTCTTATGACTTGAGATGGGTATTCACTTGAGAATAATCCTGACACACTCGAGTCAATCTTTCTTATCTATCTTTCTTAAGTTAAGTTAGTTAGTTATCTTGCTTCATTCCAAATAATTAGAACACCATTGGAGCTTAAGATAATGGGTGGTAGTAGACCACAGTTGGTATACAATACATGGTAGTCCAAAGAGAGGATACAACCACAAGGAAGATATCCTATTGGAAGAAGTATACCAACACAAGTTATGGTTAAGTAAGAGTCGTTTAAAATGTCAAATGATCGATGTTAAGTAATATAGATAAGTAATATGAGGTAGTATATACCTATGATGAGTCAATCATAGGAGGTAAGGAAGAGTGATAGGAGTTATATAAGTCTACTTTTCATGGTAGAGTTGGTAATCATATATGATTCACTTGAGAGTCATGATGTGATAGAGTAGAACATCATAAGTACGATAACAGAAGTATGATAAGGAGTAGGATTTAAGGAATAGTTCGAAAGCTTAGGCCTTAAAATCTCGGAAAACTATGCCGAGTATGCTAGAACCATAGTCCTTAGTTTAAGGAAGGCTTATTTAGAGCATATCACATAGAGAAATCATGGAGTCATAGGTGATATATTCTAACAATCCTGTGTTTAGAGTAGCCATGTTATAGCCTCGAGAGATCATGTGAGGATAGATTTCAATTAAATGGAAGGTAATTTAGCACTTCCCAAGGAAATTAGGTCAACCATAATCCATTTAGACCAATTTGCTCAAGTTTATTTGATTGCAAGTGAGCAATTGAGGTAAATATTGAGACAAAAAGTAGAAATCCCTATATATGTGCTAAGTATCACAACCAAAACCTATCTTATGTGGTGTTATATACTACACATCTGAGCCTGATGTTTAGGGATGTCTTACCCAACTATTATATTCGGGCATATAAAGATGTGTATTATAAGCACAAAGCTGAATCTTCTTGGATTTTATTGGATTTTCATTGTTTGACTAGATCCATACATGAAGTTTGACTTTGATATGCAAATGCATGTTGCAATATCAAACTCTTACTTGATGTTATAGGTCTAGAGGGTAAAGGTATTCGTGTGAGGAAGTAACGAACTACGAAGGTTTTGAAGACAAGATGAAGGTTCACGGGAAGAAGGAAGTACAATTGTGGGAAGCAACCACACTACTTCAAAGGAAGGATTAATCAAAACTCACTTTCATCCTCAATTGAGGAGTACTTCAAGATGGAAGCACCATGAAAGTGAGAAAAATAGTGAATATGGAGTAGTAGAAGTGGAGCCGTATTCATTATGGAAGAAGGGAATGCAAGTGAAGTCACTTACGATACTATTTTTATGGTGTCAACAAGTGGTTTTCTTGTAAAACCAACCCTAGAAGAAGGAAAATGGACCAGTAAAGTCGCAGCTGGTGTAATAAGACAGCAGCTGATATAGGATAAAAATGAAGAGAAAGCATTGAAAGTAAGGTAGATCTTAACTAAAACTCTAGAAGTATTCGCATCTGGCAGGTAGATGTTGACTAGAACCATAAATAGTCCACAACTAGTATCAAACAAGCCACCTCTGGTACTAGGTAGTCTGCAGCTGGTACCAGATAGTCAGTAGCTTGAACATTCCTTTACTCTAAAAGAAAGAGGGATTCCGCAACTGGTATTTCGCAGCTGGTAATCCGTAGTTGGTAACCATTTAGTCGGAGGATTCACATCGGATACCCACAACTGTGTGGATACACCGCAAACAATTCTTCGTGAGACCCTAGAAAAGTACAAACTAAAAGCCAGACCAAGACCAATCTTCTAACCTTGGAGTTTAATGAATAGAAGAAAAAGAGTTAAAGATCATTAGTAAACTCCAAGGGGGAGAGGAAAGTTGAAGGAGAAGTATTAAGATATGATTTTTAGCATGATAGAGGAAGAAAAAGGTCCGAGCGAGAGGAAGTCCGATCTTATTTTCATAAGGTTGTTGGAAAGTATCCATATAATAGTACTCTCGGGAGGTACATCGGACCGAAGTCGAGGTTCATATCTCGAAGAAGTAAGAGTTAGACCCTAACTTGAGTGGGTAATTAATAATTACTCAAAAGTACAAGAGCTCAAGTAAGTCTAAGATAATGAAGTTGGATGAAGAAGATGTCGGAGGACAATCAAAGCTTGAGAAGCTCAAAGACCGAAGGAGTTTGACCATACCAAAACCTCGAGACCAAAAGAAAGATTCCTTTCATGGAACCAAAAGAAACCAAAAGATGGATAATTAGCATAAACTAGAAGCCATGATTGGATGGACTAAATGAGTCTAATTCATTCGTAGGAATAAACCACCGAGGATCATACCTATTGTAAATACCTTACCAAGTACCATTACTATAGTTATGGTAGTAAGGGAAAACAATACCTTACCTGGAACAAATCTTTTAGAATTAAGCTTTGGATCACCATAGCTGATAGAACCAAGCTTTGGGTACTCAGATAGGAAGCTATCACCAAAACCAATAGTAAAGTCCATTAGCATAATAAGATGTCCCAATCCAAGGATTTTTGGAGAGCAAGACTATAAGCTTAGAGTGTTGGAAGAAATCATAGAATTAAAGGAAGTATCAGTGCCAGACATCAGAACACTCCACGAAGGATCTGGATAAGGGATATATCCAATTATATCTACTGAGATCACTATGGAGTTTGAAGGATTGTGATCTGTTCAAGTCAGTTCCACATTCCGAAAATGAGAGCGTTCGAACTTCGGGACGAAGTTCAGTTTAAGGGGGAGAGGCTGTAATATCCCAGGTTTAGAGGCTATAAAATGAGAGAACACCAAAGTGTGCATTGCATTCATGCATAGAAAATCGGGGAATTTTCGCGCTTTCAAATAAAACTTACCACAGTAACTAAAGTTTCACTTGACTTGCTTGAATTGAAGTAGATCATCAAGTCAAGCGCTATAAACTTCACTGTGATTTTTACTAAAACCCTGTTTTGGGTAGAGATGATTTGATCTATGGGCTAGATCAAATGTAAGTAGTTTTACAACAAACAACACCTTAAGTAAGGGTCAACTACAAGATCTTATAAAAGATCTCAACATGACATTCCTTACAACAACACATAATAATTATTCAACCATAAATCAAAGAATTAAGAAACTATTCTTTACTTATCTTTTCCATGTCTTTTACTAAATAAATGTTTCTACCATGATTCTCATGATATATCTTCAACTACTTTTGTGTGTAAACTAATTCACTTCTAAACTTAAATAAGGTAAATCACAGGGTCTAAATTGCATAAAGGTCACACATTCTTATTTAAATCATAACTTATTAAATATATGGAATATCATAAAACTGAATCCATTTACATTACAAGTTATAGTTCAAACTATTTGAATAAAATTACTCATGAGTATTTTGAAACTCATATGATCATGCCTTGGTGCAATCAAACACCAACTATTCAAAATTTAGGAATAATCTTCAACCTTGATTTTTTTACCAATATTATAATATAAATCCAATCAAATATGATATGGTGACTCATCCACAATAATAAAACCATCCACAAGATATTTTGGAATAAATGCCATTTGGCTATCCAAATATAAGTCATATGAGAGGATAAGGATCATGCCACATAGGATGAAAATATCTACATGACTTGCATTCCAAGACTTGCCACCTCATGCTCAAAGGATTGCCATGGATGAGGGCATGACAACCAAGCACCTTACTCATCAAACCAAGACAAGAGTCACCCACCTATGTGTCATGACACTAGAGCTTGCCCAAGCCTATAAATAGAGCCACACCCTTCATCTCTTTGATCATCTTGTAGCATGATACATGAAAACCAACACATAGAGCCACTCCATACATTAGCTAGGATTAAGATGAAGAAGCTAGGAGGTGGAGGCATACCACAAGATGCAGGTTTATCAGATTTCCAGAAGAACAAGCTACATAAGATACCAAGGTAGAATTCCTAGGCAAACCTTATATTTAGTGGAGCATATCATCATCTCTTGAGTAGGACCTTAGGATTTTTCAAGACATTTAGAAGTGAGAGATATTATAGATGCTAACCATATCCATGTCTATCATAGAGAATATTAGAGTAGTATTAAATCCTACTTGTTCAAATCAACCTTTAATCTTGGGGTTGAGAGCCATGCTCTATTAGTGATACATAACTAAAACCCTAGACCACATTGGAATTCCAATCCATGGATTACTTTGGATTATAAGTAGAACCCTGCCATGCCTCATGCCTATTTTATACTTCAATTAGTGAAGCATCACTAAGACCCTAAACCTTTCACATAGGTTCCACTCCACATAAAATATTATGTCCTAACTTGTGTGTCATGGAACACAAGAATAAAACCAATCCCTATATACTTAAAGACTAATGCCATTTGGTGAGTAGAATGAAACCAACATTCAATTCTATTTTGCCTTCCAAGTATTTTGTTTAGTTGACCAATAGAAATGATATATTATAGTTTGGATCATAACCTTAGCAAATGAATAAACCATGATGAGCTTGGGATTTATTTCAAGTAAGTCAAGCTAGAATTTGCTAAGCAAGATTATTAAAAATAGAGTTTATCAAACTATCTTCTTAAACCCTTAGAAATAATTCTCCACATAAAATCATGATCCAAATCCATTCCCATTATCATATAATTTGAACTCTAGCCATAATTACCTATATGTGAGTAATCACTATGGTTAAGCACTAGTCAAAATATAATGTGTTCACCATGCACATGTAATAAATTTCCAAACCCTTTAAATAGAAGTGGTTCCTAAATTAAAAAGCAATTGAGATAAATATCTAAACCATTTCTATTTTAATTAACCCTCACAAAATATTAACCTAATCTTAAATTAAATATTTGTTTTGAACAATCAAACTATGCAGTAAGTATTATTATCAAGTGATATTAAGATTCAAATAATTTAGAATCTGCAAAACACAACATAAACCAAATTTGAATTCAAATCAAATTGAAAACAGAAATAGAAAATAAGAAAATGAGAAAAGAGAGAAGCTCACCTGGTGGACCGCAACAGCCCACACAACAGCCCAAGTTGAGGCCCAGCCCACGAAACAATACAACCCACCACCACTTACCGATTTGTCGCTGGCACAAAACAAGACGAGGGCGTCGTCTTCCTCCACGGCGTCGACAGCACAGCGAGGAGCGGCGGCCACGTCCCTCGTCGACGATAAGGACGACCTGGATGCCGCAGACCGTCTCAGAACCACGCCCAATACTTCTCGCGTCCGAGTGTATCCAAAATGCATCTCGATTCGTGCCGTTTGCCGTGCCAACACCTCCGTCACATCTCGGCCGTCTCCGGCGGGGATATGGCGATAGGAACCCTAAGCCAGAGCTATAAAAGCGTGTAGAGGATCACCGTGCTCTCCTTGATCTTCTCCATCCCTCCATTTCCCCTCAGACCCTCTCAATCTCTCACACCTCTCTGTGAACCGCCGCCGGCGTCGAGGAAGAACACGGAGATATAGGCCACCCCAGCCTCCGGCGCAAGGTCGAGGAGGTGCGCCTCGGCGCATAGGTCATCTGGGAGCAAGCACGCGTCAAGGGAGCTCGGAGCTGGACAAATTTGATCGTTCCCTTTCTCGGTACCTCGCCGGTAATGGCGAAATCGAGCTCATCTCCATCGCCAATCGACACCGCCGACCACACCATCATACTCTGGGTGAGTTTGCGCATCTGTAGAGCCTGCTCCCGCATCCTAGAAGCCTCTGTAGCTCCTGATTGTTAGTTGGCCGGAGTGCACTGCCGCGGGACATGAATTCCGATGAAGCTCCGGTGACCATTTCGTAGTGCTGCAGCCACCAATCGTTTCCCCATCCTCATCTGGTTCGAAAGCATCAAACCGCACGTCTTGGGGAGCCCTAAATCGTCACCGACGTTCGTCTCTGGTCGCCGGCGTTGAGCCGACGGCGAGGTCGACGTGGCAGTGGGTCCCCTGTAAGCAAATTGACTTAGTCTTCGTCCATCTGGCAGTCTACGTGTCCTGTGGCCCACTAGTCAGTTGCTAGGGTTAGCTCTGTACCGGGTAGGTTTAGTATTTGTTAGTTATTTCAAATTCCAGAATATTACTGAAACTTTGCAAAATCATATAAAATTCATTTCAACTCAGAAAAATATGAATAATATATCAAGATGCTCACAAAAATAAACTCTATTCAAATAAAATATAAAATAAAAATGTGTGTCAAAATAAAAATTCACTTATTTTTATCTTTATTAATTATGTCTTTCCAATTGTTTTAAAAACAAATTGAATTCAATAAATAATTAAGTTTCAAAGAAAGTAAATTTTAACTATTCATTAATTAAGTAAAATGTTAAGATTAATTTACTTGATCATATTTTCATCAATTAAAATATTAGTGGTAATTCATAAACCCTAATTTGCAAATTACCATTTACTATTTCTTTAAATAATAATAAAGCAAGAAAATACCAACAACTAATATTATTTTGGGTAATCCAAAAATTGTTTACCTAAACATCTTTATTAACAATTTAAGTATTTTAAAATGTAATAACAATTGTTAAGCCCTAGTTTTTAATTAAATCTAATTAGAAGTTACCCTAATTATTAATTCTTGTGAAAATTAATAAAATGTCCAACCATTGTTAATTTTGTTTCAAAGTAATTAAATACCACACCTTTGTTGTCAATTATCATTTTAGAGTTGTACCATAATTTAGAAACCCTAATTTTAAAATAAGTAAGACCTTGATTCCATTATTTTATGTGCTCATCCTTAATAGTTGCATTCCTAAAACCCTAGGGGTTTAGCCCATGTGATCATACCCACTCACTTTACAGGTAGAACTTTGATAAGCAACCAATGAATGTATGCTCATGATCCACTAAGACAAAACCAATTCACATGAGACCCTCATTTCATGTTTTTATTTTTGATTAATACTTGTGTGATCCATTAGTGCCACTTAGGAACAAACCCTAGCTTGCTAACCACATATTAGCACCATTGATCACCACTCCTATATAGCACACCATTAAGATCAACCTAAACCATCAAACCCTAGTAGAACCCTAATGATAAACCCTAGTACCAACCTTGTGTAGCAATTCACATCATATGCTCCTATCCCACTAAACCCTACTTAGAGAGTAATACACCACTTAGTTTAGAAACCATTAGTGATTACTTAGCGAAGCAAATATGAAGCAATAGTAAACCCTAACTCATAGCACCACCTTGACCATCATCCTTTGATATGATACCATAATCAACCATAGTAATAAACCTGCCAATACTTGTTGTATATAGAACTAATCCAACTTAAGAAACCAACTAGTCTCTATTAGAGAACTAAATGAATCCAATAGTAAACCCTAGAAGCCATTGCTTCTATTTATAGTAGTTCTCATTCTTATTAACCTGTTCTTCAAAAGTTATTCTTTTGAAGAACAAAGGTCAATCAAACCCTAGAAGTCCTAGTCTTAGTTGAAATACTTATTACTTCTTAATTAACATGTTCTTCAAAAGTTATTCTTTTGAAATATAGTATAAATAATCATCAACCATGTCCAATAGAACATAAAATTGACAATTGTTCTTTACATACTATTCCACCACTATCCTTTGAATATATGCTTGTTATGTTGCATCATATTACTTGCTTATGCTATTCATATCACCAACCCTAATAAGAACCTTGTTTGAGAATCATCCTAAAAGTGGAACACACCCTAAAGAAATCTTTACAACTCATCCATCCTAAATCATCGAGGTTAGGTTACGCTCGGGACGATTGCATCTCATACTATGCATTATAGCATCTTTGCCAGTTCTTTAAACATTGTCCTTACCGGACAATGATGGTATTTCAGAATTTGGAGTTCTCACGTATCGAAGCTTTTGTCCGCATAATCTTGTAGTCAAGAAAGGCAAGTTCATCGCTTGCTCATGTCATTTGATTATTTTTATCAAATTATATGCAAAGTACTATACTTATCACTCTTGCATTGAAAAGCAAATATTAATTTTACAATTATGAATATGACTATGTGGTGGGCAATGGAACCATGGTATGTGTTGATTGGTGGAGGTTCCATTGCACGGGTACTATTCATCTAGGATTAAGTACCAATGCCGTCCAGTGATTCTAGCGCCGTACATATCGCGTTGACCATAGGATCTATAATGGCCTGCGGGAAGCCAGCTGTATCTTTTCCTCTCGCATGCCAACGGACCGGTAATAAGGGTTGCCCGGATCGGTCTATCTTTGGTAAAGGTGGGGACATGTGGTCTGCCACGGTCTACCATTAGATACGGGAGAGGGTAGACTTATTATTGGTTTATGAAGGATTGTAAGGGTTGTCCGGATCGGTCTATCTATGGTGTATAGAACAGGGCACATAAGTTGTTCGGATCGGTCTATCTTTGGTAAAGGTGGGGACATGTGGTCCCGCACGATCTACCATTAGATATAGGAGAGAACAAGTGCCCGTGTTAGTCTACCCATAGATATAGGAGAGGACAGACTTACAAAAGGGTGGGTCCGCGAGGTCGCGGAGAAGGCGAGTGATTGGCTTGGTTCTTATACCCGACCTCACACCAAAGGAAGTGTGGACGGTGCCAGCTGCCCGGTTGGCAACAAGGTTAAGTTCTCTTATGGGAAAAGTAACGCACCTCTGCAGAGGATACCGAATTGTGATCGTCACTCCCTGTTCCGGAAGGGAACTGCGAACGCGGCAGGAAAGGAACTCCATGAAGTTCTAGTCAACCTGTGAAGACTGACGGGCATAGTTTTCAGAATAAAATAAACCTTTTGAAGAAATGATTATGAAAACTTGCATTCGCCTATGACTTTCTGGTCTGTGGCTGTAGCTAGTGCATGATACACCTATTCCCTAATATGAACTTGCCGAGTACGCTCGTACTCATCCCACTCTTAAATCCCCTGCTTAGCTATGGAGGCACCGGAGGATAAACTACCGTGGAACTCGAAGACAAAGGAGTCAACTGCAACAAGATGAAGAATCCAAGCAAAGAAGTCAATGAAGTCAACTGCTGCAACAACTAGAGTGGAAACTTAGACTAGTAATAGAAGGGAGCTTTTCCCTAATTCTAGCACCTAACTAGCTAGATTTCTATAGAAAGCCTAGTAGCTCTGAAGCTTAAGTTAGCAATAAGTTAGATTACGAGTCGTTCTTCTGGAGCTTTATTTGAAGTTTTACCTCACTGTAAAGTAGGAGGCTGTGTTGATCTTCTGTAAGCAGCTTGTGTATCCTTCTATAGACATACCTTGGACTCGCATATGTTTCTGTTGTACCACTCTGAGGGATGTAATATGAGTGGAACGGTGTTTCACTTGTGTTATGTCAACGACTTGTGTACTACACCATGCAGTGGTACGCGGGGTCACCACACACATCGTCATACTCTAAAATTTTAAACACCATTTTACCACATGCAGATGCATTGTACGAACAACCAGTTGAAAATGGAGGTGGACCACACCTTGTTGTAGGGTTACAAATCGGCACCCAGTCCATCCCGCTAGGTACTTAAAGCTAATTAGATTGGTTGTAATTTCTTTTAACAAAATAGTTTAGTTTGAACTAGCCCATGCCTTCACGGGCTTATGCAGAACATCCGCTTGCAACCCTACTTTTGTTGTTGTCTAAACGCATACTTCCAATTCAATAAGGGTAAACTTCCTTAGGCCTCCTTTGATTCATATAGGACTTTAAACGATTTGTGTAGGATTCAAATCCTATTAAAAAATCTACAGAAGCTGGTTGATTCATATAATCATATCTCATAGGAATAATCCTTACAAATCTTATAGTGTAAATATTTATAGGAAAAACAGGGTGAGGTTAAACCTCATGGGAAATCCCCTCACTACAATAAAAAGTAATCCATGTTCCCCTAGGAGAATATTTGACAATTTGCCAAAAATTTCTTTAAATTTTGATTATTTGACAAATTGACCACCACATGCAAATAATCAAATTGCCAAATAAAGTGTGGAAAATTATCAAGCAGACATGGCATCTCAATTCTATAGGATTCCTATTCCTGCATTATTCATATCCTATGAATCAAAGTAGCCCTTAATCGTTACTGAGAGCTTAGTGCATGTGTGTTCAAAATTTCTTCCTTATTAACATTAGGAGCAAAGCAGTAACTAACATTAAGGTCGAGAAACAACCAACTCTAAAAGGAGGTGGACCACACCTTGTTTTAGGGTTGTAAAGCGGCACCCGATATACCACTCTTTGTAGTTAATACCAGGTAGGTTAGTTGTATTTTTTTAGCAAATTAGTTTTGTTTCAACTAGATCATGCTTTCACGGGCTTATACAGGACCACTACTTGCAACCCTACCTTGTTTGATTCATATAAGATCATATCCCACAGAAAACAGTCGCACAAAAATCTTGTAGATAAATGTCATAGAAAAATAGGATGAGGATAGACAAGATGAAAATTTCCTCACTACAATATAAACGAATCCCTCTTCCATAGGGGGATATTTGACAATTTTCCACACTTCTTTTAAATTTTTGATGATTTGAAAAAATGACCACAACATCTAAGTGACACAGGGTGTGAAAATAATCAAATTTGAAAATAAAGTGTGGAAAATTGTCAATTAGACATGCCATCACAATCCTATAGGATTATTGTTCCTACACTTTTCCTATCATATGAATCAAATGAGCCCTTAATGGTACACTGCATGTTAGTCACGGGCTTAGTACATGCACGTTCAAAATTTCTCCTCCTTGACCAGCATTAGGAGCGAAGCAATAACTAAACATTAAGGTTGCGAATCGACACCAATGAATTTTAAAATGGGCACCGCTAGGAATCGGAACCCGATTTCTTGCTTTCCATCGGACTAGTTTATGGCTGTAGGATTGGAAGCAGCTGGACCATACGATCTTAACCAGACCCCACGCTTAATTTCCGTTAATTGAGGACCGACTACATGGGGCTGTAAACTGTTACCATTAATTCCGTCAGCCGCGTTCATGCCTCGATCGTGTGGCTTCAAGAAATGGATTTGCATGCTTCTTTTGAAACTGCTCCCTTTATTCACGGTCTGCTCCAAAACAATATTTTATTTTAGGTAGATAAATTAGCAAAATTATATGTTGCCACGGAAGCATTGCTTTCAACATTAGAAGCACCGTTTCTTAGGAAAATATTCTTGCTATTTGGTTGGAGCAACCGTGGAAAATACAAAAGTTATTTCTAACCATCATGAATTTCATTTTCACTACAACTTAACTTTGCTTCAAATATTTTGCTTCTCTTGGCAAGTTTGGTTGCCCCAAAGACAATTCGAGGTTGTTACCTTGTAGTCTTATTTCCACCATAGAAAAGATTCAACAAATATTCATTTTTTTAACATTGCTTCATACAGATGATATAATTAGCTTCCAATGTAAGAAACATTTGTTTCTATCAACATTGGTTACAAAGAGCAGATACTTTGCTTCCACAGGAAATAGTATAGTACATGGTTCAAATGAAACAAATATTTGTTTCCATCATCATTGCTTCACACAAAGGGCATATTTTTCTTCCAAAAAAATAACTTTTTTCTTCCAATAATTTCTGAAGTTGCTTCTACATAAATACGAATCGGTCACATGGTTTGTATCGTCGGGTACAATTCCTTTCGCCCTTATCATGGCAATGGCACATGCACATCGACTATGAACATCAAAGGCTCATCGATGACCTGTAACAACGACTTCTAGCAACCCTCTCAGTCTCCTTGAAGACGTCCTGAAGAAGTCGCTCGCCGCAAGGGTGGTGCTTCAAGCAAGAGATGCCGCCCAGCATAATCTCATAATCTCGTTCTCGATATGCTCATTGTCATCATTGTTGTAGCCAGAAGATAGAAGCCATTGCGAAAATAAGGTGATCTGTAATGTGTTGACTTGAATCGTGAGCAACATATAACAGAAATTTAGGAAGCATGGGGCGGTAACAAAATTCTAATGCTACTGAAAATTTAAACGAACAATGCAAAAAAATAGATAGAATCTATTTATGCAAAGTTTCAGGGAGAAACACATGCATGGTTTGGAAGCATCAGTGTTATTCTATCTCAGTTCTCAACATAACTAGTATCACATAGATGCTTCAAAGCCTGAGACACATCAAATAGCAGGAGGACAACATTTAAATCAAAATTGTGCTGAATATGACAATACCAATAATAAAAAAAGGGAGAGCATGGTTATATGTAGCAAACTATCCACACTGAAAAAAACGTATAATGGGCATAGGAAGCACAGTTATTTGATGCAAGGATTAGTACTATCTCAACATAAATTATATGTACTAGAAGTGTAGAACTTCATAAACCCTTCCACGTGCAGTACATATAAAGAGATTAGCGCTATCTCAGCATGAATCATCTGTATTTTTTTTGAACATGTAATCATCTGTATTGGAAGCATAGAAATTCCATACACACTATCTCAATATTAGAAATTTCAGATGAGTGCTATCTCAAGGGATCATCAACTATGCTACTTCACAAAGATACAAAACTTAGATTGGGACATAATGGAGTTGCATCTACCTACTCTAGCTGTCAAAGAAAGCAGTCGTCAGATTGCTGCTTTGTGCAGTAGCCTCAAGACCGTCGGATGGCGTAGGTGACGGAGGCCCAGACAAAAGTGAAGCACACAACGATAGTGGTCAAAGCAACAAAAAGAATGCATCTGCCATAATTTCAGTAAAGAAGCAAGATTGGCATTGGTTGAAGAACACAATAGTAGAAGTTGAAGCAAAATGCCTATAAAATATATGAAGCACGACAGTTCATTTGCATGGTTGAAGTAAAAATTCACTACCATGGGAAGGAAAATTACAACAACTACAAACAAACAAAAAGAAGTTGAGTCTGCGGTTGAATTACACACCACTGGAAGTTGAAGCAAAATGTATGTACAATAAAAGAAGCACACAATGATTTCTGGCATCGTTGAAGTAGGAAACAATTTTCTATAAGATTAGGAAGCATGATACTCCGAAGCATGATATTAGTGTCATATCAACATAACTCATCTATCGTGGAAGCATATAAAATTGAAATTATGAGCATGAAATTCTTGCAAACAATTATCGTGTAACCACATTCATCATCGCTCTATAAAAGCTTCCGAAGCACGTTCAGAACGATACATAGATGGATGTCAAGCTCACAAAGCATAACTAACAGTACGTGGAAACATAAATATAAACTAATAAGACTGAGCAATAACATGATATCAGCACGTCAATTGGAATAAAATTCAATCTAGCTATAGAAGAATAGTACTTCAGATTTAAGAGTATCCGGTGCTTGTATTTGCAGATCTGTAGTTCGTGATTGACCCAAAGAAAAGTGAGGAAACAAACCTAGAGCAGATGAGGATATGAGACAAAGTTTCATACAGTTCTCGGCGCTTGCGTCCGATGTTACCGAAAAGCGACTGCAAACGAGGCGAGCTCCAAATATCCAATAGCAGCCTCCTAGCGCCCCAGGCTTGCTGATGGGCCCGTGGACGACCTCTGATGTTGGTCGCACTGCTGAGGACACGACGTTGATGCGCGAGAGAGAGGAGCGCAGAGCACGGCAGTGGAGGAGAAACTCCGGCCGGCGTGCTCGGGGAACCACATGACGAGCGGTGTGGACGAGGTGCAGTGGAGAACGACTGGACGGAGTGGCGGCACGGTGGGAGAGCAGAGTCCAGGAGCAGATCAATTTTGGGGAATTTTGGGGTAGGCGAGGACGATCCGTAATAACCGGCCGGAAACTTCGGCGGGGGCTGGCTGGGTACGGGGCGTCCGATAGAGAGATAGATGGACTGACTGAGATCGGTCCGATGTTTTGGTTGCCATCGGACTACGATATGTAGTATTTACCTTTTAAAATTCTAGATCATGTCCCCAATTTCACCATGATTTCACAATATTTTCCATACTCGATAATTTACACGTAAAGTTAAGAAATCACCTAATACTTGTATTTGGGAACAGTAAACTGGATATTAATTTTTATCATCAAATATTCATGATATTCATATCCCAAATTATCGTACATGTGACATACAAAATTTTCGTTTGATCCAAAAGAATAAGTGTGGACAAATGGAGGACGAGCTACATGTACCCTTTATTTTTTTTAAAAATATTTTAGGTTTAAAAATATGAAAAATGCTTAGATGTAGACAATGATGTATTTCACAAGCGTGCATAATCTCAATATTTTTTATATTCTAGGCTACATGAAAATCGGAAAAAATTACAGTTTTGAAATGTGCATTATTCACTGTGCATAGATCCACACTTCTGTCATTTTTATGTATCCTGCAATATAAATTAATTTATATTGAGATTCTGCATGCATCTAGGATTTTTTTTTAAATTTTTTCTTGGAACGTTGAAATATGATTTGAAATTTTATAAATAAAGAGATATATGTAACTCAGCCTTCATTTTGAATTGAACTTCTTATTTGGATAATTTGGATCCTTAGTATTTTGTTTTTTATGTTGGTCATTTGATTTGCATGGATTCTTTTGCTTCTGTATTTGGGAAAAACTTCCATAGACTCAAACCTTTTGCTAAAATGTCTACTTTTTATGGTTCTAGACATTTTTATGCAAATCCCTATATATTTCTGATCTGATAAGATTCAAGAGGACATTTTCCTTTAATCCTATATTTTTCCTATTTCCGTGGTTTGAGAATCATGTGAATCGATGTAGTCTGAATATTCATCAAAATTCAGGTGGTTTTTCAATCTTGTAGCATTGAGAAGGACTTGTCCTGCGTTTGTCTATTCCTGACTTTTGAGAATCATGTTAATCAAGTGTGACCTAAAAATTAAGTATTTCATAGTTAAACCGCCGCTCACGTCGGGCGCCAGCTCCATGTGACACATACTGACATACATTTCTCTCCCTTCCAAAGACCGAAGTATGACCGTGCAAACTGCAGAAGATGAAAAGATGCAGTTACTACCGGAAATCAATGGCTTCACCCACTTTGCGACCATGCCTTTCTAGCAGCGAGGCAGGCAAGAGATGGTAGCAAGGTTTTTCCCAGTTTCCCGTTAGAAATGACATGACACTTCATGCCAACTCCCAAAAAAAAACTCACTTTCTCCTTCCATGGTAGGCATGTTTGCGCTCTTGCTGCCATGTCACACAAAACACAAGTCCGATCCCGATCTGATTGTTGCTTTGAAGAATGTTACTATCACACTCACAAGTCACAACACACAGGCACAACCGCGCAAGAATGAGCAGCACCAGAAGCAGCTTGGCCCACTCAATCTACATGCCACAGCTTGATTGATCTATCTTCACATTAGTGGCAGCAATCACCATTCATTAGTTGATCAATGTCATAATCATCCTCTAGATCAACTGAGCACGGAAGCAGTAGCTGCGATTCCTGAGAAGGACGTGTCATTAGGAGAATACCGCAAATTAGAAGACGGGCTTCAAAATATTATTATCCCATAACTTAGTGTGGACGATTTGGCTCCTCGGAGAGCCATTTTTTGAACACTCAAAATACCCAGTATTTTAGGCTACATAAAAAATAAAAATATGTCAAGAAAGTAATTAACCGGTCTGTGTGGTGAACCGGTATGTGAGGAGCCTAGGAGAGGCAGCCACCAAATCACCTAGGGCTCTGTTCCTGATTCCTCTCGTCGGCAATGTTGCCGGTTCAACCGCCTCTAGTTGCCTTGGGGTCTTGGGGCTTTGCAGATGTGTCGGACCACGATCCATCACCAGTTAAGGTTTCCGTTCTTTGTCTAGGGTTTTAAAAGTCTTTTTCTATATGATGACATGGCAGCTATAACCTGAAATCAGAATAAGTTCTTTCTCACCCTATCCTCACTCTGGTTATGCGTCTAGCACCAACGGAGGGGGCATGGAGTCATGTGCCCGAAGGATCTCCTAGGATCGTTTTTTTATGTTAGTTGGTGTGGTTTCATGTTAGTCTCTTCAGATTTATGGTTACCATTATTCGCGATGGTTGTTTCTCTGGTGCGTTAGCACGATGACTTCCTATTTGTCTAATACAACAAGCACTATTACAAAAATTTCGATTTTGTAAAATCTTAACATTTGGGTATTACTTTTTAATAAAACTTTCTTTAAGATCATCCCAATAAATAATACTAGCAGTGGGTAATGATAATAACCATTCTTTAGATTTTCCTCTAAGAGAAAATGGGAATAATTTTAACTTGACAATATTGTTTTCCACATTTTTAAACTTTTGCATACCGCAAATTTCACAGAAATCATGTAAATGCACAGAGGCATCTTCACTAGCACTACCTCCAAATTTTCCCCCAATTATAAGATTCAATAACCCATGACTTACTTCAAAGCTTTCAGCAGTTATCTCAGGTGCAGTGATAGGTTTAGCAATAAAGTGATTATTAGGAGTGTTTCTGTAATCACACAACTTAGTATTTCTTTTATAAGATTCAATAACCCATGATTTTCAGAAGATAGTTACTACTACTTTTTATGTGTTTTTCAATTTTTATGAAAAAAACAAACAAGCAAAGAATAAAAACAAACAAGCAAAGCCAAAAAAGACGAATAATTTTTTTCCCCAAGCTTCTTTCTCCCATGCAAAAGATGAATAAAAACAAGCAAGCAAAGATGCAAAATCTAAAAGAGATAAGAGAGCTCACAGTGGTGTTACCTCCCCAATCTTTGGTGAGACACAGTTGTAAGAAGATTCTTCTAGAAAATACCTTTTACGCAGCAACCACTATGATCTAACTCTTTTCAGCTCCCTGGCAACGGCTCCATAAAATGTCTTGATGTTGCAAGGACTCCAAGTGCAGAGTGTTGCGATAGCAAAGTATTTTCCCCACAAGGGTGACTCGAGGGTTATATCGAACTCTCGAGGAACTGAGCAAGGAGTATTCTCTTCTCTCTCCTTCTAGTAATCCTGCAAAGTAAAATAAAAGCATTGTATCCCCAACTCCACCGTGAGTTTGTCAAGCACAAGATTTCGTGTAAGTAAATAAAACACAAGTAAAAATAAAGCGAGTAAAATTAGATAAAATATAGTAACTAAGAAAAAACTGTAAAGGGGTTGATTGTTTTTGGTGTGTTGGATGTAACTATAAATATTTTCCTATTTTCGAATTAAAATAGTGCAACAAATAGAAAATAAGATAAAAGCAATATAAATGTGCTTTTATGATAAAATATAGACGGGGTTCATGGGTTCACTTGACTATTCTCTCTTTTAAGTTGTAGTGGACAAATCACAATTCATCAATGAGATACGAGGATACAAAATAATAACATGAGTAATATATGTATTCATATGAGCATCACGTCCTAACATAGAGATGATGCAACACATCTCTCTTATACTCCACAAAAAAGGGAAAACTCCATGCAATATTGTATTCAGAATTAACATAGGATAGCCATAAGTACTTTGACATGATGTTTGAATACAATATATGCTACCTTGACCAAACAAGATCATCACTTTTGTCACGTGACAAACATAGCACATCATTCACTTTATCCCTAGTGAGATAGCAAGAGAAAAGGCAAAGCCATAATAGATCATCTCACTAAAACCATGTTACTCCATGTGGTGACCCGGCATACCACTGCATGGTGTAGTATGCAAGTCTGACATAACACCAATGAAACACCGTTCCACTAGTATTATATCGCTCAGAGTGGTACAACAGAAACATATGTGGGTCCAAGGCATTTCTATATAATTACAACACTAAATCTTTACAGAAGATCACATAGCCTCTTACTTTACAATGAGGTAAGACTGCAAATAAACTCCAGAAGAACAACTCGTAGCCTAATCTTATCACGAACTCTATTTATAGAGGATTTGATTAGCTACAGAGGCTATGAATAGATTTTAGCTAAGTAGGAGCTAGGATTAGGGAGCTAGTTCCCTTCTACTGCTAATCTAGGTTTTCTCCATGGTGGATGTGGTATATGACTCTTCCGGAAGGTTCCTGTCTCTTGAAGTAGTTGTTGATTCCTCGGTCTTCGAGTTGTACTGTAGATCCTCCTTCGATGCCTCCATATCTAAGAAGAGGATTTAAGGGTGGGATGAGTACGAGCGTACTCAACAAGTTCATTATAGGAAAGAGGTGTTTAATGCACTAGCTACATCATTAGACCAGAAAGTCTAATACAAATGCAGGTTTTCATAACCATTTCTTCAAAAGGTTGCTTTTATTCAGAAGAACTATGTCTGTCAGCCTTCACCGATTTACTAGAACTTCATGGAGTTCCTTTCCGGCAGCGTTCGCAGTTCCATAACCCGGAACAGGGAGTGACAAGTCACGATTTGTTACACTATGCAGAGGTGTGTTGCTTTACCCATAAGAGATCTTAACCTTGGTGCCAACCAGGAAATTTCCCCATTCACACTTCCTTTAGTGTGAGGCCGGTATAAGCTCCTAGCCAAATTATACTCCTTTGCGACCTCTCACACCCACCCTTTGTTGCAATTCCGACCTTGGGTCCTCGCCGGTCAGCGTACCCCTATGGATACCTTCCGACCTCGACAACAACCAGGTTCTCGACCTAATTCCTTCGCCGGTCGTTGCAACCCATCATAGAACGCATTACCGTGGGGACTTAGAGGTTCCCCCACCCCTCCGGTTGTTCTCGCAAGACACAACTGCTACGGTAAGCGCATTCGTTGATGTACGAGAGGAAGAAGTACAATTGACTACTCCGTCCCACTCCAGATCTTATGGTTAACACGAGTCTTACGGCACAAGAATCACTGGATGACATTTGTTGTTAATCCTAAATGGATACAAACCCATTGCAATGGAACCTCCACCATACTCATACCATGGTTCCATTGCCCATCACATAGTCATATTCATAGTTATGAAATTAGCATTTTTGCTTTTCATGCAAGAGTGATAAGTATAGTACTTTGCAAGTAATTTGGTAAAAATACTCAAATGACATGAGCAAGCAATGAACTCGCCTTTCTTGACTGCAAGATTATGTAGGCAAGGTCTTCGATACGCAATAACTCCAAATTCTGAAATAGCATCATCGTTCGGTATGGACGATGTTTAAAAGATTGGCAAGGATGCAATAATGCATAAGTATGAGATGTGATTGCTCTAAGCGTGACCTAACCCCGGTGATTTAGGATTAGTGAGTTGTAATGATTAGTTTAGAGTGTGTTGCATTTTTAGAATGATTCACAAACAAGGTTCTTATTAAGGTTGATTACTTGGTATCATAGAGAAGTAGTACAATATATAACAAAAATAACATTACTAGCACACAACAATAGCATTTGGTATAATCCTAACATGTAATGAACAGTTGTTGATTTTAGTACTATATGGCATGGTTAATGTTTATTTAACATCTACTTCAAAAGAATAACTTTTGAAGAACATGTTCTTTAATAAAGAACAAGTATGATAATTAGGGTTGTGGAGTTCTATGGTTTTCTATAGTTCTAAGTAGCTTCTGGAGTAAGGATTAGATGGCTCACAACAATGTTGGATTCATCAATAACTAGGGCTTGTATAGTTTTATTTGACCATAAGCATCTTAAGCAATTAATTATACATGGTTGCTATCATGGTTGGTTATCTTACTGGTGATAGGTGGCTAGGGTTTATAGGTACTATTAGGCAAGGTTGATGATTACTCTTTATTTACTTCAAAAGAATAACTTTTGAAGAACATACTTCTTAAGTAATAAGAAGTATCTCAGTTAGGGTTGAGGTTGTCTAGGGTTTGTTATTGGATTCATTAAGTAATGAATAGTTGGCTCCTAGATATGATGGTTCATAAATATCTAACACTAGTAGGGTTTAGTGGGGTATGATATGTAAGGGCTATCATCAATCATGGTTATTATTAGGGTTGATCAAATTGGGGTTGATACTAAAGGTGATAAATTAAGGATGATGGCCTTGCTAATAGGACTAGGGTTTACACTTGGTTGACCCTATTTGATCATCTAGGTTTGATTGGTATGCATACATGGTATACCAATTTATTAGTGATAGGCTTCTACATTTTATGTGGACATATATATGCCTTTAGTTGCTAATTATGGATCTATGAATGATAATGAAGTAACATGATCACATGTTTGACCTAGGTTTAGGTTGTACTCAAGTTAGGGTTTATATGAATTAATGGAGCTGGGGTTCCTAATGGCATTAGGGTTTTAGGATTCCACACAAAATTATGAGGTTATCACTTTATTAATAATAAAGCTAGGGTTACATATTTGTGATACAAATCTTAAAGTAAGAAGTTGATTATGGAGTTGAAGTTATTAATAACTTTGTATTGAAATTAATATTGGACTAGGCATTTTATTATTTTCAAAGAATTAATAATTAAGACAATTATTCATTAGGGTTTAAATCCTTCTAATAAGGATTTAATAAGTTAGTAATAAAGGGAAATTAGGTTTAATGTTTTCCTTATCTTCTTACTATTTTTTTTTAGAAAACTTTAACTAATTATTGAATTTGATATGAATTTAGAATAAAGAAAAGGCTTAATTAATAAGTATTAAACAATTGAATTTTTATTTAAAATAAAAATTCCATATTATATTTTTATTGGATAGATTTTATTTTTAGGAACATTTTCATATCTCATTTATATTTTTATCAATTGAAATGAATTTTCTGTTTTCTTTCTAAGATACAACAATTTTCTGGATTTAAATTTTAAAAGAAAACGGCTAAAGGTACACGGTTGAATCTACACAGAGAGGCTGACTGGTGGGCCTGTGGCCACGTTGGTTACCACGTGGTGCCAACGTGGCAACCATGTGCACCACCGGCGGCCAGTCAAGGACGGCGTCGGCGTTGGAGGGCTCCCGCGAGTGTGTGTGCGTGTGCTTAATCGAACGAGGACAGCGAGGTGAGTCTATTGGTGGCCGCGCCGCTCGGAAATGGTCACCGAAGCATGGCCGACGGTGAGGATCAACGGTGGCGGACGGTGGTCGACGGTGACAGGGGTGCTACGGCATGATCTAGGGCTCAATAAGATGCTCACGAGATGTGCAAGGTCACCTGGATGCTTCCTGTAGGGTCGCCGGTGTCGATTGAAGACGGAGCATCGCGGCGGTCGCCATTTCCCTTGCAGTACTACGAAAGGGAATGGCTAAATTCCTCCACCGAGCTCCCCTTGACGTGTGGCTACACCAGATTAACAAAGACGTCGAGGCGCTCCTCCTGAGCTCAACGGCGGGCTCCGGGGTGGTCGGGAACGGTGGATTCCTAGGGTTGCCAGCGGCTAGGGTTTCGGTCATGGCGACGAAAGGAAGAAGAAAGAGGCTCTGGGGTTTCCTCCCTGTATTTATATGGCCACTGCGGTCGTCGACGTTCGTGGAGGTCAATAACGGCGGCCGGGACGTGGCTCTCATCATCGCGCTGGCGTCCTCCCGCGCGTCGTCGATGGTGAAGACAAAGACGACGACCTCGTCTTCAGTCTTATCCAGCAAATCATTATACAGGCTGGGCTGGGCTGCGGTGCTGGGCTGGTCCTGGGTTGGCTTGCTGGTTGCTCGGTGGGCTGCCCGGCCAGGTAAGTTCCTTCTCCTCTCTTTTCTTTTTCTGTTTTTTATTTCTTGTTTTGAATTATGTTTTGAATTCAGATTTGAATTTTTTTCTATTTTACAGGTCTTGTTTATTTGAATCATACAAGGATTAGTCCAAGATTCTTCAAATACCTTAGTGGTGTATTAGGAGATTTTTAAATTGGTAGTAACATATTTACTTCTTAAATAATATTGGAATTTTAGTTAAATATTCCAATATTCAAGGTTGTTTGAATACTAACAAATGAGTATTCCAATAATCTTTCAAAAACTCTTCTAATTATATATTTAATGGCAGGTAGGATTTTATTTGATACTACTTTGTAAGAAATAATTTATAAAGCATATCTTATTACTTAATGTCTTATTTAGGGATTTGATCTCATGACATTATTTTATGTTCTCATTTATTTGATAAGGACTTAGGACTTAGGTTAAATCTATTCCAACTTTACTACTATTATTATATTTAATCTAGCTTGAAATACCTAGAGTGGACATTATTCTCATCATGGTTTGGTTTTGGTTTATGAGGATAAGTGGTTGATATAAGTGGTTAGTCACCACACATGGGTTTTAATTATAGGATTTAGCACTAGGTTCATCTTATGTGTAATAATTGGAGCATAAGTTTTAACTAGTGAACAATTCTAGGGTTCTGACTATATTCGCCTAATGGCACATGGTTTGAAACTCAAATGTGGACTAGGTTTATAGTTGTGGTCATCGAAGTGGTGCACAAATTAATATTGAGATATAGGCCTAGGTTATAGATATGAATGGGTACCATAATGGACTAGCTAGGGTTTATTTCCCCTTCACTATTGATGGAGTACTTGTATCTAAATACTTATAACATTGGCATAGCTAATTAACTAGGCAAATTCTTGGTACCATGTTATTACTTCCCTACTCATGATATGAGAAATGGTCTTGGGTTGATAACATTCTCCCTATGATTTTATGTGATGGATGATAACTACCTAGCATACTGGCTAACATACTAAGATTTAATTGGTAACTCTATATCTCCAAACATGATCATATATTAGACATGATCAACTTGTTATTAATATCTTCTACCTCAAGTTCTTAGGTTTATGATCATTATTCAATTTATAATGATCAATGATTTAGCTTCCTAAGGTATTACTAGAAGTATTTGTATATGGTTATACCAATTACCCCTCTCACTCCACAAAGACTTGGATTATAATTTAGGGCTCTACTCAAGGAATGATGATGTGATTATCTAAATATATGGTCTTCCTAAGAATTCTACCTTGTTATCTTCTGTAGCTTGCTCTTCAGGAATTCTGATAAAAACATGTATCTTGTGGCATGCCTCCACCTCCGGCTGCACGTTCGGTTAATATGGTTAATTCGGTTCGGTTTATTCGGTTATACGGTAAATACGGTTTCAATACTTCGGTTAATACGATTATGTATAAAAATACGATTCGGTTTCGGTAACAACCATTAAACTTCGGTTCGGTTTCGGTAATAACCAAGCTAACCAAAATTGACGCGAATTTTGGATTGAAAACTAACTTTTATGATTATATATTTCATTTTCTATATTTTGTATAATCGTACTAAAGATTTTGCAAGAGAGGAAAACAAAAAAGAAAGAAATTTCAAACAAAATTAAAATATGGATGTATTTTGTACCGTACTAAAGGTTTTTATAAGGAGGAAAAGAAAAAAAGAAAAAAAAATCAACCAAAATAAGAATATGGGACAGTTTGTGGATTCGAACTTGCAACCTGGGACTACACACACAGTCAAATAAAGGGCCAAGCCACCACAGCGGAGCGCCTTACGTGTATAATATTCAGTTTAGGTGCTATATTAAGATTATGCAGAGCGGGATTTTGATTTGAACTAGACGTTCGGTTTTTTCCGGTTTAACCACGGTTTTCCGGTTAAAAACCGAATTAACCGAAGTCCTTTCGGTTTGATGTTTTGCTAACTGTAATTGTAACCATAAACTGTAAAAACCAAAAACCGGTTGCGGTTAGGTTTTTCTCGGTTCGGTTTTCAGTTTCGGTTCGGTTATGCACACCCGGACCTCCACCTCCTAGATGCTTCATCTTGATCCTAACTATTTTATGGAGTGGCTCAATGTGTTGGTTTTCTTGCATCATGGTGCAAGATGATGAAATGGATGAAGTGTGAGGCTCCCTTTTATAGGCTTGAGCAAGATCTAGTATCATGAACATAGGTGGGTGACTCTTGTTTTGATTTGGTGAGTAAGGTGCTTGGTTGTCATGCTCTCATCCATAGCAATCCTTTAAGCATGAGGTGGCATAGCTTAGGATGCAAGCTATTTAGATATTTTCATCCTATGTGGCATGGGTATTATCCTCTCATGTGATTTGTTTTTCGATAGCCAAGTGGCTTTTGTTAATAAATATCTTGTGAATGATTTTATGCTTGTGGATGAGTCACTATATCATATGTGATTATATTTATATTGTAATTGGTATCAAAATGTCAAAGACAAGGATTATACCCCAATTTTGAATGGTGATGTTTGTCTTCACCAAGGCATGATCATATGAGTTTTAAAATACTCATAGTTTATTTTATTCAAATAGTTTGAACTATAATTCGTAATGTAAATGAATTTAGTTTTGTAATATTCCACATATTTAATAAATTATGATTAAAATAAGAATGTGTGGCTTTTATGCACTTAGGTCCTTGTGTTTTACCATATTTGGTAATTAGTTTTAAAGTGAATTCAATTGTACCCCAAGTTAGTTGCTCAACTTTTAAGTGTTCATAATTTAGAGTTTGTTTCTTTTATCTTTGATGGGTATAGACCTTTCTCATCTCTAGGGTTTAATGATAAGCTTTTGTTGGTGTTGAGTTCAAGAGTTTAGTTCAAGAAATACCATGAGGTTCGTGGTAGGAATATTTGTTTGTTAAAGACATGGAAAAGATAAGTCAAGAATAGTTTCTACATTTTATTGTTACTTGATTTGTAGTTAAATAGATGTTCATATGTTATGGCAAGGGATACCATGTTATGGTCTTTTATAAGATCAAGTAATTGATCCTAGATTGATGTGTTGTTGTGTTGATTTTAGTTCCATTTGATCTAGCCTCTTAGATCAAATCATCTCTACCCAAAACAAAGTTTTAAGAAAGGTCACATTGATATTTATAGCACTGGACTTGATGAGCTACTTCAATTTCACCAAGGTCAAGTGAAACTTCAGTTACTATGACTGTTTTACTTTAAAGTGCGAAAATTTCCCAGATTTTCTATGCATGAATGCAATGTACACATCTGTTTCCTCTATTTTTGTAACCCCAAATACTGGAATATCACACTCCATCTAATACACACATCACCCCACACACGCTCTTGCATATTTGTTGGATCAGAACAAATAATTACAAACATGGTACATAATATGCATCAATACATCTTGCACATAGTACGATCATATCTCATAGCACAATATCATAGAATAAGGATCCACCATATAGCTATTACAAATATGACCATAATCACGTGAAGCAGCTCATATGGCACTAAGAACTATGAAGAACATGAGAGAAATAGATCAAGCTACTGCCACAAACCCGTAGTCCAGAGGTGGACTACTCTCCTTTGATCATGGTGATGATGATGAATACGTTGGAGAAGGTGGAGATCCCTTCGGCGGTGATCCTGGCGGAATTTCCCTCTCCAATCTTCTCTGTTGCAGCCTCCATTTTCATGTTTCTGTCTTTCTGTAGCACTCACCTCCCGAGAACTCTTCGAGGCCACATATATAGTGATTTTTAGGTCAAAATACGTCGGTGGGTGAAAGAATCGGGTGAATTGGACAATCGACGGTGCTTGTGACGGTAAAGCACATGTCCGTTGGGAACTCCAAGAGGAAGGTATGATGAGTACAACAGCGAGTTTTCCCTCAGTAAGAAACCAAGGTTATCGGACCAGTAGGAGATGAAGATCACGTGAAGGTTGTTGGTGAAGGAGTGTAGTGCGGTGATGCGCGTAGATGACACGTCCGTTGGGAACCCCAAGAGGAAGGTATGATGCGCACAGCAACAAGTTTTCCCTCAGTAAGAAACCAAGGTTATCGAACCAGTAGGAGCCAAGAAGCACGTTGAAGGTTGTTGGTGGCGGAGTGTAGTGCGGCGCAACACCAGGGATTCCGGCGCCAACGTGGAACCTGCACAACACAATCACAGAACTTTGTCCCAACGTAACAACGAGGTTGTCAATCTCACCGGCTTGCTGTAAACAAAGGATTAGATGTATAGTGTGGATGATGATGGTTGTTTGCGAAGAACGATAAAGAACAATTGCAGCAGTTTGTATTTCGGATGTAAAGAATAGGACCGGGGTCCACAGTTTACTAGCGGTGTCTCTCCCATAAGATAGCGGATGTTGGGTGAACAAATTACAGTTGGGCAATTGACAAATAAAGAAGGCATAACAATGCACATACATATATCATGATGAGTACTATGAGATTTAATCGGGGCATTACGACAAAGTACATAGACCGCTATCCAAGCATGCATCTATGCCTAAAAAGTCCACCTTCAGGTTATCATCCGAACCCCCTCCAGTATTAAGTTGTAAACAACAAACAATTGCATTAAGTATGGTGCGTAATGTAATCAACACAAATATCCTTAGACAAAGCATCGATGTTTTATCCCTAGTGGCAACAGGCACATCCACAACCTTAGAACTTTCCATCATCGTCCCAGCATTTAATGGAGGCATGAACCCACTATCGAGCATAAATACTCCCTCTTGGAGTCACAAGTATCAACTTGGCCGGAGCCTCTACTAGCAACGGAGAGCATGCAAGAACATAAATAACATATATGATAGATTGATAATCAACTTGACATAGTATTCAATATCCATCGGATCCCAACAAACACAACATGAAGGATTACAAATAGATGATCTTGATCATGATAGGCAGCTCACAAGATCTAACATGATAGCACAATGGGGAGAAGACGACCATCTAGCTACTGCTATGGACCCATAGTCCAGGGGTGAACTACTCACACATCGATCCGAAGGCGATCATGGCGATGAAGAGACCTCCGGGAGATGATTCCCCTCTCCGGCAGGGTGCCTGAGGCGATCTCCTGAATCCCCCGAGATGGGATTGGCGGCGGCGTCTCTGTAAGGTTTTCCGTATCGTGGCTCGCGATACTGGAGGTTTCGCGACGGAGGCTTTAAGTAGGCGGAAGGGCAGGTCAAGGGGAGTCACGAGGGGCCCACACACCAGGGCCGCGCGGCCAGGGCCCAGGCCGCGCCGCCCTGTTGTGTCGCCACCTCGTGTCCCCACTTCGTCTCTCCCTCGGACTTCTGGAAGCTTCGTGCAAAAATAGGACCCTGGGCGTTGATTTCGTCCAATTCCGAGAATATTTCCTTACTAGGATTTCTGAAACCAAAAACAGCGAGAAAACAACAATCGGCTCTTCGGCATCTCGTCAATAGGTTAGTGCCGGAAAATGCATAATAAAGACATATAATGTGTATAAAACATGTGAGTATCATCATAAAAGTAGCATGGAACATAAGAAATTATAGATACGTTTGGGACGTATCAAGCATCCCCAAGCTTAGTTCCTACTCGCCTCGAGTAGGTAAACGATAACAAAGATAATTTCTGAAGTGACATGCTATCATAATCTTGATCATACTATTGTAAAGCATATGAGATGAATGCAACGATTCGAAGCAATGATGAAGATAATGAGTAAACTAATGAATCATATAACAAAGACTTTTCATGAATAATACTTTCAAGACAAGCATCAATAAGACTTGCATAAGAGTTACTCATAAAGCAATAAATTCAAATTAAAAGCATTGAAGCAACACAAAGGAGATAAAAGTTTCAGCGGTTGCTTTCAACTTCAACATGTATATCTCATGGATAATTGTCAACACAAAGCAATATAACAAGTGCAATAAGTAAACATGTAAGAATCAATGCACACAGTTGATACAAGTGTTTGCTTCTAATATAGAAAGAATAGGCAAACTGACTCAACAATAAAGTAAAAGATAGGCCCTTCGCAGAGGGAAGCATTGATTACTATATTTGTGCTAGAGCTTTTCATTTTGAAAACAAGAAACAATTTTGTCAACGGTAGTAATAAAGCATATGAGTTATGTATAAGACATCTTATAAGTTGCAAGCCTCATGCATAGTATACTAATAGTGCTCGCACCTTGTCCTAATTAGCTTGGGTTAACACGGATTATCATTGCATAGCATATGTTTCAACCAAGTGTCACAAAGGGGTACCTCTATGCCGCCTGTACAAAGGTCTAAGGAGAAAGCTCGCATTGGATTTCTCGCTTTTGATTATTCTCAACTTAGACATCCATACCGGGACAACATAGACAACGGATAATGGACTCCTCTTTAATGCATAAGCATTCAACAACATTTATTATTCTCATAAGAGATTGAGGATTAGTCTGTCCACACCGAAACTTCCACCATGAATCATGGCTTTAGTTAGCGGCCCAATGTTCTTCTCTAACAGTATGCATACTCAAACCATTTGATTGTGAGAACCGCCCTTACTTCAGACAAGACGAACATGCATAGCAACTCACATGATATTCAGCAAAGGTAAACGAGTTGATGGCGTCCCCAGAAAACATGGTTACCGCTCAACAAGCAACTTACTAAGAAATAAGACACATAAGTACATATTCTTCACCACGATAGTTTTTAAGCTATTTGTCCCATGAGCTATATATTGCAAAGGTAAAGAATAGAAATTTTAAAGGTAGCACTCAAGTAATTTACTTTGGAATGGCGGAGAAATATCATGTGGTAGGTAGGTATGGTGGACACAAATGGCATGGTTATTGGCTCAAGGATTTGGATGCACGAGAAGAATTCCTCTCAATACAAGGCTAGACTAGCAAGGTTGTTTGAAGCAAAATCAAGTATAAAAGGTGCAGCAAAGCTCACATATGAACATATTGTAGCTATTATAAGTCTTTACATTGTCTCCTTGTTGTTCAAACACCTCAACCATAAAATATCTAGACTCTAGAGATCAAACATGCAAACCAAAATTTAACAAGCTCTATGTAGTTATTCATTAATGAGTACAAGGTACATGATGCAAGAGCTTAAACAAGATCTATATGAGCACAACAATTGCCAAGTATCACATTATTCAAGACATTAAACCATTTACCACATGCGGCATTTTCCGTTTCCAACCATATAACAATGAATGAAATAGTTCAACTTTCGCAATGAATATTAAAGATAAAGCTAAGAACACATGTGTTCATACGAAACAGCGGAGCGTGTCTCTCTCCCAAAGAAAGAATGCTAGGATCCGATTTATTCAAACAAAAACAAAAAATAAAAACAAACAGACGCTCCAAGTAAAGCACATAAGATGTGACGGAATAAAAATATAGTTTCACTAGAGGAACTCGATAAGTTGTCGATGAAGAAGGGATGCCTTGGGCATCCCCAAGCTTAGACGCTTGAGTCTTCTTAAAATATGCAGGGATGAACCACGGGGGCATCCCCAAGCTTTGACTTTTCACTCTTCTTGATCATATTGTATCATCCTCCTCTCTTGACCCTTGAAAACTTCCTCCACACCAAACTCGAAACAAACTCATTAGAGGGTCAGTGCATAGTTCATATATTCAGAGGTGACATAATAATTCTTAACACTTCTGGATATTGCACAAAGCTACTGAAAGTTAATGGAACAAAGAAATCCATCTAACATAGCAAAACAGGCAATGCGAAATAAAAGGCAGAATCTGTCAAAACAGAACGATTCGTAAAGACGAATTTTAAAGTGGCACCAGACTTGCTCAGATGAAAATGCCCAAATTGAATGAAAGTTGCGTACATATCTGAGGATCACGCACGTAAATTGGCAGATATTTATGAGCTACCTACAGAGAGGCAGGTGGAAATTCGTGACAGCAAGAAATCTGTTTCTCACGCGACAATCCAAATCTAGTATTGGCTTTACTATCAAAGACTTTACTTGGCACAACAATGCAATAAAATAAAGATAATAAGAGGTTGCTACAGTAGTAAACAACTTCCAAGACTCAAATATAAAATAAAGTGCAGAGTAAAATAATGGGTTGTCTCCCATAAGCGCTTTTCTTTACCGCCTTTCAGCTAGGCGCAGAAAGTGTGAATCAAGTATTATCGAGAGATGGAGCATTACCTCGGGCATTACACCTACCTTTCTTATTCTTTTTCTTACCCTTTGATTTAGGGAACACATGTCTACCTCCCGGTGTAGAGGTGAATTTTAAGGTGCCTTCTCCCACATCTATGACTGTTCCCAATAGTTTCGACGAGGATCTTCCGAGTGTGATTTGTCCTGTTCCTACACAATCAATAACAAGATAATCGATGGATATTGTTCTTCCAAGAATGGTTGTATGCACACACCCGGCTATTCCCTTAGGAATTATAACGTAGTTATCAATAAGGGTTATTCCTTCTCCCCTTCAATGAGTCCCCAAAGTGTCAAAGATTCATAAATACTCTTAGGCATAAGACAAAATTCAGACATAATATCACAGATTGGCATGAAAAGTTTTACCACCAATAACAATTTTAATAGTAGGGTCCCATATTGAAGGTTCAGAGTTCACCAAAACTTGATCAAGACGATTACGAACATCACTATAATTTTTTTCCAAGCAAGATGCACTTGTCTCAAGAGTGTTTAATCTATTATAAATGCTAATAAGAGCTGAATCAAAGTTATTAGCTGAACTATGTGATGCAACCAATTTTTTTATGGCATTAAAAGCTTGATCACCATCGCAATGAAGGAAATCTCCTCCCACTACAGCATCCAAGGTATATCTATAGCGAATCATAAGCCCAAAATAAAAATTACTAAGGAGCAAACTTAGAGTCATTTGAGGTTCAGTTTTACGATAAGAGTCAAAAATTCTGGACCAAGCATCTTTAAAACTCTCCTCATCCCCTTGTTTAAAAGTGAAGACTAATTCCTCAGGTGAAGAAGTAACAGGTGCAGAGCTAGACATGATAACAGAAGTAAAAATGCAAGTAACTAATTTTTTTTGTGTTTTTTAATATGGAGATCAAGACAGTAAATAAAGTAAAACTAGCAACTAATTTTTTTGTGTTTTGTTTAAGTGCAGCAAACAAAGTAGTAAATAAAATAAAACAAAGCAAGACAAAAACAAAGTAAAGAGATTGGAAGTGGAGACTCCTCTTGCAGCGTGTCTTGATCTCCCCGGCAACGGCGCCAGAAAACAGTCTTGATGAACGTAGATGACACGTCCGTTGGGAACCCCAAGAGGAAGGTATGATGCACACAGCAGCAAGCTTTCCCTCAGTAAGAAACCAAGGTTATCGAACCAGTAGGAGCCAAGAAGCACGTTGAAGGTTGTTGGTGGCGGAGTGTAGTGCGGCGCAACACCAGGGATTCCGGCGCCAACGTGGAACCTGCACAACACAATCACAGAACTTTGTCCCAACGTAACATGGAGGTTGTCAATCTCACCGGCTTGCTGTAAACAAAGGATTAGATGTATAGTGTGGATGATGATGGTTGTTTGCGAAGAACAGTAAAGAACAATTGCAGCAGTTTGTATTTCGGATGTAAAGAATAGGACCGGGGTCCACAGTTTACTAGCGGTGTCTCTCCCATAAGATAGCGAGATGTTGGGTGAACAAATTACGGTTGGGCAATTGACAAATAAAGAAGGCATAACAATGCACATACATATATCATGATGAGTACTATGAGATTTAATCGAGGCATTACGACAAAGTACATAGACCGCTATCCAAGCATGCATCTATGCCTAAAAAGTCCACCTTCGAGGTTATCATCCGAACCCCTCCGGTATTAAGTTGTAAACAATAGACAATTGCATTAAGTATGGTGCGTAATGTAATCAACACAAATATCCTTAGACAAAGCATCGATGTTTTATCCCTAGTGGCAACATCACATCCACAACCTTAGAACTTTCTGTCACTGTCCCAGATTTAATGGAGGCATGAACCCACTATCGAGCATAAATACTCCCTCTTGGAGTCACAAGTATCAACTCGGCCAGAGCCTCTACTAGCAACAGAGAGCATGCAAGAACATAAATAACATATATGATAGATTGATAATCAACTTGACATAGTATTCAATATCCATCGGATCCCAACAAACACAACATGAAGGATTACAAATAGATGATCTTGATCATGATAGGCAGCTCACAAGATCTAACATGATAGCACAATGGGGAGAAGACGACCATCTAGCTACTGCTATGGACCCATAGTCCGGGGGTGAACTACTCACACATCGATCCGGAGGCGATCATGGCGATGAAGAGACCTCCGAGAGATGATTCCCCTCTCCGGCAGGGTGCCGGAGGCGATCTCCCGAATCCCCCGAGATGGGATTGGCGGCGGCGCGTCTCTCGTAAGGTTTTCCGTATCGTGCCTCTCGGTACCGGGGGTTTCGCGACGGAGGCTTTAAGTAGGCGGAAGGGCAGGTCAAGGGGCGTCACGAGGGGCCCACACACCGGGGCCGCGCGGCCGGGGCCCGAGCCGCGCCGCCCTGTTGTGTCGCCACCTCGTGGCCCCACTTCGTCTCTCCTCGGACTTACGGAAGCTTCGTGCAAAAATAGGACCCCGGGCGTTGATTTCGTCCAATTCCGAGAATATTTCCTTACTAGGATTTCTGAAACCAAAAGCAACAGAAAACAGCAACTGGCTCTTCGACATCTCGTCAATAGGTTAGTGCCGGAAAATGCATAATAATGACAAATAATGTGTATAAAACATGCGAGTATCATCATAAAAGTAGCATGGAACATAAGAAATTATAGATACGTTTGGGACGTATCATGCGGCGCAACACCAGGAATTCCAGTGCCAACGTGGAACCTGCACAACACAATCAAACTACTTTGCCCCAACTTAACAGTGAGGTTGTCAATATCACCGGCTTGCTGAAAACAAAGGATTAAATGTATGGTGTGGAAAATGATGTTTGCTTGCAGAAAACAAAAGAGAACAATGATTGCAGTAGGTTATATTTCAGATGTAAAAGAATGGACCGGGGTCCACAGTTCACTAGTGGTGTCTCTCCAATAAGATAAATAACATGTTGGGTAAACAAATTACAGTTGGGCAATTGACAAATAGAGAGGGCATAACAATGCACATACATGTCATGATGACTACTATGAGATTTACTTAGGGCATTACGACAAAGAACATACACCGCCATCCAGCATGCATCTATGCCTAAAAAGTCCACCTTCGGGTTAGCATCCGCACCCCTTCCAGTATTAAGTTGCAAGCAACAGACAATTGCATTAAGTACTGTGCGTAATGTAAACAATACAAATATCCTTAGACAAAGCATTGATGTTTTATCCCTAGTGGCAATAGCACATCCACAACCTTAGGGGTTGTTGTCACTCCCCATATTCAATGGAGACATGAACCCACTATCTAGCATAAATACCCCCTCTTGGAGTTACAAGTATCAACTTGGCCAGAGTCTCTACTAGCAACGGACAGCATGCAAGGTCATAAACAACACATATATGATAGATCAATAATCAACTTGACATAGTATTCCATATTCATCGGATCCCAACAAACACAACATGTAGCATTACAAATAGATGATCTTGATCATGATAGGCAGTTCACAAGATCTAAACATGATGGCACAATAGGAGAATACAACCATCTAGCTACTGCTATGGACCCGTAGTCCAAGGATGAACTACTCACGCATCAGTACGGAGGCGGCCATGGTGATGTAGAGCCCTCCGGTGATGATTCCCCTCTCCGGCAGGGTGCCGGAGGAGATCTTCTGAACCCCCCCCCCCCCCGAGTTAGGGTTGACGGCGGCGGCGTCTCTGGAACTGTTCTGGTATTTTGGGTCTCGGTACTAGGGTTTTCGGGGACGAAGGAATAAATAGGCGAAGGGGTAGCGTCGGGGGAGCCAGGGGGCTCCCTCCCCACGTCTCGGTGCGGCAGTGGGGCCTCCCGCGCCGCCATATGGGGAGGGCCCCCTGCTGGCCTTCCTCGACTCCTCTTCGGTCTTCTGGAACACTCCATGGAAAATAGGGCCGTGGGCTTGTGTTTCGTCAAATTCTGAGAATATTTGTAAAACAACTTTTCCGAAATCAAAAACAGCAGAAAATAGGAACTGGCGCTGTGGCATCTTGTTAATAGGTTAGTCCCATAAAATGCATAAAAACATTATAAAGTGTGAATAAAACATGTAGGTATTGTCATAAAACTAGCATGGAACATAAGAAATTATAGATACGTTGGAGACGTATCAGACGGTCGAAAAAGATGGGTGGCGTGTCCTACATGTTTGGGCGCGCCACCTGTGCTATTTTTTACCTCAGGCCCATCTAGGCCTCCTCCAAAGTTCCAGGGTGCTTATCCCGATGAAAAAGTGATGCCCCAAAAAATTCAGATCAATTTGACTCCGTGTAGGTCTGTGAAAGTGAAAAATACACAAAACAGGGTTTTCCTGTTCTGCAAAATTATAAATCAAATAAAGGGGGTCATTGGTATATCCCCATAAATCAATGTAAAACACGGTATTAACATCATATATGTTGCAAATATGTGGAAATTCAATATGTAAAGGACAAAGTTCATGTATGCATTTTACATGCATCATTCACATAGAGGATATGGGGGATTTGATCCCGGGGGACGCCCAACACTCCCATTTACTTTTTTCCCTTCGGGTGACCATATTTATTACCAGAAAAGGAGGCGATTTTCCTTTTGGGTTCACGCAAAATTGGAAGTAAACATGCAACTAAAAAGGTAGACAAATCAAAACAAGAAAATGGAAAATATGAATGCAAAAGGGCATATAATTTTAACCTCCCCAATGTTAGGCTTTTGGCCTAACTTGGCTCACTCGTCATCGTCATCATTTGGCGGCTAGTTGTGGTGCAGGTAGTAGTTCGGGAACTTACTCATTAAGTGGGTGAAGTTTAGAGTCGGTTTAAAAAAATTGGCATTCATGTCGTGCAACGTGTTTTCCATGTCACTCACGCGAGTAACCAGGTACATAGTTGTGTCAGGGTGGTGGCGATGGTGATACATACTATTGCTGCTGCACATAGTCATTCTAGCCCATGTCAATCCATCCTTGTTGATTGTCCTGATCATGTTGGCCTCCTCCTTGCTCCCAAGCAGAGTTGTTCTCCTTGTTGGGAACCCTTCCAGCAATGACCCTCACTTCAATGTATGCCTCCTCAGAGAGAAACCAACTATCCTTCCTTGGCAAACCAAAATCTTGGACAAAATAAAAAATTCCTGTTGCATAGGGGCCCTTGGCTAAAATAAAAAAAATTGGTAAGCACAGAGACGATGATTAGGGCCATAACCGCCGCCCCCTGGATTTGGTGTTATCCATATGATTTCTATCCAGACACTAACTTCCTTCAAAAGGTCGTTCAACAGGAATAGGCCAACCTTTTGTGTAGGCGATTTGGGTGACCAAACAACCGCATCAAATATCTCCTGCGTGTGCTGACCTTTGGCTCCGGAAGTGATAGATGAGCAAAGCACGAAGGTTAACCTTGTTAACCATACCCGAATGGAGAGCCATGTGAAGAACAATGTTGTCAGGGCCTAGAATTGCCACGATGGCTCTTCTCCCAAACTAAAAGAATGCAGCAAAGTGGAGGATGGTGGGGTTCTAGACCGTACAGTCTTGCTATGCAAATAGTCGTATTTCTTGTGAACATACATTCTCTCCCAAGAAACCGTTGCATGAGCGAGGGCTTCATTAGTCATATCGAGTTCCCCTTCATAGGAAAACCCGAAACAATCATAGAATTGCTCAAAGGTTATGCTGAGAGGGGTGTTGCTAAGTGTACAACTCACAGTGCAATGTTGTTGGTGTGTGACAAGGTTGTTAGAGAAGGTTGAGAGGAACTCCCAAGTGGTTCTTGTAGGTGTCGGTGTTGAGGGAGGAGATGACCTCCATGCCCGAGCTCTGGACCATGGTGATGAAGTCCTCTTGCAACCCATTGTGCGAGACAAATTCTGCATATAACCACTTCGTGGGCAGCACAGTGTGAGAACTGGCCCTCTTGTAGCCCTTGTCGAGGGCACCCTTCAAAGAACCGCCCTCAACAGGAGAGCTCTTGGTCACCTTCTTTGAGCCCGAAGCTCCTCCATTTTCATTGTGGCCAAACATCCTTCCCAAATTCATTGTAGTGCAAAATTTTAACGCAAAACTATGTACATACACAGACCCCTTAAGTTCTGGCCTTGGGCAGCATGCCCAAAATTTCCCGGGCATGGGCCTGAAATTGTTGGCCCGACTACCAAGACAGGCATAGGAAGTGCGAAAACACGATTTAACGAAGAAGCCTTGCTTGATGGACTTTAAGGCTTCTTAGTCCAGCCAGGCTTGGGCCTAGTTTTTCTGTTGGGCTTTCTATGGCCCGGCCCGAAGCCCTACATGCCCCAGAGGCTGGATGCCGGGGGCGTGATTAGAGCATCTCCAGTCGCGTCCCCCAAAGCATCCCCAAAAGCGATTTGGGGCGTGTCGGACCAAAAAACGTTCCCAGCCGCGTCCCCCAAAGCCGCTTTTTGTCCGACGCGCCCCGATATGGTGTCTAGCACCCCGAGCCCGTCCCCGCCCCACAGGGGACGCACCGAGGACGCCGAACGCACCAAAAAGCGAGGCGGTGAGTGGCGGGGCCGACCCATCAGTGGCACAATTGAATTTTAACCTAACCATCGCCTACCTCGCGACGGAAGTTATTGGCATGCAGCGACGGTGCAGTTCCTGCAGAGGCGCAGCAAAGCGTCTCGTCGCCGCCTAGCTCTGCGTGCCGGCGTTAATGAGCGCCACCGCTCCCCCGCCTCCCTCCGGCCTATAAAAAAGGGTCACCTCTCATCGTCCCTCTCACACACAAACCCTAGCGCCTCTCTCCCCAACCCTAGCCGCCACCATCTCAAGAGTCGACGCCATGGCTGGTAGAGGCGGAGGTCGAGCTCGCGGCCGTGATCGTGGCCGCGGCCGCGGCAGAGCTGCACGCTCGTCGTCGCCTGCGACGCCGTCGTCGTCCTCATCGTCGGACAGGCAGGACGAGGAAGGGTCCGTGCTGTTCGAGTTCATCGTCGTCCTCAAGGATGATCCATGCGGCATCCAGAGGCTGCCGGACGACTTCGCCGACTTCATCGCCGACGACGAGCGCCCGGGCTCGCCGCATCTGCGTGAGGATGGTTGCCACTGCTACCGGTGGATCGTCGACGTGATCTACGACGCACGCAGCAAGATGTACCTCCACATCGGCTGGGAGAAGCTCGCGCGCTACCACCGCTTCGAAGCTGGCTTCATACTGGTGTTCTCTTACTTCGGTTATAGGGACGTGAGCATCAAGGTGTTCGACGAGACGTGTTGCCGCCGGAACTACCACGGCTCAGGGTGCAAGCGGGACGCACCGCGGAAGACCGCGTTTCTGCCGCACAAGCCGCTACGGTTTTGCGGTCTGCCGCGCGCCGCCGCGTTTAGTCTCATTAATTTTGCGGCGCCGCACGCGCCGCGTCTGATCGAGGCAACCTCATCGCAGGGAACTATAGGAGAGGGAGTAGAATACGGAGCGCAGCGTGAAATTAAATGCGGAGCGCAGCGTCGCTGGGACCAGCTGCTGTCGCTGGCTCGCTGCTCGCCATAAATGCGGAGCACAACGTCGATGGACCAGCTGCTGTTGGCCTGTTGCTGGCTCGCTGCTCAGGCGCGCAGCCTCGTCGAGTTTGCTGATTCGCGGCGTCACGCGGCAATCGCGGGCCAGCCTGCATATGCCGTTCTTTTCCCTTGACTAACAGTGGGCCGCCGCAGAGATAGTTAGGTGGGCCAAAAACTGCGGCGCCGCGGATGGCCCGTTCCCGCTTGCACCGTGAACCACGGCGACAGCGCCGAGGAGGACGACGACTGAAGAGTGTTGTTTCTTCGCAGCGAAAAAATGGACGAAGGTTTCTGGATGTTTTCCGCGGAAGAACCAACAGGGGCACCCTCACCAGCTGGATTTTCCAGTTTGGGTGACTGGGTGTGCCCTCGAGTGTTCTTTCTTGGCAGTGAATGATACGTCTCCAACGTATCTATAATTTCTGATGTTCCATGCTAGTTTTATGACAATACCTACATGTTTTGTTCACACTTTATATCGTTTTGATGCATTTTCTGGAACTAACCTATTAACAAGATGCCGAAGTGCCAGTTCCTGTTTTCTGCTGTTTTTGGTTTCAGAAATCCTACACAGAAATATTCTCGGAATTGGACGAAACAAAAGCCCACGATCTTATATTTCACGGAAGGTTCCAGAGCACCGAAGAGGGACCAGAGGGGAGCCAAGGCTGCCCCACCCCACATGGCGGCGCGGCCATGGGGGGGGGCGCCCCCCTATGGTGTGGGTCCCCCAGGACCCCTCCGAGGCTGCCCTTCCGCCTATAAAGCCTCTCCGTCGCGAAAACCCTAAAAACATAAGCCACGATACGAGAAAAGTTACGCAGCCGCCGCCATTGCGAAGCAAGGATTCGGGGGATAGAAGTCTCTGTTCCGGCACGCCGCCGGGACGGGGAATTGCCCCCGGAAGGCATCTCCATCGACACCACCGCCATCTTCATCGCCGCTGCTGTCTCCTATGGTGAGGAGGGAGTAGTTCTCCCCCGAGGCTAAGGGTTGTACCGGTAACTATGTGGTTCATCTCTCTCTCATGTAATCTTTATGTGATCATGAGCTTTGTGATCTAGTTGAATATCATCTATGTGCTACTCTAGTGATGTTATTAAAGTAGTCTATTCCTCCTTCATGATGTAAAGTGGACAGTGTGTGCATCATGTAGTACTTGGCGTAGGTTATGATTGTGATCCCTTGTAGATTATGGAGTTAACTATCACTATGATAAATATATTATCTTGGATTTATGATTTGACGTGGATATCCCTATGAGTGGTGTTTGTCAAGTACTTGATGAACTCTGAGCGGAGCTTTTGTAGCCACTACACGATTAGTGATTCCATTAGAAGAGTTATTCAGAGTAGCACTATTATACACTCTAGAGGTTACTTTAATATGAACTCTGGATTCACTCTCCACGGTGTGACGGTGACGGTTGATACGTCTCCAACGTATCTATAATTTTTTATGTTCCATGCTAGTTTTATGACAATACCTACATGTTTTATTCATACTTTATATCGTTTTGATGCATTTTCCGGAACTAACCTATTAACAAGATGCCGAAGTGCTAGTTCCTGTTTTCTGCTGTTTTTGGTTTCAGAAATCTTACACAGGAAATATTCTCGGAATTGGACGAAATTAATGCCCACGATCTTATATTTCACGGAAGCTTCCAGAGAGCCAGAGAGGGACCAGAGGGGAGCCCTGTGGGCCCCACCCCACCTGGCGGCGCGGCCAAGGGGGGGCGCGCCCCCCTATGGTCTGGGTACCCCAGGACTCCTCCTAGGCTGCCCTTCCGCCTATATATTCTCTCCGCCTCGAAAACCCTAAAAAGATAAGCCACGATACGAGAAAGGTTCCAGAGCCGCCGCCATCGCGAAGCCAAGATTCGGGGGACAAAAGTCTCTGTTCCGGCACGCCACCGGGACGGGGAAGTGCCCCCGGAAGGCATCTCCATCGACACCACCACCATCTCCATCGCCGCTGTTGTCTCCTATGATGAGGAGGGAGTAGTTCTTCCCCGAGGCTAAGGGCTGTACCGGTAGCTATGTGGTTCATCTCTCTCTCTCCCATGTGATCTTTATGTGATCATGAGATTTGTATCACTATTACTATGTGCTACTCTAGTGATGTTATTAAATTAGTCTATTGCTCCTTCATGATGTAATGTGGACAGTGTGTGCATCATGTAGTACTTGGCGTAGGTTATGATTGTGATCTCTTGTAGATTATGAAGTTAACTATTACTATGTACTCTAGAGTTACTTTAATATGAACTCCGGATTCACTCTTCATGGTGTGACAGTGACAGTGTTTGCATCGTGTGTGATTCCTTTATGACGTTGTGGAGCTTGTTTAACTCCAGCTTGAGGGTGCTCTCGTAGCCCTACACAATGAATGGTGTTTGTTATCCAACAATAGAGTCTTTGAAAGTAGCATAAGAGAAGAGAACTTATTTATTTATGTGATCATTGTTGAGAGTGTCCACTAGTGAAAGTATGATCCCTAGGCCTTGTTTCTAAGCATTGAAACTCCGTTTCCAACAAGTTCTGTTACATGTTTGCTTGCTGCCATCTTTATTTCAGATTGCTATTACCACTCATATTCATCCATATCACTGGCATCTCACTATCTCTCCGCCGAACTAGTGCACCTATACATCTGACAAGTGTATTAGGTGTGTTGGGGACACAAGAGACTTCTTGTATCGTAATTGCAGGGTTGCTTGAGAGGGATATCTTTGACCTCTACCTCCCTGAGTTCGATAAACCTTGGGTGATTCACTTAAGGGAAACTTGCTGCTGTTCTACAAACCTCTGCTCTTGGAGGCCCAACACTGTCTACAGGAACAGAAGCGTGCGTAGACATGATACGTCTCCGATGTATCGATAATTTCTTATGTTCCATGCTACATTATTGATGATATCTACATGTTTTATACACATTATATGTCGTATTTATGCATTTTCCGGCACTAACCTATTAACGAGATGCCGAAGAGCCGATTGCTCGTTTTCTGTTGTTTTTGGTTTCAGAAATCCTAGTAACGAAATATTCTCGGAATTGGACGAAATCAACGCCCGGGGTCCTATTTTGCCACGAAGCTTCCGGAAGACCGAAAGGGAAAGGAAGTGGGGCCACGAGGCGCCGACACGCTAGGGCGGCGCGGCCTGGCCCCTGGCCGCGCCAGCCTGGCGTGTGGGGCCCTCGTGTGGCCCCCCGCATTGCCCTTCCGCCTACTTAAAGCCTCCGTCGCGAAACCCCCAGTACCAAGAGCCACGATACGGAAAACCTTACTGAGACGCCGCCGCCGCCAATCCCATCTCGGGGATTCTGGAGATCTCCTCCGGCACCCTGCCGGAGAGGGGATTCATCTCCCGGAGGACTCTTCACCGCCATGGTCGCCTCCGGAGTGATGAGTGAGTAGTTCACCCTCGGACTATGGGTCCATAGCGGTAGCTAGATGGTTGTCTTCTCCTCATTGTGCTTCATTGTTGGATCTTGTGAGCTGCCTAACATGATCAAGATCATCTATCTGTAATACTATATGTTGTGTTTGTCGGGATCCGATGGATAGAGAATACTATGTTATGTTAATTATCAATTTATTACCTATGTGTTGTTTATGATCTTGCATGCTCTTCGTTATTAGTAGAGGCTGCGGCCAAGTTTTTGCTCTTAACTCCAAGAGGGAGTATTTATGCTCGATAGTGGGTTCATGCCTCCATTAAATGCTGGGACGATGACGAAAGTTCTAAGGTTGTGGATGTGCTGTTGCCACTAGGGATAAAACATTGATGCTATGTCTAAGGATGTAGTTATTGATTACATTACGCACCATACTTAATGCAATTGTCTCGTTGTTTTGCAACTTAATACTGGAAGGGGTTCGGATGATAACTCGAAGGTGGACTTTTTAGGCATAGATGCATGCTTGGATAGCGGTCTATGTACTTTGTCGTAATGCCCAATTAAATCTCACTATATTTATCATATCATGTATGTGCATTGTTATGCCCTCTCTATTTGTCAATTGCCCGACTGTAATTTGTTCACCCAACATGCTTTTATCTTATGGGAGAGACACCTCTAGTGAACTGTGGACCCCGGTCCTATTCTTTACATCGCATACCATCTACTGCAATACTTGTTATTTACTGTTCTCTGCAAACAATCATCTTCCACACAATACGGTTAATCCTTTGTTACAGCAAGCCGGTGAGATTGATAACCTCACTGTTTCGTTGGGGCAAAGTACTTTGGTTGTGTTGTGCAGGTTCCACGTTGGCGCCGGAATCCTCGGTGTTGCGCCGCATTACATTCCGCCACCATCAACCTTCAACATGCTTCTTGGCTCCTCCCGGTTCGATAAACCTTGGTTTCTTTCTACGAGGAAAACTTACTGCTGTGCGCATCACACCTTCCTCTTGGGGCTCCCAACGAACGTGTCAATTATACGCGCATCAAGACTGTTATCTGGCGCCGTTGCCGGGGAGATCAAGACACGCTGCAAGGGGAGTCTCCACTTCCCAATCTCTTTACTTTGTTTTTTTCTTGCTTTATTTTATTTTACTACTTTGTTTGCTGCATTATATCAAAACACAAAAAATTAGTTGCTAGCTTTACTTTATTTACTGTCTTGCACTCTATATCAAAAACACACAAAAAATAGTTACTTGCATTTTACTTTTGTTACTATGTCTAGTTCTGCACTTGTTACTTCTTCACCTGAGGAATTAGTCTTCACTTTTAAACAAGGGGATGAGGAGAGTTTTAAAGATGCTTGGTCCAGAATTTTTACTTCTTATCGTAAAACTGAACCTCAAATGACTCTAAGTTTGCTCCTTAGTAATTTTTATTTTGGTCTTATGATTCGCTATAGATATGCCTTGGATGCTGTAGTGGGAGGAGATTTCCTTCATTGCAATGGGGATCAAGCTTTTAATGCCATAAAGAAGTTGGTTGCATCACATGATTCAGCTAATAACTTTGATTCAGCCCTTACTAGCATTTATAATAGATTAAACACTCTTGAGACAAGTGCATCTCGCTTGAATGAAAATTATAGATATGTTCGTAACCGTCTTGATCAAGTTTTAATGAACTCTGAACCTTCATTATGGGATCCTACTATTAAAATTGCTATTGGTGACCAAACTCTTCATGCTAATTGTGATATTATGACTGAATTTTGCCTAATGCCTAAGAGTATTCATAAATCTTTGAAACTTTGGGAATTCATCTGAAGGGGAGAAGGAATAACTCTTATTGATAACTCTGTTATAATTCCTAAAGGAATAGCTGCGGGTGTGCATACAACCATTCTTGGGAGAACAATATCCATTGATTATCTTGTTATTGAATATGCAGGAACAGGACAAATCACACTCGGAAGATCCCTGCTGAAACTATTGGGAGCAGTCATAGATATGGGAGAAGGGACTCTAAAATTCACCTCTACACCCGGGGGTAGCCATATATTCCCTAAGCCAAAGAGTAAGAAAAAGAACAAGAAAGGTAAGGGTAAAGCCCAAGGTAATGCCGATGCTTCATCTCTCGATAACACTTGATATACACTTTCTGCGCCTAGCTGAAAGGCGTTAAAGAAAAGCGCTTATGGGAGACAACCCATGTTTTTACTACAATATTTTTGTTTTGAATTTGAGTCTTGTAAGTTGTTTACTACTGTAGCAACCTCTCCTTATCTTAGTTTTATGTTTTGTTGTGCCAAGTAAAGTCTTTGATAGTAAGGTTCATACTAGATTTGGATTACTGCGCAGAAACAGATTTCTTTGCTGTCACGAATCTGGGCCTAATTATCTGTAGGTAACTCAGAAAATTATGAAAATTTACGTGAGTGATCCTCAGATATGTACGCAACTTTAATTCAGTTTGGGCATTTTCATTTGAGCAAGTCTGGTGCCTAAATAAAATCCATCTTTTCGGACTGTTCTGTTTTGACAGATTCTGCCTTTTATTTCACATTGCCTCTTTTGCTATGTTGGATGAATTTCTTTGATCCATTAATGTCCAGTAGCTTTATGCAATGTCCAGAAGTGTTAAGAATGATTGTGTCACCTCTGAACATGTTAATTTTTATTGTCCACTAACCCTCTAATGAGTTGTTTCGAGTTTGGTGTGGAGGAAGTTTTCAAGGATCAAGAGAGGAGTATGATACAATATGATCAAGGAGAGTGAAAGCTCTAAGCTTGGGGATGCCCGGTGGTTCACCCCTGCATATTCTAAGAAGACTCAAGCGTCTAAGCTTGGGGATGCCCAAGGCATCCCCTTCTTCATCGACAACATTATCGAGTTCCTCCCCTGAAACTATATTTTTATTCAGTCACATCTTATGTACTTTGCTTGGAGCGTCTGTTTGTTTTTGTTTTTGTTTTTGTTTGAATAAAATGGATCCTAGCATTCATTGTGTGGGAGAGAGACACTCTCCGCTGTTGCATATGGACACATATGTCCTTTGGCTTTACTCATAGTATTCATGGCGAAGGTTGAATCTTCTTCGTTAAATTGTTATATGGTTGGAATCGGGAAATGCTACATGTAGTAATTCTAAAAAGTCTTGAATAATTTGATACTTGGCAATTGTTGTGCTCATGTTTAAGGTCTTGCATCATATACCTTGCACCCATTAATGAAGAAACACATAGATCTTGCTAATTTGGTTTGCATATTTGGTCTCTCTAAAGTCTAAATAATATCTAGTATTGAGTTTTGAACAACAAGGAAGACGGTGTAGAGTCTTATAATGTTTATAATATGTCTTTTATGTGAGTTTTGCTGCACCGGTTCATCCTTGTGTTTGTTTCAAATAAACCTTGCTAGCCTAAACCTTGTATCGAGAGGGAATACTTCTCATGCATCCAAAATCCCTGAGCCAACCACTATGCCATTTGTGTCCACCATACCTACCTACTACATGGTATTTTTCCGCCATTCCAAAGTAAATTGCTTGAGTGCTACCTTTAAAATTCCATCATTCGCCTCTACAATATATAGCTCATGGGACAAAATAGCTTAAAAACTATTGTGGTATTGAATATGTACTTATGCACTTTATCTCTTATTAAGTTGCTTGTTGTGCGATAACCATGTTTCTGGGGACGCCATCAACTACTCTTTTTTGAATATCATGTGAGTTGCTATGCATGTCCGTCTTGTCTGAAGCAAGAGAGATCTACCACTTTAATGGTTGGAGCATGCATATTGTTAGAGAAGAACATTGGGCCGCTAACTAAAGCCATGAATCATGGTGGAAGTTTCAGTTTTGGACATATATCCTCAATCTCATATGAGAACACTAATTGTTGCCACATGCTTATGCATTAAAGAGGAGTCCATTATCTGTTGTCCATGTTGTCCCGGTATGGATGTCTAAGTTAAGAATAATCAAAAGCGAGAAATCCAAAATGCGAGCTTTCTCCTTAGACCTTTGTACAGGCGGCATGGAGGTACCCCATTGTGACACTTGGTTAAAACATGTGTATTGTGATGATCCGGTAGTCCAAGCTAATTAGGACAAGGTGCGAGCACTATTAGTATACTATGCATGAGGCTTGCAACTTGTAAGATATAATTTACATAACTCATATGCTTTATTACTACCGTTGACAAAATTGTTTCATGTTTTCAAAATAAAAGCTCTAGCACAAATATAGCAATCGATGCTTTCCTCTTTGAAGGACCATTCTTTTACTTCTATGTTGAGTCAGTTCACCTATTTCTCTCCACCTCAAGAAGCAAACACTTGTGTGAACTGTGCATTGATTCCTACATACTTGCATATTGCACTTATTATATTACTCTATGTTGACAATTATCCATGAGATATACATGTTACAAGTTGAAAGCAACCGCTGAAACTTAATCTTCCTTTGTGTTGCTTCAATACCTTTACTTTGATTTATTGCTTTATGAGTCAACTCTTATGCAAGACTTATTGATGCTTGTCTTGAAGTACTATTCATGAAAAGTCTTTGCTTTATGATTCAGTTGTTTACTCATGTCATTACCATTGTTTTGATCACTGCATTCATTACATATGTTTACAATAGTATGATCAAGGTTATGATGGCATGTCACTTCAGAAATTATCTTTGTTATCGTTTACCTGCTCGGGACGAGCAGAACTAAGCTTGGGGATGCTGATACGTCTCCGACGTATCGATAATTTCTTATGTTCCATGCTACATTATTGATGATATCTACATGTTTTATACACATTATATGTCGTATTTATGCATTTTCCGGCACTAACCTATTAACGAGATGCCGAAGAGCCGCTTGTTGTTTTCTCGCTGTTTTTGGTTTCAGAAATCCTAGTAACGAAATATTCTCGGAATTGGACGAAATCAACGCCCAGGGTCCTATTTTGCCACGAAGCTTCCAGAAGACCGAAGGGGAAAGGAAGTGGGGCCACGAGGCGCCGACACGCTAAGGCGGCGCGGCCCGGCCCCGGCCGCGCCGGCCGGCGTGTGGGGCCCTCGTGTGGCCCCCGCGTTGCCCTTCCGCCTACTTAAAGCCTCGCGTCGCGAAACCCCCGATACCGAGAGCCACGATACGGAAAACCTATGCGAGACGCCGCCGCCGCCAATCCCATCTCGGGGGATTCTGGAGATCTCCTCCGGCACCCTGCCGAAGAGGGGATTCATCTCCCGGAGGACTCTTCACCGCCATGGTCGCCTCCGGAGTGATGAGTGAGTAGTTCACCCCTGGACTATGGGTCCATATCAGTAGCTAGATGGTTGTCTTCTCCTCATTGTGCTTCATTGTTGGATCTTGTGAGCTGCCTAACATGATCATGATCATCTATCTGTAATACTATATGTTGTGTTTGTCGAGATCCGATGGATAGAGAATACTATGTTATGTTAATTATCAAGTTATTACCTATGTGTTGTTTATGGTCTTGCATGCTCTCCGTTATTAGTAGAGGCTCTGGCCAAGTTTTTGCTCTTAACTCCAAGAGGGAGTATTTATGCTCGATAGTGGGTTCATGCCTCCATTAAATCTGGGACATTGATAGAAAGTTCTAAGGTTGTGGATGTGTTGTTGCCACTAGGGATAAAACATTGATGCTATGTCTAAGGATGTAGTTATTGATTACATTACGCACCATACTTAATGCAATTGTCTGTTGTTTTGCAACTTAATACTGGAAGGGGTTCGGATGATAACCTCGAAGGTGGACTTTTTAGGCATAGATGCATGTCTGGATAGCGGTCTATGTACTTTGTCGTAATGCCCAATTAAATCTCACTATATTTATCATATCATGTATGTGCATTGTTATGCCCTCTCTATTTGTCAATTGCCCGACTGTAATTTGTTCACCCAACATGCTTTTATCTTATGGGAGAGACACCTCTAGTGAACTGTGGACCCCGGTCCTATTCTTTACATCGCATACCATCTACTGCAATATTTGTTATTTATTGTTCTCTGCAAACAATCATCTTCCACACAATACGGTTAATCCTTTGTTACAGCAAGCCGGTGAGATTGACAACCTCACTGTTTCGTTGGGGCAAACTACTTTGGTTGTGTTGTGCAGGTTCCACGTTGGCGCCGGAATCCCTGGTGTTGCGCCGCATTACATTTCGCCACCATCAACCTTCAACGTGCTTCTTGGCTCCTCCTGGTTCGATAAACCTTGGTTTCTTTCTGAGGGAAAACTTACTGCTGTGCGCATCACACCTTCCTCTTGGGGTTCCCAACGAACGTGTCAATTATACGCGCATCAAGACATCAAGCTATTTTTACGGCGCCGTTGCCGGGGATCTGAAGAAAAGTTACACCACAGAGAATTGCCTCCCACGGCAACAAGCTATTTTCTGGCGTTGTTGCCGGGGAGGTAAGGTAAAAGGTATTCACATCCTCCGACTACTAAGCTATTTCCTAGCACTGTTGCCGGTGTGTGAGTGCTCGAAGCTATTTCCTTTAGATCTTGTAATTGCATCTTTTTGTTTCTTGTTTACACTAGTTAGGCTTAATGGAAAACAACAAAAAAATTAGAGATCTTTATAGTATTTATCTTGAGTTAGGACATGATGTGTTTGAAGAGAGAATTAAAAAAACCATGGAACTTTGTTTGCAAAAAAGTTGTAACAATGTTATTAGCATGAACTCTTTGAATACTATTATTGCTAATGCTATGGAAGAATTTAAGCTTGGGGAAGCTGGTTTTGATGAGCATGATATTTTTAGTCCCCCAAGCATGGAGGAGAAAATTTACTTTGACGATACTTTGCCTCCCATTTATGATGATTATAATGATAGTGGTATTTTGGTGCCGCCTACTATGGAGGATAAAGTTTATTATGATCATACTATGCCTCCTATATTTGATGATGAGAATAATAATGATAGCTACTTTGTTGAATTTTCTCCCACTACAATTAATAAGAATGACTATGCTTATGTTGGGAGTAGTAATTATTTTATGCATGAGACTCATGATAAGAATGCTTTATGTGCTAGTTATATTGTTGAGTTTGTTCATGATGCTACTGGAAATTATTATGAGAGAGGAAAATATGGTTTTAGAAATTTTCATGGTACTAAAACACCTCTCTATATGCTGAAAAGTTTGAAGTTACTTGTGTTTTATCTTCCTATGCTTGTCACTTTGTTCTACATGAATTTATTTGTGTACAAGATTCCTTTTCATAGGAAGTGGGTTAGACTTAAAAGTGTTTCTTATTTGCTTTTGATGCTCTCTTTTGCTTCAACTCTTATTTCTTGCGAGTGCATCATTAAAATTACTAAGCCCATCTTAATGGCTATAAAGAAAGCACTTCTTGGGAGATAACCCATGTCTTTATTTTGCTACTTGTTTTGTTGTGTCTTGGAAGTTGTTACTCTCGTAGAAATCTCTCCTTATCTTTATTTTATTGCATTGTTGTGCCAAGTAAAGTCTTTGATAGTAGGGTTGATACTAGATTTGGATTACTTGCACGAAGCAGATTTCTTACTTGTCACGAAATTGAGCAGCCCCGTACGTAGGTAACTCGGACAAATCTGAAAATTTACGTGCGTGATCCTCGGATATGATGCAACTTTAATTCAATTTGAGCTTTTTCATCCGAGCAAGTTAAGTGCCCCGGAAAAATTCGTCTTTACGGACTGTTCGTTGTTTGATGAGTTACTGCCTTTTATTTCGCAATTCCTATTTTGCTATGTTGGATGGATTTCTTTGTTCCATTAACTTTCAGTAGCTTTGGGCAATGTCCAGAAGTGTTAAGAATGATTGTGTCACCTCTGAATACGTGAATTTTTGATTATGCACTAACCCTTTAATGAGTTTGTTTTGAGTTTGGTGTGGAGGAAGTTTTCAAGGGTCAAGAGAGGAGGATGATACAATATGATCAAGAAGAGTGAAAAGTCTAAGCTTGGGGATGCCCCCGTGGTTCATCCCTGCATATTTCAAGAAGAATCAAGCATCTAAGCTTTGGGATGCCCAAGGCATCCCCTTCTTCATCGACAACTTATCAGGTCACCTCTAGTGAAACTATATTTTTATTTCGTCACATCTTATGTGCTTTACTTGGAGCGTCTATGTGCTTTTATTTTCGTTTTGTTATTTTCATTCTCTGAATAAATTCATGCTCGTGTGGGAGAGAGACACGCTCCGCTCGTTCATATGAACACTGGTGTTCTTAGCTTTACTTTTAATGTTCATGGCGAAGATTGAAACTGCTTCGTTCATTGTTATTTGGTTGGAAACAGAAAATGCTTCATGTGGTAATTGGTATATTGTCTTGAATAATTTGATACTTGGCAATTGTTGTGCTCAAATAGATCATGTTTAACCTCTTGCATCATGTACTTTGCACCCATTAATGAAGAACTACCATAGAGCTTGTTGAAATTTGGTTTGCATGATTGGTCTCTCTAAAGTCTAGATATTTTCTAGTGAAGTGTTTGAACAACAAGGAAGACGAGTGTAGAGTCTTATAATGCTTGCAATATGTTCTTATGTAAGTTTTGCTTGTATCAGGTTCATACTTGTGTTTGCTTCAAACAACCTTGCTAGCCAAAGCCTTGTGCGAGAGGGAATACTTCTCGTGCATCCAAATCCTTGAGCCAAAAACTATGCCATTTGTGTCCACCATACCTACCTACTACATGGTATTTCTCTGCCATTCCAAAGTAAATTACTTGAGTGCTACCTGCTGCGTGTAGTTGACACGTCCGTTGGGAACCCCAAGAGGAAGGTGTGATGCGCACAGCGGAGTGTAGTGTGGCGCAACACCTGGGATTCCGGCGCAACTTCAGGTTATCATCCGAACCCCTTCCAGTATTAAGTTGCAAACAACAGACAATTGCATTAAGTATGGTGCGTAATGTAATCAACACAAATATCCTTAGACAAAGCATCGATGTTTTATCCCTAGTGGCAACATCACATCCACAACCTTAGAACTTTCCGTCACTCGTCCCGGATTCAATGGAGGCATGAACCCACTATCGAGCATAAATACTCCCTCTTGGAGTCACAAGTATCAACTTGGCCAGAGCCTCTACTAGCAACGGAGAGCATGCAAGAACATAAAAACATATATGATAGATTCATAATCAACTTGACATAGTATTCAATATTCATTGGATCCCAACAAACACAACATGTAGCATTACAAATAGATGATCTTGATCATGATAGGCAGCTCACAAGATCTAACATGATAGCACAATGAGGAGAAGACAACCATCTAGCTACTGCTATGGACCCATAGTCCAGGGGTGGACTACTCACACATCGATCCGGAGGCGATCATGGCGATGAAGAGACCTCCGGGAGATGATTCCCCCCTCCGGCAGGGTGCCGGAGGCGATCTCCTGAATCCCCCGAGATGGGATTGGCGGCGGCGGCGTCTGCGGAAGGTTTTCCGTATCGTGGCTCTCGGTGCGGGGTATTCGCGACGAAGGCTTTAAGTAGGCGGAAGGGCGAGTCGGGGAGTCACGGGGGGCCCACACGCTAGGGCCACGCGGGCCCCCTAGGCCGCGCCGCCCTAGTGTGGCGGCGCCCGTGGCCCCACTTCGTTTCTCCCTCGGTCTTCCGGAAGCTTCGTGGAAAATAGGACCACGGGCGTTGATTTCGTCCAATTCCGAGAATATTTCCTTACTAGGATTTACGAAACCAAAAACAGCGAAAACGACAAGCGGCACTTCGGCATCTCGTCAATAGGTTAGTGCCGGAAAATGCATAAATATGACATATAATATGTATAAAACATGTGAGTATCATCAATAAAGTAGCATGGAACATAAGAAATTATAGATACGTTTGAGACGTATCAAGCATCCCCAAGCTTAGTTCCTACTCGCCCTCTCGAGTAGGTAAACGATAACAAAGATAATTTCTGAAGTGACATGCTATCATAATATTGATCAATACTATTGTAAAGCATATGAGATGAATGCAGCGATTCGAAGCAATGGCAAAGATAATGAGTAAACAAATGAATCATATAGCAAAGACATTTCATGAATAGTACTTTCAAGACAAGCATCAATAAGACTTGCATAAGAGTTACTCATAAAGCAATAGATTCTTAGTAAAAGCATTGAAGCAACACAAAGGAAGATATAAGTTTCAGCGGTTGCTTTCAACTTCAACATATATATATCATGGATAATTGTCAACACAAAGTAATATAACAAGTGCAATAAGTAAACATGTAAGAATCAATGCACACAGTTGATATAAGTGTTTGCTTCTAAGATAGAAGGAATAGGTAAACTGACTCAACAATAAAGTAGAAGATTGGCCCTTCGCAGAGGGAAGCATGGATTACTATATTTGTGCTAGAGCTTTTCATTTTGAAAACATAGAATTTTTTTTGTCAACGGTAGTAATAAAGCATATGTGTTATGTATAAGATATCCTATAAGTTGCAAGCCTCATCCATAGTATACCAATAGTGCTCGCACCTTGTCCTAATTAGCTTGGATTAACATGGATTATCATTGCATAGCATATGTTTCAACCAAGTGTCACAAAGGGGTACCTCTATGCCGCTTGTACAAAGGTCTAAGGAGAAAACTCGCATTGGATTTCTCGCTTTTGATTATTCTCAACTTAGACATCCATACCGGGACAACATAGACAACAGATAATGGACTCCTCTTTAATGCATAAGCATTCGACAACAGTTAATATTCTCATAAGAGATTGAGGATTGATTGTCCAAACTGAAACTTCCACCATGAATCATGGCTTTAGTTAGCGGCCCAATGTTCTTCTCTAACAATATGCATACCCAAACCATTTGATCATGAAAATCGCCCTTACTTCAGACAAGACGAACATGCATAGCAACTCACATGATATTCAACAAAGGTAAAAGTTGATGGCGTCCCCAGAAACATGGTTACCGCTCAATGATACGTCTCCAACGTACCTATAATTTCTGATGTTCCATGTTTGTTTTATGACAATACTTACATGTTTTGCTCGCACTTTATAATGTTTTTATGCGTTTTCCGGAACTAACCTATTAACAAGATGCCGAAGTGCCGGTTCTCGTTTTCTGCTGTTTTTGGTTCCGAGAAAGGCTGTTCGGGCAATATTCTCGGAATCGGACGAAATCAACGCCCAGAACCTTATTTTTTCTGGAAGCTTCCAGAAAGCCAGAGTGGGACCAGAGGGGTGCCCTGGGGGCCCCACACGTGATGGCGGCGCGGCCCAAGGGGGGGGGGGGCGCCCCCCTAGTGTGAGGAGGCCCGTGGCCCCTCCGACTCCGCCTCTTCACCTATTTAAGCCGTTCTGACCTAAAACATCGACCCAATTGACGAAACTCCAGAAAGACTCCAGGGGCGCCGCCGCCATCGCGAAACTACAATTCGGGGGACAGAATCTCTGTTCCGGCACGCCGCCGGGACGGGGAAGTGCCCCCGGAAGCCATCTCCATCAACGCCACCGCCTCCATGATGCTCCGTGAGTAGTTCCCCCATGGACTACGGGTTCTAGCTGTAGCTAGTTGGTACTCTCTCCCCCATGTACTTCAATACAATGATCTCATGACCTGCCTTACATGATTGAGATTCATCTGATGTAATCGGTGTTGTGTTTGTTGGGATCCGATGGATTGTTACATTATGATTAGTCTATCTATAAAGTTTGTGAAGTTATTGTTGCTGCAATCTTGTTGTGTTTAATGCTTGTCACTAGGGCCCGAGTGGCATGATCTTAGATCTAAGCTCTATACTTATTGCTTAGATTGTATCTACAAGTTGTTTGCACATGTCTATGTCCGGAACCCGAGGCCCCGAGTGACAGCAGACTGGGATAGCTGGAGGGAAGGCTTAGGTATGAGGATCACATGTTTTCACCAAGTGTTAATGCTTTGCTCCGGTGCTCTATTAAAAGGAGTACCTTAATTGCCAGTAGATTCCCTAGAGGCCCGACTGCCACCGGCTGGTAGGACAAAAGATGGTGTACAAGTTTCTCATTGCGAGCACGCATGACTATATATGGAAAACATGCCTACATGATTAATAATCTTGATGTTCTGTCTTAACGCTATTTCAATCCTATCAATTGCCCAACTGTAATTTGTTCACCCAACACTTGTTATTGGAGAGTTACCACTAGTGTAGATAGCTGGGAACCCCGGTCCATCTCTCATCATCATATACTCGTTTCTACATGTCATTGGAAGTAGTATCAACTATTTTCCGGTGCCATTGCCTACTGTGTTACTATTACTTGCTGTCGTGTTCTTGTTACTATTGCTCTCATATTACTGCTACTTTCACATCACCTCTGTTACTAGTGCTTTTCTAGGTGCAGCTGAATTGACAACTCAGTTGTTAAGGCTTATAAGTATTCTTTACCTCCACTTGTGTCGAATCAATAAATTTGGGTTTTACTTCCCCCGAAGACTGTTGCGATCCCCTATACTTGTGGGTTATCAAGACAATTTTCTGGCGCCGTTGCCGGGGAGGCATAGCTCTACTCGTTTCTACATCATAGCTCTACTCGTTTCTATCAAGACAGTTTATTTTATTTGCATGGAAAGCTACAGTTATTATTTGTAACCTCTCTCTCTGTTTTTATTTTATTTTATTTTGTTTTGCTTAGTTTACTTTTGTCTAGTTTATTTGTGCTTAGTTTATTTCTGTCTAGTATTATTTTGCTTAGTTTACTTTTGTCTAGTTTGTTTTTGTCTTGTTTTATTTTCCTCATATACCCGAAAATCCATAAAAATTTGAAAAACCGAAAAATTAAAAATTGTTGCTATGGGAGAACTTACAACCTATTTGGAGCTTATTGAATTATATAATAACTATAGAGAATCAAGAACGGGAAAAGTTATGAGTTCTGTGATAGAAAAATTGAATACAATTGCTAAAATCTTGCTTAAACGCCATGATATAAACTGTTGCTCTAAACAGGATACTAAACATCTTAAATTTCAATGTGGCTTTAGTGAGGAAGTTTTAATTAAGAACTATAATTGCAATAGCTATATTCATCTTGGGTTCGAAGAGGTAGAACAATTTGTCATATTTATGGGAGCCTACGAGATAGAATCCTTCATGTCTAAAAATTATGAAACTTGTCTTGTTTGTAAGGACCTTAAAGATTATGTCTCTTCTATCCTTAATTTTTGCATGGAAAGCTACAGTGATAATCCTTATATCATTGATTATAAAGAGAGACTCATTAATGCACAAGAATGCACTCACAATTTGCGAGGAACCGAGTGGAAGAAGAAATTGATGAAGCTGAAAGCTCATTGGATGAAAAAGAGGAGGAAATTGATGAACACGAAAGCTCATTGGATGAAAAAGAAGAGGAGAGTGATGAACAAAACGAGGAAGAATGGATTAGCTACCCATGCCAACCTTCTAATGAGAGTAACTCTTTATCTCTTACACTATTTGATTGCCCTCCATGCTTACCAAAGGTGGATGAATGTTATGTTCCTGTGGATTCTCTTGAAATATTCCCTATGAGTAAAAGTTGTGAGAATAATTATGCTACTGTTATTTATGATAATCCATGCTACTTTGATAAATCTTATGATAATGCTTTGTTTGTGCCTGATGTCGAAATGCATGGTACTAAAGAGTTTTGTTTAGCAAATATTTATGATAAATCTCTAGATGATGGTCCTATGTTACTTGATAATATTAATTGTACTACTAATGAAAATGGGATTGGAGAGTTCTTGACTTTATCTATGAGTCCCATATCTTTTGAGATTGATCAATCATCTTGTTACATTATTGATAAAAGTGGGTTTGAAAGTTTTGATCCTATTATTTTTTAGCTTGATAAAAATTATGTGTTTGTGAATCATGAAAAGCATGCTTTATGTGATAGTTATATTGTTGAGTTTGCTCATGAAGCTACTTAAAATTATTATGAGAGAGGAGAATATGGTTGTAGAAATTTGCATGGCACTAAAACACCTCTCTATGTGCTGAAAATTTTGAAGTTACTCTTGTTTTACCTTCTTATGCTTGTCACTTTTTCTTCATGAATTTATTTGTGTACAAGATTCCTATGCATAGGAAGTGGGTTAGACTTAAATTTGTTTTGAATTTGCTTTTTGATGCTCTCTTTTGCTTCAACTCTTATTTCTTGTGAGTGCATCATTAAAACTGCTGAGCCCATCTTAATGGCTATAAAGAACGCACTTCTTGGGAGATAACCCATGTCTTTATTTTGCTACTGTTTTGTTGTGTTTTGGAAGTTGTTACTACTGTAGAAACCTCTCCTTATATTTATTTTATTGCAATGTTGTGCCAAGTGAAGTCTCTAATAGAAGATTGATGCTAGATTTGGATTTCTGCGCAGAAACAGATTTCTTGCTGTCACGAATCTGGGTATGATTCTCTGTAGGTAACTCAGAAAAATCTGCCAATTTACGTGAGTGATCCTCAGATATGTACGCAACTTTCATTAGTTATGAGTTTTCTGATTTGAGCAACGGAAGCACCTCTTAAAAATTCGTCTTTAGTGGCTGTTCTGTTTTGACAGATTCTGTCTCTGTTTTTTTGCATTGTCTCTTGTGGACTTTAAGTGAGGCTTTCTAGACGTGGAGAGCTGTAGCTAATGTTTTATTGAGTACTTGCAATGTGTCACTACAGGGCCAAGGTGGATTAATTTTTTTTTTTGAGTACTAACCCCTCTAATGAAGTTTATGAGAAGTTTGGTGTGAAGGAAGTTTTCAAGGGTCAAGAGAGGAGGATGATATATGATCAAGAAGAGTGAAAATTCTAAGCTTGGGGATGCCCCCGTGGTTCATTCCTGCATATTTCAAGAAGACTCAAGCGTCTAAGCTTGGGGATGCCCAAGGCATCCCCTTCTTCATCAACTTATCAGGTTTCTTCTATTGAACCTATATTTTTATTCGGTCACATCTTATGTTCTTCACTTGGAGCGTCTGTGTGTTTTTATTTTTGTTTTTGTTTGAATAAATTCGGATCCTAGCAATCCTTGTGTGGGAGAGAGACACGCTCCGCTTTTTCATATGAACACTCGTGTTCTTCATTTTACTTTTAATGTTCAATGACAAAAGTTGGAAGCTATTGCATTTATTGATATTTGGTGTGAAACAGAAAATGCTTCATATTGTCTTGGATAATTTGATACTTGGCAATTGTTTTGAGCTCTCAAGTAGGTCATGATTAAGCTCTCACATCTTGTTGCTCGCGCCCACAACACCCGCAAGCCCAACCTTGCATTGAAAATGAAGGTCCATGAGGCTAGTGAAAGCGATGAGGATCCCATTGAGTGGGGTTCGGATGATCTCAAGACCAACTATCATGAGCACATGGCTCTCGCCGCCAAGAAATTTTGGAAGGGCAACAAGTATCAAAGCACAAGACCAAGAAGATCACGTGATTCTCCAAGAAGCTTCTCCAAGAGCCCAAGGGAGGGGCAAAGGGGAGAACATGCTACAATTGCGGCGACAAGAGTCATTTTGTTGCGGATTGTATCTTTGAGAGAAGAGAAGATAATGGTGGAAGGCTTGTCCGCAAGGAAAAGTTCAAGACACTCTCCAAAGGATTCTCCAAGTTCTCCTCCAAACCCGATGACGACAAGGTCTCCTTCACCAAGAAGCCAAGAGCCTTTATCATTCGTGAAGAGTACTCCTCCGGTGAGGATGAAGAACATGAGGACAAGAGCTCCAACAAGGAAGGAGAGGGAGTGGCCGCCATCGCCATTACCACTCCCTCTTCGACTCTCCTAAAGAGAACCTCATCACCAACAACGCCCATTGCCTCATGGCAAAGGTATCCTCGGAGGTAGAATCCCCTTCCAAACTCACATCTTCAACTAATGCTTTATCTATTGATGATGCCACTAGTCTCACCATTAAGCATGAGATTGTGGGTTTGGATTCTTTTCTCAATAACATGCAAGGTGATACCAAGACTCATGTTGGGGCTCTCTTGGCCCAACTTGGTGCGGCTCAAGACCTTATAGAGGAGAAGGAGAGGCTTGAAAGGGAGGCGGAAAATGAGATTGCCTCTCTCAATCAAGCACTTGAGGAGGAACAAAATTTGTGCATGTCTCTTGAAGCAAGTGTCATCACCCTCGAAGACTCCAACAATGCCATCATCTCCCAACTCACTAAGGACCGAGACCATGCTCTTGGTTTGATGGGTGAGCTCAAGAAGAAGATGCTTTCTCTCGAGGAAGCCAACAAGGAGAAAGATGAGGAAGACCCCAACTCTTGTCATGACGAGCTTGTTGATCAAGTTGCTTCTTTGAAGAGGCACAATGCTCTTCAAGAAGAAGCCTTGGATGAGTATTACCGCTTGTGCAAGGAGAAGACCTCATGTTGCAATCATGAAGAAGAAATTGCCACTCTTGAGACCACCAAGGCCAAGCTTTTGAGTTTGAGTAGCATGCAAGAAGAGTCCTTGGTGGAATGCCTCCGCATGAGCAAAGAGAAGGTCACTTGTTGTGATCATGAGGAAGAAATAGCCTCCTTGAAGAGGAGCGAAGCCTAGCTCATTGAGGTAAATTCCATGCAAGAGGAAGCATTGAAGGAGTACTTTCCCTTGAGCAAGGACCACGCGTGTTGCAACCATGAAAGTGGCATTGCCAAGATGGAGAGTGACAAGCTTCTACTCATGAAGATTGTTGGGGGGATGACCCCCGGTATGCCAAAGGCATGCCAAACCGGATGGTTTGAGCCATCAAGATACCGGTTTAATGTTCGTACCGGAGCATAGAGATAAGAAATTAGCTAAGTGAGGCTAAGCCGGTATCCCCAAGAGGGGTATGCCGGAACCGGGTAAAGAAGATACCGAGCTACCGAAAAGAAGAGCATGTCGGCAGGACTGGTCGAAGATTCTCTCCAGAGCTAGAAGACAAAGATGAGCTAAGCAAAGTAGCTTTAAACGAAGGGCTGACGATAAAGAGAAGGATGACGGTCAAAGAAGCCAGAGGACGTCAGCATCCCTGATTAAAGAGGACTCCGGTGTCATCTATGATTAAAGTAGCTTTGTAAAGTAGTTTGTCTAGTCAAAGATGCCATTAGGGTTTCTTGCCCTGTAAGCCACCCTCTCCCCTATATAAGGAGAGGGGGCAGCCCTTCTCACAAAAAACACACGAAGAGAGCTAGGTTTAGAAGAACACATGTACGAAGAAACTTGTAACCTGTTGAGATCAATAAAGAAGATGATCTAGAGCGAGTTCTTCCTTATGTCTTTCTTCTTCAACCTCTAGCCTTGGCTAAGTTCTTGAGGAAACCATCCGGAAGTTCATCCCGTCTAATCACAAACCCTCCCCCGAATCCTCTTGCGTCCATTCGGCCCCAACTCAAGCCATCCTATGGCATCCGTACGTTCACCACGACGACGGTTGGCGCCCACCGTGGGGCATGAAGTGGCGCTTGTCTGGAATACACATTCGGGCGGGCATCCTCGAGGTCGCCGGCGAGCGGACAGTGTCTGCGCTCGTCCAGCGCTTCTACTCCATCGACTTCATCAACGACAATGCGGGCTGCTTCGCCAACGGCGGCATCTTCCCCAAGAACGGCCGTATCATCGAGTTCGGCAGACACCGCGTCTACTTCGGCACCGTCCCCGTGCGCCAGCGCCTATCGCCGGTGCTGGTGGCACCGGACCCGCCAAGGTGGCTCTGTGCTGGTCGCGCCGCCGGCAGCGTCGAGGTGATGATGGCTGGCGTGGCCGGCGCGGGCAAGGAGGTTGCGGATGAAGGTGCTGGTCGTGCGGCTTCGACCCGTGCGGCCAAGCCACCGCTGGAGCGCGACACCGGCGCACCGGGAGCATCCTCCGCGCCACCGGCAACACCTCTCCAGGCGGCGATGAACGTGCTGGCAACGCCCATCGCGCAGAACATCGACCCAACAGCGGCTCAGGCGGAGCTGGAGGCGCAACGCCAGAAGCTGCTCGCGAACGGCGCCGACATCGTCCGGGCGCAACGCGAGCTGAACCTAACCCTACGTGAGTACAACGCTGCCCATGGCTTTGCTTCTGTTAGCGCTCATGCTGCTAGGATACCGGAGAACCGGCTTAAGGCTCGCAATCTAGATCAGGATTTGCGTAAGGAAGTTCTTACCGGCAAAAGTACCTCTGCATCTGCTAGCATCGTAGAGAAACCTAAATACAGTAGCCCGGATAAAACCATAAAAGCTGCTAAGGCTGCAGTAGAACTGTGTGACTCGCTTACCGGAGATGCTTTGGCAAAACAACAAGAGCGTGTTAGAGAGCTGCTAGATACTGTCGAGCAGCAGAACGCTGAGCAGCTGGCTAAGCTGAACAAGGCTTTGGCCTCAAAATCCGCGCGTTCAACCAAGAATGCCGGAAGCAAGTCCCATGGGCAGGCCTCGTCCCCCCATCCGGACAGGAGAAGAGAAAAAGAAATGAACGCATAGCAGATGACTGTGTACGATCCGGTCCTTGCCGGTAAACAACAAGCCGGGTAACACGGTGCCGGTAGAAAAAGCCAAGGGGCAGATCGAGGCTACGCCAAAGAAGGCTATGTCGGAAACAATCATGCCGGTAGACACGAAACCGGGCAAAACTATCCGGCTGCAAGGGCAGCGTATGATGATGAGGAGATGCCTCCACCAAGGTACCGGCAGGCAAGGGCCGCGGTGCCGAAACGCTACGATGAAGCTGATTCAACGAGACTCACCGCTTACCGAAACCCTTTGGGAGAGCGCTTGGGAGAAAGAAACTTGCCGGAACGGGATGCGAGGCACCGTCTGGACAGAGTGTACTTGTCTGAAATGATTGAGGCAGAGGGTCCTCCGGGTCCAAAGTGCTTTGTCCCAAGGATCATGAAAGAGCAACCACCAGTTCGCAACTTTCAGTTGCCCCGTGACACCAAAACATATGATGGCACCACTAAGCCGGAAGACTGGCTGGCGGATTATGTGACCGCGGTATACGTCGCTGGTGGCGGAGGTTGTGTAGCCGGAGGAGGAAACCGGCGTTGGGCCGTGAGAATCGTGCCAACGTTTCTGGTAGGACCGGCAAGAATCTGGCTAAACAACTTGCCGGAAGGAAGCATAAATGGCTGGTTGGACTTTGAGGAAGCTTTTGTGAGCAACTTCAGCAGCACCTACGGAAGGCCAAACGGGCCTCGGCAGCTCGCTTTGTGCGTGCGGCGCCGCAGGAAACAGGACCGGGATTACCGACCCGGTGGAACTCCACCGAAACTCTTGTGAAGGAGTGATAGAAGCACGGAGCCATTGCTTGGTTTAGCCAAGGATGCCGGCGAGGTTCGCCTTTGTGGCAAAGGCTGCGAGAGAAACATGCCAACAACGTTGGCGGAAATGATACGTGTGGCGGATAACTATGCATTGGGAGACCCAATGCAACCGGCGATACAAGCTGAGCCGGAGCAATCAAACCCGCCTCGGCAGCGCCGGGAACAATACCGGGATAACCGGAACAACAAAAGAAGGGAAGATTTCCCGGATCGAAGGTACGGTTCGCGGCAAGTTGCTGCTTCGTGCAAGAAAACTCTGACGCCAGCGGCGGCCAGAGGCAAAGAACCGGATCGCAGCCATGGGCAGGTCCTAAGAAACAATGGGTCGAAAAGAAACCCTGGGGCCAGAAAAAGAATTGGCAAGAACCCGCGAAGTACACCATGGAAGCTGCCATGGATCAACCTTGCCGGTGGCACACACCAAATCCGGCTCACCCGTCAAACCACTTGACAAAGGATTGTACCTGGACCAAATTCTTGATGCAAAAGGGAGCGGTAAAAGATGCCCAAGCACAAGGGTGCAACACAATGATGCCACCACCACAAGATATGCCTCGTCAGCAACAACTACCTCCACCACCACCGCTTACGGGGCAAATGCTTTACCGGTGCAGCCTCAACAAAACAGGCGGCGAGTATCGGCAAGTCAATCAGGTGGGAGAGGGCCACGGCCAGCCACCTCCACCGGCACCTTTGGGCCGGAACGTTTATGAAGATCCAGATGTGTGCTGTGTCGTGTTCGTCACCGAGCCGACAGACAAGCAAAGCCTGCGCCGCCGTTCCATGGAAGTGAACGCGGTGATGCCGGCAGTGCCAAAATACATGCTGTGGTCAGACCAGGAAATCACCTGGTCGTACAAGGATCACCCCAAAATCATGCCAAATCCGGGTGGTTACGCTCTCGTGGTGGACCCGATCATGAAGGGGCCAACAACTCGCGTCAAGTTCAGCAAGGTGCTGATAGACAATGGGAGCAGCATAAACATAATGTACCGGCACACCATGCACACGTTGGGCATAACAGAGAACATGCTTCAACCAACTCATACGATGTTCCACGGAATCGTTCCGGGTTTGTCCTGTGCACCGGTAGGAAAATTCCGGGTGGACGTGTCGTTTGGAGGACGTGACAATTGCCGGGTTGAAAACGTTGAGTTCGAGGTGGTGGACCTAGATAGTCCGTACCATGAACTGCTGGGGAGGCCGGCATTAGCAGCCTTCATGGCCTCGACCCACACGGCGTATCTCAAAATGAAGATGCCGGCGCCTCGTGGACCCTTAACTGTGGTGGGAAACTACAAAGTCTCGCTGGAAACAGCATCTGCCGGATCGAACCTAGCGGAATCGCTGGTGATCGCGGAGGAAAAAAGAAGGATGCAAACCGCAGTTGCGCTGGCTCAGTCTTCACAATTGAGCTTAGCGGCGATGAGTGCAAGTTTGAGCGCTCCGGCGTTCAAGCCGACGAAGGAAACAAAGGACATAGTGCTGGACCCGGCTTTCCCTGAGCGCACCGTTCGTATCGGTGCCGGTCTCAGCGAGGCATAGGAAAGCGCGCTCGTCAGCTTCCTCCGTGAGAATCGGAATATCTTTGCCTGGTCTACTGATGACTTGGTAGGTGTTCCGAGGGAGCTGGCTGAGCACTCTCTGAACGTCCGGAAGGATGCCAAGCCGGTGCGACAACCGTTGCGCCGGTTCGCTGAAGATAGGAGGAAGATTATTGGAGAAGAGGTGACAAAGTTGTTAGTTGCCGGTTTCATTGTGGAAGTCACGCATATTGAGTGGCTGGCCAATCCGGTAATGGTCGAAAAGAAGAAAGATGAGAACACGGAGGCAAAAGCTCCAAAGGTGTGGCGCATGTGCATCGACTACACCAACCTCAACAAGGCTTGCCCAAGAGATCCCTTTCCTCTACCACGGATCGATCAAGTGATTGATTCCACTGCTGGGTGTGAGTTGTTGTCTTTCCTGGATGCTTACTCCGGTTTCCACCAAATCCCCTTGAAAAAGGAAGATCAAATAAAAACTGCGTTCATTACCCCGCACGGGGCTTATTGCTATATCACTATGCCTTTTGGTTTGCGCAACGCTGGTGCAATGTACCAGCGCTGTATGCAAAAATGCTTGTTTGATCAAATTGGAAAGAATGTGCATGTGTATGTGGATGACATTGTAGTAAAAACTAAGATAAAAGATACCCTAATTGACGATATCCGGCAAACGTTTGATAATTTAAGAAGGTTCCGAATGAAACTCAATCCGGCAAAATGTACCTTCGGTGTCCCTGCCGGCAAGCTGCTGGGTTTCCTCGTCTCGAGTCGGGGCATCGAGGTCAATCCGGTAAAGATCCGGGCAATTGAAAGAATGACGATACCGCAAGATCTTAAGGATGTGCAAAAGTTTACCGGAAGCTTAGCATCGCTGAGCCGGTTCATAAGCAGGTTGGGAGAAAAGGCCTTGCCGCTTTATGCTTTGATGAAAAAATCCGATACGTTCGTCTGGACCCCTCAGGCAGACGCGGCGTTTAAAGAACTGAAAACAATGCTAGCCACTGCGCCGATATTGGCTTCGCCATTGGAAAGAGAGCCCATGTTGCTATACATAGTAGCAACTAACCGGGTTGTGAGTGTTGTTGTGGTGGTAGAAAGAGAAGAGGAAGGAAAAACCGTCCAGAGGCCGGTATACTACCTGAGCGAGGTGCTCTCCCTCTCAAAGCAAAACTACCCACACTTCCAGAAAATGACCTATGGCGTATTCATGGCCGCTACAAAGCTCAAACACTACTTTGAGGAACACCCTATGAAGGTGGTAAGTGAAGCACCTATCTCCGATATCATGTGCAACAAAGATGCCAGCGGCAGGATTGCAAAATGGGCAATACAGATATCACCGTATGTACCGGTGTATGAAAGAAGAGACGCTATCAAATCACAAGCTTTAGCTGATTTCTTGGTTGATTGGGCGGAAATGCAGAACAAGCCCCCAGATCAAAGAATAGAATACTGGAAGATGCACTTTGACGGATCCAAGCTCAAAAAGGGTCTAGGTGCCGGTGTGGTACTAACCTCACCAAAGGGAGATCATCTCCGATATGTTTTACAAGTCCATTTCAGGGCATCAAACAATGTCGCTGAATACGAGGCTTTGATCCATGGGCTTAAGGTCGCAAAAGAAATCGGTGCGCATCGGATCATTTGCTATGGAGACTCAGATCTTGTGGTACAACAATGTTCCAGAGATTGGGACGCGAAAGATGCCAACATGGCCTCGTACCGGTTTCACGTGCAAAAGATTGCCGGTTTCTTCGAAGGATGTGAGTTTCACCATGTACCGCGTGCGGAAAATGAAGCCGCGGATGCTCTGTCCAAGCTGGGCTCATCCGGGCAAGAAATTCCTCCCGGAATAGCCTTGGCACACTTAAGAGTACCATCAATCAAGCCGAGTCCGGAGTCGGAGTCAATTTTTGTACCGGAATCACACATTGTACCGATGGATATCGACGAAGGAAACCCGGGGACTGTTCCGGTAAACCCGGGGACTGTTCCGGTAAGATCGGCGACTGCTGCGCCGGTACCGGAAGAAACAATGCTGGTGGATAACATGGACATAGACGTACCGGTGTTCCTGGTTCGGGAGACACCATCATGGGTTAAACCTATTAAGGAATTCCTGGTCAACGGTACCTTGCCGGTTGACGAAAATGAATCAAGAAGGATCCAAAGGAGGTCCAAAGCTTACACCATCATTAATGGCGAGATGTACAAGAGAAGTGTTACCGGTGTCGTCCAAAGATGTGTGGAACCGGAAGAAGGAAAAGAAATGCTCGAGGAGATTCACCGAGGGGAGTGTGGGCACCACGCTTCGTCAAGGGCCCTAGTGGCAAAAGTTTTCCGGCATGGGTTCTATTGGCCAACGGCTTTGGAAAACGCGGAGGATCTGGTAAGAAAATGCAATGGGTGCCAGAGGTACGCCAAGCAAAATCATACCCCAGCCTCAGGCTTAAAGACAATACCATTAACTTGGCCGTTTGCCGTTTGGTGCTTATACATGGTTGGCCCATTCAAAAGAGCAAGGGGAAACATGACCCACATCTTGGTAATGGTAGACAAATTCACCAAATGGCTAGAAGTGAAACCCATTGCAAAGTGTGATGGGCGCACAGCGGTGAAGTTTTTGAAAGATGTCATTTTGTGGTATGGATACCCACATAGCATTATCACTGACAATGGCACAAACTTTGCTCAAGGTGAGTTCAAAAGATTTTGTGAGGACAACAACATCCGGTTGGATTTGTGCTCAGTCGCACACCCACAAGGCAATGGCCAAGTCGAAAGGACAAACGCTTTGGTACTCTCCGGTATCAAACCAAGACTAATCGATGCGGTGGAAAAATCGCCGGGATGTTGGCTCGACGAACTACCATCGGTGCTGTGGAGTATAAGAACAACTCCAAACCGGTCTACCGGATACACTCCATTTTTCATGGTTTATGGAGCAGAAGCGGTCATACCAACCGATATTCTCCATGATTCACCAAGGGTGCAACTCTATACCTAAGAAGAGGTAAAGGAGGCTCGAGAAAACGATGTGGACTTGCTAGAAGAAGCAAGAGAACTAGCTTTGGCAAGAACAGCCATTTACCAGCAAAACCTCAGACGCTATCATAGCCGGAAGGTTAACCCGAGAGTATTCCGGGAAGGAGACCTGGTACTACGCCTAGTGCAGCGCACTGAAGGCCGCCACAAGCTTTCCCCTCTGTAGGAAGGGCCTTTCATTGTGAGCAAGGCTCTCCACAATGATGCCTACTACCTGATTGATGCACAAGAATGGAAGAAAGGAAAGGCGGACAGGTCCGGAGAGGAAACCAAGCGTCCATGGAATGTAGCTTTGTTGCGTCCTTTCTACTCTTGAAGTTGTGGTGTAAGAAGTTCCTTTTTGTACCTTATTTGCTATGAATAAAAAGATGTCGGAACCTCGAATGAATCTCGGGGACTACCCCACTAAGGTTGCATGTAACTTGTTTATTTTTTCAGTTTACCGGTTGCTTATTGAACGTTTTTTCTTTCCGGTTCAGTAGTGTGCTAAACCCTACCGGAATCTTCGACTCTGCTGCTGTCCGCAACCCGGCTTCATGGCAAGCAAGATAAACCGGTAGGGGATAAGCACATGAACTACGAAGGGGGAGAGCGGGAAAGAACAATCCGGAAAATTTAACTAACCCCGGTTATACCGGTTTTTTGCAAAAATTTCGAGTTATTTCTAAGTTCAAGAAAGTGCTTGCTTGGTGAAAGAACTTTGTGCTCATACGCCAAAAATGCCCAGAGAAGGTAGGCAGAGCCAAAGCAAAAGAGCCAAGTGTGCATCGAATTGGATGCGGAAACAATTTCGGAATCATTGCAGTGCAAGTCAAAAATCAAAACGATAAGCAAAGTGCTAAGTAGCAAACCAACATAACTTAATAAGTTACCGGTGTGCAAGACACCGGCACAAACAGTTGTACCACAGCCAAAATAGAGCTTAAGTATTATCTTACATCATAGACCCCGGCATACCGGGGTAGAATTTAACGGGCAATGTTTCCAAGTTGAACAGGGCACGCGTACCACAAGCATATCATAGGCAACATTCAGGCAACGTTCAGGCAACAGGGGCTTCGGGAGGAGCGTCAGGACCCTACGGGGCGCGTCACCGGCCTCATCAGCGTCTTCGTCCTCCTCCTCGTCGCTCAGATAGTCCTTGACGTCTGCAGGAGGCGGGATAAAGGTGCGCATCTCGGCGTACTCCGCGATGTGGTACGCACGATCCTGCCGCTTAGCGGTGAGGACCGGGTCCAGGTCGGTTTCAGCCCCTTCACGCACGCCGGTGAAGACGTCCAGGTCCAGCCCCGGGTACCAGGAGCAGGCAACGTGAAGCGCTGAGTCTGCTCCGGCACGGGTAGCAGAGCACTGCCACTCCCGGATCCTTCTACCGGCACCTTTCAGGCGGTCGCTAATGAGGGAAAAGGTGTCGGGCACTTCTTCTCCAGGCCAGAGAATCCGGAAGAGCTGGGTGGCCACATCAGGGATGTCGGAGAGGTTCCGGTCTATGGCGCGCATATGGGAAACCCGCGCATTAAGCGCAACCAAATGGTCATAGGGGTCCCAAGGTGCGCTCAGATTCTTGTATGCCTGGGCAACCCGGCGCTCTCCAACCCTCTTCACGGCAAACGCCTGGGAGTCCGGGAAAAGCCCTGTAGGGCGAAGAAAAGAAGTTAAGAAAATGCTGACGGAAGAAATAAGCTTATAAGCAGAAACCAGAAACTAGAAAGAGAAGCTTACGGAGGGCAAGCGCATCAGTCTGCGTAACCAGAAGGTCATACTCCTTCTGCTCCGCTTCCAGCCGCGCGGCCTTGTCCTCAGCTGCCTTCCGCGCCTTGGCGGCCTCTTCCAGCTCAGCCTGCAATACCACATTGGCATTGCCGGCGTCCTCCAGCGCCTCATGAAGCTTGGCCTCGGCAGCGGACTCAGCAGCTTGCAGCACTTTAGCATGATGAAGACCAAGCTGAATATCACTGTTCAAAAAATCGTCCGATTCAACGATTAATCGCCCGGTTAATCCCTATTTAGTGGTCACCGATTAGCCGATAAACTCATTTATCACCCGATTAACTCATTTATCGCCCGATTAATCGGCCGATTTGCCTATTAATCGCTAATCGTCAGCCAACCGAGTTAACCCCGATAAGCGATTTCCTCAACATTGCTGAATATACTGATGCTTAAGCTCCCCGTAGCGGGTCTCCTGGGCGCTCAGGTCCTCCTTGTGCTGCCGGATAAGTTGGTCCTTTTTCTCTGGAACCCGAGAAGAAAGTGTTAGCAAGTTGTATTGATATAATGAAGAAAAAGCAAGTTAACTGGAAAGCAGGAAGCTGTACCTTCGGAGGCGGCAAGCTGCGTCTTGAGGGCCTCAATAGAAGCCTCCGGGATAGCTGTTGAGACAAAAAATCATGAATGGTAAGTATTGAAACAAAGAAAGTTTTCCGGTGAAAAGATACCGGAGGCACAGAAGTTTACCTTGGCACTTGCCGTGTGCCTCAGCGAGGTCCCGGTGCTCCCAAAGGAGCTCCTCAAAGAGGGTCTTCCGAGCGTCAGCCGTGGTCTGTTCAAGGGAATGGTGTTAGCTAAAAGCAAAGATCTTAACCCGAAACTCGGGGACTGGCTATGCCGGTTTCGCGCGTTTCTAGTTAAGTTTCGCGCTAAGAGCAAAGATCTTAACCCGAAACTCGGGGACGGCTATGCCGGTTTCGCGCGTTTCTAGTTAAGTTTCGCGCTAAGAGCAAAGATCTTAACCCGAAACTCGGGGACTGGCTATGCCGGTTTCGCGCGTTTCTAGTTAAGTTTCGCGCTAAGAGCAAAGATCTTAACCCGAAACTCGGGGACTGGCTATGCCGGTTTCGTCTGTTTCTAGTTAAGTTTCGCGCTAAGAGCTACACTCTCAACACGAAACTCGGGGACTGGGAGGATAGACAAGATCCGGAAAGAAAAAGACCGACATAAACAAAAACTTACAACAAAGTTGGCAAAACTTACCATCAGGTTGTTCGTGGCGTCGAACCACGCGCTGTCCAGCTCCTTGACGGCCCGACGAAGCCGCATGAAGTGCTCCTCCGAGATCCGCTCACCAACAGGGTCAGGCGCCGGTAGCCGGTCCTTGCCCAGGCCGCGGGTCGCCTTAGACATATCCGTGGCATTCCACTTTTCAGCGTAAGGCAGCAAGTGCCCCAGCTCCCGGCCTTCGCGTTGGAACGAAGTGATCCGGCCAAGCAGGCCGGTGGCCTTCTCGCCGGCTGCGCTAGCGGCGCGGGAGACGTGCAGCACCAAGGGCTGCTGGCCGCCGGAGGAAGCGCCGAGAGCCGTGGCCTTCCCCTTGGTGAGCGCCAAGGTGTTGGGCGCTGGCGCCGTGGAAGTGGTGCCGGCTGGCTCGGTGTGTGGAGCTTCCGGCGGTGGCGTTGGCGTAGTCTTGGGAGAAGGGGGAGCGTCAGGCGCTGCGCCCGGATTGGAGCTTGCCGGCGCGGAAGCTTCCGGCGCGGCTTTGGAGGGGGAAGACTTCTTGGTCTTCTTCTTCTTTTTCTTTTCTAGGACGGGAGGAACCAGAGGTTCCGCCCGCCCGGCAGTTTCTTCTCCGGCGCCGATGTCGCTGGCGCCGATGTTTTGGTTCTCAAGAGGGGAGACAGGGTCCTCCTCTGCGCGGTGATCTGGCGGTGTAGGGGCCGCGCGCCCCGAACTTGCGGTGCCTCCCAGAGGGGAGGCAGAGGTGTTGCCGGCACCAGATGGTGCCGGGCTGGAGTGAGGAGGAGGAGTTGAGGTCCTGGCAGGTCCGGCAGAGCCAAGCTTGAGCGCGGGGCTGAAAGAGAAAAAAGAAGGGGTCGGAAAAAAGCAACCGGAAACGAACTTGGTAAATACAAAACAAGTAGAGAAACGGGGCCTTACCCAGAAGAGGTCGGCATCTGCCTGCTCTTGTAGCGCCTCACGCCTGTGATCTTCCCCGCTACGGGTTCAGTCCGGAAGCGTTTGGAGGCGGGAGCCTGGCTCGGACCGGCGTCAGAGGCAGGAGCCTTGTTCTTCTGGCCTTGGACCATGATTTTCTCCACGAACTCGTGGCCCGCCTCGGCCCCCAGAGGAGCGACGTGCTCGTGGACCTGTGGGTTGATGTTGGCTGAGGGAATATCTACAGAGAAGCAATAACAAAGGAGTATAAGAGATCAAAAAGAAGAGCTACCTCGAGCAAGGTCAGGTCGTCAGACGAACCGGTCGGTTCCGGTGGAGACTTGCCAAGACGTGAGGCAGGAGTCCGGCCCATCTTCAGATCCTGCCAACGGATGAAGGGATCCGGGTCGAACTTGTCGAGAGCGCGCTTCCGGCAAGGGCCCCGCCGGTCTGAGTCGATACGGGGGAAGCGGTCCTTAGCCTGAGAACAAAAGAAAAAAGAGTTAGTCACGGTATGAAAGTTACCGGTAAACCGACCCGAGTTGCGTAATTTCTTACTTCTTGGGTCGGAGGGTTAGTAGAGCCGAGGGCCGGAGGCCCCATTCCCAATCATCTGGCATAGCAGTCTGGCAGATCTGCCTAGCCTTGAGGACAATGTCCTTTCTGCTGAGAGGAAGTCCGGTGATCTTGGTAGGATCACCGGGACCGTACATCTCGCTCATCTTATGAACGCGGCGCTTAATAGGAGAAGCACCCGGCATGAGATGAAGGCACGAATAATGTCATCAGAACAGATGCTGGTGTTCTTCATCAGCTCCTTCATGAAGCGTACCACCCGGTTTGTTTCAATATGATCCGTTTTCGGGTTGTAGCTCCAATTGATTTTTCTGGGCGGCGCCGGATTAAAAGGCGGCAGATTGATGAAATCTGCGGCGCCGCTGTTCCTCACGTAAAAGAAGGTCCCTTGCCATAACCGGCATGACTCGAGACCGGTAAACTTGAAGAAAGGGCTCCCTTGGCGAGAGCCAATGATGCAGGACCCGCATTGTACGGGGGGTTTTGGTTTAGGGATATCCTTGCCCTGAACGGAATTGATCCGAAGAGCAAAGAAACGAGCAAACGTCTCGCGAGTGGGACGAATGCCAATATAAGCCTCCATGAAGGTGGCATAGCAAGAGAGGTAGAAAACGGCATTGCCGGGAAGATGGTGAGGTAGGAGTCGGTAGAAGTCAAGAAATTGGCGAAAAAAGTCTGAAGCGGGAAGGCCGAAGCCGCGCTCGAAGTGATCAAGAAAAACAACATGTTCACCGGGATTGAGCACCGGTTCAATTTCGTCACCGGGAAGCCGGCAGATAACTGACTCCGGAATCCTCCTGGACCGGTAGAGCCAGTCGATCTCGTACTGGCTAACGTTGGAGCCCATCCAGGCCCCGCGTGTGATGCCGGCACGATTAATGCCGGAAACCTGGCTAGAGCTACCGGTATCCTGATCGCTACCGGAATCGATGTCCATCTGGGCCAGATCGGCGCTCAACCCGTCGGAATGTTTGCTATGCCGGCTACTAGAGGAAGAAGCAGAAGAAGAGGCAGAGGAAGACTCCTCGTTCGACATGAGATTTGATGAAGAGAAACACAAATCCCAAGATTTACCCCCTCGCAAAGATCTACGAGTAAGAAAAAAGCAAAAGAAAAGGAGAAGTAAATATACTACCAACTCGAGATCTGGAAAGCAAGCAAGAGAGGGCTAAACGAAGATTGGGCCGAACCTGAGGCGGCGGAGTAGCAGAGGAAGTCGCTCGCCGGTCGAATGGCGAGCTTGCGGTTAGCAGGGAAGTCCGTCGGCGACGAGGCGAGGAGGAGCTCGAGAAGGCACCAATGTCGCGGCCGCTGGAGGAGCGCCGCAGAGGCTCTTCACGCGGAGAAGTTCGGCGAGGTCCGGCGGAGCACTAGCGGAGGTTCGCCGGGCGGCGGGTCTCGAACGACGAACGGAGCGGCGTAGACGAAGAGAGCAAGGCACTGTGCGCGAAGAAGTGGGGAATGCGAGAAGAGGAAGAAGAAGGGGCAGTTTCGCCTTATAAGGGAAGAGAGAGAAGTGGGCCGAAAACCGCTGGGCCTCGGTGGTTTGGATCGTGGGCCGCGACGGTTCGCTCCACGGGCCGCCACGTGGCGTGGTGATACACGCGTGAAAATAGAAGGCCACAGGGAAGTCCACACGGATCCAAAACGGTGGCCAGGATTCGCTGTGAGGCAGTTAATACGCGCGCGGGAGTCGAAGGGAAGTGACCCCTAACACTGACGCGTCAGTCACAGTGCGCATGTCTCTGACAGGCGCGGGGTCCGAGATATTCTCGACTTCGCCGAGGAAGTGTTAAATGACTAAGATGCCGGAGGATAAGACACCGGATAATGTCTTGCAAAGAGAGAGAACGATAATCCGGGCAAAGATGCCGGATCCAAGCCCAGTGCCGGGTAGATTAAACCGGTATCCTAAGGTAAAGGAACCTGGCATGGTCTGTTGGATAGGATCCGCCAGACTATACCAGCTTCGGGGACTAATGTTGGGGGGATGACCCCCGGTATGCCAAAGGCATGCCAAACCGGATGGTTTGAGCCATCAAGATACCGGTTTAATGTTCGTACCGGAGCATAGAGATAAGAAATTAGCTAAGTGAGGCTAAGCCGGTATCCCCAAGAGGGGTATGCCGGAACCGGGTAGAGAAGATACCGGGCTACCGAAAAGAAGAGCATGTCGGCAGGACTGGTCGAAGATTCTCTCCAGAGCTAGAAGACAAAGATGAGCTAAGCAAAGTAGCTTTAAACGAAGGGCTGACGATAAAGAGAAGGATGACGGTCAAAGAAGCCGGAGGACGTCGGCATCCCTGATTAAAGAGGACTCCGGTGTCATCTATGATTAAAGTAGCTTTGTAAAGTAGTTTGTCTAGTCAAAGATGCCATTAGGGTTTCTTGCCCTGTAAGCCACCCTCTCCCCTGTATAAGGAGAGGGGGCAGCCCTTCTCACAAAAAACACACGAAGAGAGCTAGGTTTAGAAGAACACATGTACGGAGAAACTTGTAACCTGTTGAGATCAATAAAGAAGATGATCTAGAGCGAGTTCTTCCTTATGTCTTTCTTCTTCAACCTCTAGCCTTGGCTAAGTTCTTGAGGAAACCATCCGGAAGTTCATCCCGTCTAATCACAAACCCTCCCCCGAATCCTCTTGCGTCCATTCGGCCCCAACTCAAGCCATCCTATGGCATCTGTCTGTTCACCACGACGAAAAAGATGAACTCTCTCCAAGAAGAAGCTTTGATGGAACATTTCCGGGTGAACAAGGCAAAGGAAGTCCAAGTGTTTGATATCACTCACCCTCACCCGGAGCATGAAGATGAGGTCAATCATTTGAAGGCCAAAATTGATAGACTCCAAGTTCAAGCCAAGTACTTGGAAGGAGTCATTGAAGCCAAAGATGGATCCAAAGAGGGCTCTTGCAATGATGGAGGAGTGGCCTCCAAGCCAAAGAGGAAGAGGAATAGGAGGACCAAGAAGAAGAAGAACAAGGAGAACATGGAGATCAACCATGAGGAAAGCGATGCTAGCTCAAGAAGGGATGGAGTACCCAACGCCGCCTCGAAGGGTTTCGCCGGCTCTAACAACCCTTCTCATGTTCTTTTTGTTGATTACTATGGACATATTCGTGCTCGCTTTATTGGTCCTCAAGAGGACAATGTTGATTGGACTATTTGGGTTCCCAAACCCCTTGTTACTAACATGATAGGACCCATTGAAAAATGGGTACCTAAATCCAAGACTTGATTCCTTGTAGGACTATGCTTCCGGTGGCGCTAAATGGGTGGTTGATACTGGAGCCACAAGTCATATGACCGGAAGCAAGGATATTGTTGTCGACCTCGAGCCATCCCACTCTACCGTTTCATATGGCGACAACACGTGCTCTAAGGTATTGGGCCTTGGCAAGGTGGTGGTAACACCCGACATCTCACTTGTGAATGTCCTCCTTGTCGAGACCCTTGGTTACAATTTACTCTTCGTTCATCAAATTGCTCATATGGGTCTATGTACTTTTTTCGATGAACATATGGTGGTCCTCTTGTGGAGCAAGACACTCCGTGTAGCCTTTGTTGGATATGTGGAGAACGGGTTGTGTGTTGTTGATTTCTCCGGAAAGACAACATCTTCCGCTCTTTGCCTATTCGCTAAAGGTGTCAAGGGTTGGTTATGGCATCGCCGACTAGCCCATGTCAACCTGAGGACTTTGCAATGTCTCCACAAGGGTGGCCACATTCTCGGACTAAAAGAAGATGTCTCTTTTTACAAAGATCGTGTTTGTAGGGCTTGCGTACAAGGAAAAATGCATGGATCTCCTCACAAGGCCAAGACAATCATCTCTACCACAAGATGCTTGGAGCTTCTACATGTTGATCTCTTTGGTCCACCGTCTCTTGAAAGTCTTTGAGGGAAGAAGTATTGCCTCGTCATTGTTGATGACTATTCACGCTATTGTTGGGTATTCTTCTTCAAGTATAAGAGTGAGACTCAACGGACCATGATGGAGTTTGCCAATCAAGTTAAACGCAAGTACGTGATGGGATTCGTAGCATAGAAAACAAAAAATTTCCTACCGCAAGAACGAATAACAAGCCAAGATGCAATCTAGAAGATGGTAGCAACGAGAAGATCATGAGACTAACCCTCGAAGATTCCCAAAGCCTACGAGATTAGATCTCGTTGTTGATGTAGTCGATCACTTGCCGCTTTCGAAAGCGCGTGGAAGATCTTGACTGTGCCACAGTCGGGCAGCACCTCCGTACTCGGTCACACGTACGGTGTTGATGACGACGTCCTTCTCCCCATTCCAACGGGCAGCGGATGTAGTAGATCCTCCTTGGAATCCCGACAGCACGACGGTGTGGTGGCGGTGGTGGTGGAGATCTCCGGCAGGGCTTCACCGTAAGCGCTACGGGAGAGAGGTGGAGGAGGGAGTGGTGCTAGGGTTTGGGAGAGGGGGCTTGGGCGCCGACCTGGGGGGGGGCCTAGGTGGTGCGGCCAACTTGAGGTAGCCAGCCCCTCCCTCTCCTCCTCTTTATATAGGTGGAACACCCAAGGGTTTGCCCAAAGATCTGAATAAGATCCCAATTCAAAAACTGCCAATTGGACGAAACCTAGAGGGACAGGGACTCTCCCCTTCCCCCTTTCTTTAGCCGGCCAAGGAGGTGGAGTCCACCATGGACTCCACCCTCCCACTTGGTTGGCTGGTTTTGGTTGGTGGAGTCCAACCGGGACTCCACCTTCCATGGTGATTTCTTCCGGAAGGTTCTAGATCATTCTAGCGCCTTCCATAAATGCACCGGATCATTTCCAAACTTGGAAAGTGACTTCCTATATATGAATCTTATTCTTCGGACCATTCCGGACCTCCTCGTGATGTCCTGGATCCCATCCGAGACTCCGAACAAACATTCGAACTCCATTCCATATTCCATATCTACTTAAAACGACATCAAACCTTAAGTGTGTCACCTACGGTTCGTGAACTACGCAGACATGGTCAAGACTTCTCTCCGACCAATAACCAATAGCGGGATCTGGAGATCCATAATGGCTCCCACATATTCAACGATAACTTAGTGATCGATTGAACCATTTACATATGATACCGATTCCCTTTGTCACGCGATATTTTACTTGTCCAAGGTTTGATCATCGGTATCTCCATACCCCGTTCAACCTCGTCACCGACAAGTACTCTTTACTCGTACCGTGGCATGTCATCTCTTATGAACCATTCATATGCTTGCAAGCTAATTAGACGACATTCCACCGAGAGGACCCAGAGTATATCTATCCATCATCGGGATGGACAATATCCCACTCTTGATCCATATGCCTCAACTCATACTTTCCGAATACTTAATCCCACCTTTATAACCACCCATTTACGCAGTGGCGTTTGATGTAATCAAAGTACCCTTCCGGTATAAGTGATTTACATGATCTCATGGTCGAAGGACTAGGTAACTATGTATCGAAAGCTTATAGCAAATAGAACTTAATGACGTGATCATATGCTACGCTTATTTGGGTATATGTCCATTACATCATTCATAAATGACATAATCTTGTTATTAATAACATCCAATGTTCATGATCATGAAACTTTGATCATCTATTAATCAACAAGCTAGTTATACAAGAGGCTTACTAGGGACTCCTTGTTGTTCACATAACACACATGTATCAATGTTTCGGTTAATACAATTATAGCATGGTATGCAAACATTTATCATAAACACAAAGATATATAATAACCATTTTATTATTGCCTCTTGGGCATATCTCCAACAGTCTACCACTTGCACTAGAGTCAATAATCTAGTTTACATTTGTAAAGATATAACACCTTGGCCTTCTGGTGCTAATCATGTATTGCTCACGGGAGAGGTTTCAGTCAACGGATCTGACATACTTAGAAACGTATGTATTTTGCAATTCATTTGCGTCTTCACGCATCAATCATTTTCCAAATGAGTCGGCATTAAATATGTTTGGTCTTCTGGTGGAACCTTAATTCCGCGGTCTGAAATAAGTCACTAATATTGTCACACACAATATAGCTTCAAAGTTCTGACACTATCGGAACTACACCAAGTTCTCAAAGAACTTCTCGACTCAACATCCTCAGTCATTGTCAAAACAATGACATACTCTGCCTATGTTTGTAGAATCCGTCACAATATTTAGAACTCATCTAAATCTAGCATAGACTTATTCTAGCTCATTGTGCTACCTTTTAAACAACACTTAGCCTAATTGAGATTGAAATTCATTTTTATATGTGACCAAACTAATATCGGTGTAACACCATACAGAGATTTGTTTGTCATTACTTTATACAAAACTATACATCCTTGGTTCTTCTAAAGCACTTAGGGATATTCTTACTGTTGTCCAATGATCATCACATGAATAATTCTGGTGTATGCTCCTAACTCTTTAGAGCACAGGACATCTGATTTTGTACATATTATTCGTGATCTAAAATCACTCATGTGTTTTTACTCATCAAGTGTCAAATACACTTAAGTCTTGTTAAACCTTCACATGGAAAATACCACCTTCTTAATATTTTTATATTGAACTACTTCAATATTCATTGTATGTACTTTAACTTAAACTTATTATGTGTTTCAATCTATCTTCATAGATCTTGACACAAAATATGTTTCAGTTCATATCCTTTCATTGAAGTTAATTCTCAATGAAACATTTTGATCAAGTATATAATTACATCATTTATAATCAACTATATGTCATCTACATAAAGTATTATAAATATGTCTCAGCGCTCCCACTTAATTTCTTGCAAATGCAAGCATCTTCATCGTTTTTGATGAAATCAAAAAACTCTTTGACTATTTCATCCGGTGAAGATTCCAACTCCGTGATACTCACTTCATCCAATTGAAGTTTGTATACCTATCTAGTATTCTACGGACTAGCAAAACTCTTGTTTGTATCTTGTATACACCTTTAATACACACTTCTGTTAAGTAATGTATTTTTCCATCCTACTAGCATATCTCATAAAAGAAATATGTAGCGATTACTAGAATAATCCACATAGACTATAAGCATTGCTACGGAAGATCTAATCTTATCGTAGTCAACTCTATGAACTTTGTCGTAAATAAATTTTCAACAAGTCGAGCTTCTTCAAGGATATTACATCCAAGTCCATCAATTTTATAGATATATTTACTTTCAAAAAGTGTTCATCTATCTTGGATTCCATGGCGCTTAGCCATTTTAACGGAGTCAGGGCCCATCATAACTTCTTTGTATGTAGTTGGTTTATCATTGTTCAAAATCAATCCTTTGTCCACAAATAATTTATTTGATCACAAAGTAAACCATATCTACAAGGTTCAATAGGTACTTTGATCTCCATGACTATAACACTTTGTAAACATGGGAGCTATGATCTTCGCGGCCGCTTCCAGAACCATTTCTGATGCTGCGCAACTCTGATCATCATGCTCAGGTTCATCAACCTTATCAAGTTCTATTTTCCTCCCACTCGAATACTTCGCTAGAAACAATTTCTTGGAAATAAGTAAGAAACATCGACAAATGATGCGTGCAGTTGACACACGTCCGTTGGGAACCCCAAGAGGAAGGTGTGATGCGTACAGCAGTAAGTTTTCCCTCAGTAAGAAACCAAGGTTTATCGAACCAGTAGGAGTCAAGAAGCACGTTGAAGGTTGATGGCGGCGGAGTGTAGTGCGGCGCAACACCAAGGATTCCGGCGCCAACGTGGAACCTGCACAACACAATCAAAGTACTGTGCCCCAATGTAACAGTGAGGTTGTCAATCTCACCGGCTTGCTGTAAACAAAGGATTAGATGTATAGTGTGGATGATGATGAATGTTTGCGAAGAACAGTAAAGAACAATTGCAGTAGATTGTATTTCAGATGTAAAGAATAGGACCGGGGTCCACAGTTCACTAGTGGTGTCTCTCCCATAAGATAAACATATGTTGGGTGAACAAATTACAGTTGGGCAATTGACAAATAAAGAAGGCATAACAATGCACATACATATATCATGATGAGTACTATGAGATTTAATCGGGGCATTACGACAAAGTACATAGACCGCTATCCGAGCATGCATCCATGCCTAAAAAATCCACCTTCGAGTTATCATCCGAACCCCTTCCGGTATTAAGTTGCAAACAACGGACAATTGCATTAAGTATGGTGCGTAATGTAATCAACACAAATATCCTTAGACAAAGCATCGATGTTTTATCCCTAGTGGCAACAGCACATCCACAACCTTAGAGGTTCTTGTCACTCCCAGATTTAATGGAGGCATGAACCCACTATCGAGCATAAATACTCCCTCTTGGAGTTACAAGTATCAACTTGGCCGGAGCCTCTACTAGCAACGGAGAGCATGCAAGAACATAAACAACATATATGATAGATTGATAATCAACTTGACATAGTATTCAATATTCATCGGATCCCAACAAACACAACATGTAGCATTACAAATAGATGATCTTGATCATGATAGGCAGCTCACAAGATCTAACATGATAGCACAATGAGGAGAAGACAACCATCTAGCTACTCGCTATGGACCCATAGTCCAGGGGTGGACTACTCACACATCGATCCGGAGGCGATGATGGCGATGAAGAGACCTCCGGGAGATGATTCCCCTCTCCGGCGGGGTGCCGGAGGCGATCTCCTGAATCCCCCGAGATGGGATTGGCGGCGGCGGTGTCTCTGGAAGGTTTTCCGTATCGTGGCTCTCGGTACTGGGGGTTTCGCGACGAAGGCTTTAAGTAGGCGGAAGGGCAGAGTCGGGAGAGTCACAAGGGGCCCACACAACAGGGCCGCGCGGCCAGGGCCCAGGCCGCGCCGCCCTGGCGTGTCGTCGCCCCGTGGCCCCACTTCGTTTCCTCTTCGGACTTCTGGAAGCTTCATGGAAAAATAGGACCTTGGGCGTTGATTTCGTCCAATTCCGAGAATATTTCCTTACTAGGATTTCTGAAACCAAAAACAGCAGAAACAACAATTGGCTCTTCGGCATCTCGTCAATAGGTTAGTGCCGGAAAATGCATGATAATGACATATAATGTGTATAAAACATGTGAGTATCATCATAAAAGTAGCATGGAACATAAGAAATTATAGATACGTTTGAGACGTATCAAGCATCCCCAAGCTTAGTTCCTACTCGCCCTCGAGTAGGTAAACAATAACAAAGATAATTTCTGAAGTGACATGTTATCATAATCTTGATCACACTATTGTAAAGCATATGAGATGAATGCAGCGATTCGAAGCAATGGTGAAGATAGTGAGTAAACAAATGAATCAGATAGCAAAGACTTTTCATGAATAATACTTTCAAGACAAGCATCAATAAGACTTGCATAAGAGCTACTCATAAAGCAATAAATTCAAAGTAAAGGCATTGAAGCAACACAAAGGAAGATATAAGTTTCAGCGGTTGCTTTCAACTTCAACATGTATATCTCATGGATAATTGTCAACACAAAGCAATATAACAAGTGCAATAGGTAAACATGTAAGAATCAATGCACATAGTTGATACAAGTGTTTGCTTCTGGGATAGAAAGAATAGGCAAAGCTGACTCAACAATAAAGTAGAAGATAGGCCCTTCGCAGAGGAAGCATTGATTACTATATTTGTGCTAGAGCTTTTCATTTTGAAAACAAGAAACAATTTTGTCAACGGTAGTAATAAATCATATGTGTTATGTATAAGATATCTTATAAGTTGCAAGCCTCATGCATAGTATACCAATAGTGCTCGCACCTTGTCCTAATTAGCTTGGATTAACATGGATTATCATTGCATAGCATATGTTTCAACCAAGTGTCACAAAGGGGTACCTCTATGCCGCTCGTACAAAGGTCTAAGGAGAAAGCTCGCATTGGATTTCTCGCTTTTGATTATTCTCAACTTAGACATCCATACCGGGACAACATAGACAACAAATAATGGACTCCTCTTTAATGCATAAGCATTCAACAACGAGATAATATTCTCATAAGAGATTGAGGATTAGTTGTCCAAACTGAAACTTCCACCATGAATCATGGCTTTAGTTAGCGGCCCAATGTTCTTCTCTAACAGTATGCATACTCAAACCATTTGATCATGAAAATCGCCCTTACTTCAGACAAGACGAACATGCATAGCAACTCAAATGATATTCAACAAAGGTAAAAGTTGATGGCGTCCCCAGAAACATGGTTACCGCGCAACAAGCAACTTATTAAGGAATAAGACACATAAGTACATATTCTTCACCACAATAGTTTTTAAGGCTACTTCCCATGAGCTATATATTGCAAAGACAAAGGAATAGAATTTTTAAAGGTAGCACTCAAGTAATGTACTTTGGAATGGCAGATAAATACCATGTGGTAGGTAGGTATGGTGGACACAAATGGCATGGTTATTGGCTCAAGGATTTGGATGCACGAGAAAAATTCTTCTCAATACAAGGCTAGGCTAGCAAGGTTGTTTGAAGCAAACTCAAGTATAAAAGGTGCAGCAAAGCTCACATATGAACATATTGTAAGTATAAGACTTTATATTGTCTCCTTGTTGTTCAAACACCTTAACCAGAAAATATCTAGACTCTAGAGATCAATCATGCAAACCAAATTTTAACAAGCTCTATGTAATTATTCATTAATGGGTACAAGGTACATGATGCAAGAGCTTAAACATGATCTATATGAGCACAACAATTGCCAAGTATCACATTATTCAAGACATTATACCATTTACCACATGCGGCATTTTCCGTTTCCAACCATATAACAATGAATGAAGTAGTTCAAATTTCGCAATGAACATTAAAGATAAAGCTAAGAACATATGTGTTCATATGAAACAGCGGAGCGTGTCTCTCTCCCGAACAAAGAATGCTAGGATCCGAATTTATTCAAACAAAAACAAAAACAAAAAAAAACACACGCTCCAAGTAAAGCACATAAGATGTGACAGAATAAAAATATAGTTTCACTAGAGGTGACCTGATAAGTTGCCGATGAAGAAGGGATGCCTTGGGAAGGGATGCCTTGGGCATCCCCAAGCTTAGACGCTTGGGTCTTCTTAAAATATGCAGGGATGAACCACGGGGGCATCCCCAAGCTTAGACTTTTCACTCTCCTTGATCATATTGTATCATCCTCCTCTCTTGACCCTTGAAAACTTCCTCCACACCAAACTCAAAACAAACTCATTAGAGGGTCAGTGCATAATTCATATATTCAGTTGCACAAAGCTACTGAAAGTTAATGGAACAAAGAAATCCATCAAACATAGCAAAACATGCAATGCGAAATAAAAGGCAGAATCTGTTAAAACAGAACAGTTCGTAAAGACGAATTTTTAAGAGGCACCAGACTTGCTCAGATGAAAATGCCCAAATTGAATGAAAGTTGCGTACATATCTGAGGATTACGCATGTAAATTGGCAGATTTTTATAAATTTTCTACAGAGACTACTGCTCAAATTCGTGACAGCAAGAAATATGTTCCTGCGCAGCAATCCAAATCTAGTATTGGCTTTACTATCAAAGACTTTACTTGGCACAACAATGCAATAAAATAAACATAAGGAGAGGATGCTACAGTAATAACAACTTCCAAGACTCAAATATAAAATAAAGGTGCAGAAGTAAAATAATGGGTTGTCTCCCATAAGCGCTTTTCTTTAACGCCTTTCAGCTAGGCGCAGAAAGTGTGTATCAAGTATTATCAAGAGATGAAGCATCAACATCATAATTTGTTCTAATAATAGAATCATAAGATAAATTCATTCTATTTCTAGGGAAGTGTTCCATACCTTTCTTGAGAGGAAATTGATAGTTAATATTACCTTCCTTCATATCAATGGTAGCACCAACAGTTCGAAGAAAAGGTCTTCCCAATATAATGGGACATGATGCATTGCATTCAATATCCAAGACAACAAAATCAACGGGGACAAGGTTATTGTTAACCATAATACGAACATTATCAATCCTCCCCAAAGGTTTCTTTATAGCATTATCAACAAGATTAACATCCAAATAACAATTTTTCAATGGTGGCAAGTCAAGCATATCATAGATTTTCTTAGGCATAACGAAATACTTGCACCAAGATCACATAAAGCATTACAATCAAAATTATTGACCCTCATCTTAATGATGGGCTCCCAACCATCTTCTAACTTCATAGGAATAGAGGTTTCAAGTTTTACTTTCTCTTCTCTAGCTTTTATGAGAGCATTTGTAATATGTTTTGTAAAGGCCAAATTTATAGCACTAGCATTGGGACTTTTAGCAAGTTTTTGTAAGAACTTTATAACTTCAGAGATGTGACAATCATCAAAGTATAAACCATTATGATCTACAGCAATGAGATCATTGTCCCCAATATTTTGAAAATTTTCAGCAGTTTTATCACAAGCAGTTTCAGCAGTTTTAGCAATTTCAGGTAATTTTGCACGCTTTGTACTAGGAGTAGAAACATTGCCAACACCAATAATTTTACCATTGATAGTAGGGGGTGTAGCAACATGTGAAGAGCTAACATTACTAGTGGTGGTAATAGTCCAAAATTTAGCTACATTATTCTCTTTAGCAAGTTTTTCATTTTCTTCTCTTTCCCACCTAGCATGCAATTCAGCCATCAATCTAATATTCTCATTAATTCGAACTTGGATGGCATTTGCTGTAGTAAATTTTTTATTATCAATATCCTTATTAGGCATAACTTTCAATTTTAAAAGATCAACATCAGAGGCAAGTCTATCAACCTTAGAAGCAAGAATATCAATTTTATCAAGCTTTTCCTCAACAGATTTGTTAAAAGCAGTTTGTGTACTAATAAATTCTTTAAGCATGGCTTCAAGACCAGGGGGTACACTCCTATTATTTTTGTAAGAATTCCCATAAGAATTACCATAAAAATTACCATTAGCAGAAGGATATGGCCTATAGTTGTTACCAGAATTATTCCTATAAGCATTGTTGTTGAAATTATTACTTCTAATGAAGTTCACATCAACATGTTCTTCTTGGGCAACCAATGAAGCTAAAGGAACATTATTAGGATCAACATTAGATCTACCATTCACAAGCATAGACATAATAGCATCAATCTTATCACTCAAGGAGGAGGTTTTTTCAACAGAATTTACCTTCTTACCTTGTGGAGCTCTTTCCGTGTGCCATTCAGAGTAATTTGTCATCATATCATCAAGAAGCTTTGTTGCCGCCCCCAAAGTAATGGACATAAAGGTACCTCCAGCAGCTGAATCCAATAGGTTCCGCGAAGAAAAATTCAATCCTGCATAGAAGGTTTGGATGATCATCCAAGTAGTTAGTCCATGGGTAGGGCAATTCTTTACCAAAGATTTCATTCTCTCCCATGCTTGAGCAACATGTTCATTATCTAATTGCTTAAAATTCATTATGCTACTTCTCAAAGATATAATTTTAGCGGGAGGATAATATCTACCAATAAAAGCATCTTTACATTTAGTCCATGAATCAATACTATTTCTAGGCAAAGATAGCAACCAATCTTTAGCTCTTCCTCTTAAGGAAAAAGGAAACAATTTTAATTTTATAATGTCACCATCTACATCCTTATACTTTTGCATTTCACAAAGTTCAACAAAATTATTAAGATGGGCAGCGACATCATCGGAACTAACACCGGAAAATTGCTCTCTCATAACAAGATTTAGTAAAGCAGGTTTAATTTCAAAGAATTCTGTTGTAGTAGCGGGTGGAGCAATAGGTGTGCATAGGAAATCATTATTATTTGTGCTAGTGAAGTCACACAACTTAGTATTCTCAACAGTACCCATTTTAGCAGTAGTAAATTAAGCAAAGTAAATAAAGTAAATGCAAGTAACTATTTTTTTTGTGTTTTTAATATGGGATTTCTATTTTCGTGCCCTCGGTTCCTTAGTTGTGCTCAGTTTTCCCCAGCTCCTTAGTTTTTCCTCAGTTTTCCCCAAGTGCTTGTCTGAAACCATCACAGATGCTATAACGGCCGGTTGCCCGACGGTTGACCGTTATCTTCTGACTAGTGGGGCCACGTAGAGCCCGCAAAGACACGTCAGACCATCCATCTTTGTTTGACCGTAAGCATCGTCTGTATCCCTGACCAAAACACGCACGAGTGGGGCTTCGGTATATCGAATGACAAGTGGGCCATGGCGCTGATACAAGGGGCAATACACGGGTAGGAATAGATTTTTAAACGGAGCTCTACGGCGATGGCACGGAGGAGGTGGCCTGCGGGGGTGCCGAGATGAGATCGACGTCCACAAAGAACTGCATGAGGCGAGACCAGCCGCATTAGATAGATATGAACTAGACGCGTTTAACCATGCAAAGAAGAGAAGAAATGGTCGACGACATCGACGACTACCTCAAAACTTTGATCGACCGTGTCCGACACGAACGCGAGCAATGTAGAGAAAACTAGTGTCTCTCCTTTACGGCGTGTATAGATGGGTGCTAGAAGAGTGTGGTGGCGAAGGGAAAGACCTCGCGGTGGTCTCGTGGCGTCCGAGTATAGCGGGGCGGCGTGGCCGTGCCCACGTCGGCGTGGATGCATGTTCGGCATTGGCATCGGCATGTACGTTCGGCATTGACCTCGGCGGTATCTCCGGTGTGTCAGTGATCGAATGAGGGGACGGGATTGAGGGTGCATCCCGACGGTGACCTAGCAGTGGCGTCGAGCATAGCCGTTCTGACCATGCCGATATCGGCATCGGCAAAGTTTGGAGGCCGTGGTGCTCGAAACAAAGAGGGATTTGTTTCTTGTACGCCAAAAGTGATTTGAAACAAGTTTCGTGTTGAAGGTTAGGTAACGAAAGTTTGTAACTAAGCCCAAAATTATACTAGCGCCATGGTGAGGTTCTTTTTGATAGAGCTATACAGTTGGGAAAACTTTTTTGACACTTTTTAGATAGGGTTCCTTGTTGTTACACGTATGGCATCATGTATGGTAAATTTGGGATCATTTGGAGATGTTCGAAAAAATCACTTTGCTTAAACGCATGCCGTTTCGTCTCACTGAAACCAGCTTTTCTAACAAGGTGATTTATTCTACCTCCTCTAAATGACCTCAAATTTCATACAGCTGATCTTCTATACATAGATAGATAGATTGTTTCGTTTTTTATTTTTCGAACTTTTTATTTCCCTTTATAATATCCAATTGATTTTCAGGTCAAAACCTCGAAAAACAGACATCATGTATGGCATCATTTTCGCCATAAATTTCAAATTTTGTGAAACTTTCCCTTTTAGATATTCCTTGTTGTTATAGATATGGCATAATGTATGCCAAATTTGGTTAGGTCTCACTGAAACCAGCTTTTGTAACAAGTTAGGTTTTTCGACCTTCTCAAAAGGGATTTTTTTCTACCTTCTCTAAATGACCTCAAAAATCATACAGACGATCTTCTATACAAAGATAGGTAGATTGTTTCGTTTTTACATTTTTTTGAACTTTTATTTCCCTTTATAATACCCATTTTTTTTCAGGTCAAAACCTCAAATACAGAGATAGATAGATTGGTTCGTTTATCATTTTTACCGCGAATAGTAATGGCTACAAGAAATCGGTAATGGTCTATCAATTTTTGCGTGAAAAGTAATGGATACAACAAATCGGTGATGGTTTATCATTTTTTGCGTGAAAATTAATGGCTACAACAAATCGGTGATGGTTTATCATTTGGGATTTTCGTGAAAATTAATGGCTACAACAAATCGGTGACGGTTTATCATTTTTTGCGTGAAAATTTATGGCTACAACAAATCGGTGATGGTTTATCATTTTTTGCGTGAAAAGTAATGCCTAAAAGAGTTTATAATTTTTAGCGCGTGAAAATAAATACGGAAAACCGCCCTTTAGCATACTTAGAGAGTGGAAGGTAACCGCCGACGAGAGAGAGAGAGGGTTATCCTGCCCGTTAGATCATACGATCAACGGTCGGCGGGCACGATCCGCGTGACATGGGCTAGACCAATCGGGGCAATGTTGCACGTGTGAGAGAATTTGTGGAGGGAGAGGGCAAAACTGAGTAGTATCAAGAAACCAAGGGCACCTATGTAAAAAACGAGACTAAGGGATTCAAATATGAGATTTAAAAAATGGAAAATGCGTGTTTTGTACAATAAAACCCATCTTGGCCTATCTCAAACTATTTGCAATACAAATATACATGAGTGTGAGAATTGTGGCCTCATTTAGACAAAGTATGTTTTGGGGAAAGTCTGTTTTGGGAAGGGTTTATTGTGGAAAACCATGCACCTTCATAGCTACTAGGTGATTTGAGAAGGCCTTTGAGAAGTGGCAATTTGTGGTAAAACTTGATTTATCTATGACTTATCTATGTTTTGAGAACTGGCAATTTGTGGTAAAGACTCCATGAGTATGCGCCACTATTTTTCGGAATTTTTGCACATTAAATGACTCATTTAACTAGTTAATCCCATTTGTTGACTGTTCGTTGACCAATTACTTGAGGGTAAAGCCGAGCATATTGCACTAGCCGGTATTAGCACTCAAGGGGAAAACTGAGCACACAAAAAATGCTAGTATAATGCTCGAGGTTATACCTGAGTATATCTAAATTTCCAGGGTTAGACTCGAGGACGCGTGTTGCGGTGCAGAAATGAAAGACGTGCAATTCTTGACGCGTAGACGCCGGTTGCGGTGCAGAAGTCGAAGACGTGCAATCGTGGACGCGTGGCGCATTGCAGAAGTCCAAGATGTGCAGCGGTGGATGCGTAGGACGCGGGTCGCATTAACCACCCCTTGCCTTTATAGACGCCTCCTCCCACTATCTCTGTCACTCTCACTCGCCTACGCAACGCCGCCTCTCTCACGTCCCATCATCTTCTCCAAAGCAAAAAACCCTCTCCCTCTCCCTCTCCTCTGCCGGCGAGATGGACAAGGAGAATGCCAATCCCATCGTCCACGGCGCCGTCGGCTCCAAGCGCGACGCCTCCCTCTTCGACGCCGTCCCCTCAACGGACGTCGCCGCCGTCCCCTCAACGGACGTCGCCGCCGTCCCCTCAACGGCCGTCGCCGCCGCCTCCGCCGGTGCATCGGAGGCTGCTGCCGCCGGTCGCGGCCAGATCCCGCCGGGATGGGACCCCTACGAGCCGGTGCCGTACGTCCCGCCCCGAACCGCTACGACACCTCCATAGAGGACCCATGGAACGAGGTAACTACGGTTTGCTTCCTTTTTTTGTTCCCCATTCCTTTTTGAACCCTATTTGTGCTGGTGTAGATGGATACGTGGATGGATGAGTATTGGGCTAACATTTGCGCCGATTTTATTCCATTTTGCTTTGATCCCTCCTTGATTTCGTTTAAGATTTGGGGTTCGGCCGTTCGGTTAATTTATGCAAGTAATAATGGGATCTCAATCGGTTAATTTATGCAAGTAATCATAGGATCTCAATCGGTTATTTTATGCACGAATCAAAAGATATCAACCGTTTAATTTGCAAATAATCCGGAATGTGTTCAAGTTCAGATCCGAAATCATGTTTATTTGCCTATGATGAATCGGTGGGCACAGATTTTTACATGGAGGGTTCGGCGAACCATTTACGTGTACAAATCTGTTGTGCATGAGCTTTGGTTCGCTTACACCGTCCTCGTAGACATATAATCGTGTCCACTCTAGCGAGGCTGCCTCTGTTTTCCTAACTTTGTTATCATGCACGTTTGCAACTCATTCACTAATAAATTCCCGTTTGATATGGATCAGCTCGTCCGGCGACGACGTCGGCAGCGACGACGAGCACCATGACGTCAAGACTCGCCAAGTGCTGCGGAGGCTGCGAGGTCGGCCGATACGTCTCCTACCTCGACGTCGCCAAGGGTGTCTACGAGTGCCCCTTCCGCACTAGGAGGCTTGGCGGCACCGACTTCAATCGCGTCCTCACGCATGCCGAGAACATCGGCCACACCAACCCCAAGGTCGGCGCGTCGGTGAACCCCAACTCCTTCCGCGCCAAGCACTTGGCGCTCGGCATGCACCTCCGCAGCATCCGGCGGGTGGAGATCTCCGGCGGGCGCATGCCTCCGCTCAAGCCCAAGGCTCCCAAGGGGAGCAACAAGTGGAGGCAGAGGCGGATGGGGTAGGCGGAGTCCTGGACGTGTGCTGCTGCTGCCTCCTCCATTTTGTTGTTGGGATCCCTTTGTTTTTAGCTAGGGATCCCTCGTTGTTATGTTGTTAGTATGATGGTACTTGTACTTGCTGTGAAGAACCTCGAACCCTACTATGTTTGGCTGCTGAATGCAGCTTATTATCTATATTATCTATCCCTATTCTACTATATGACCTTGTGAATTTATCGTACATTCCTCGTAGATTTGCTTCTAGATTTAGCTACATACATATGGACTAGATGGAGTACTAGATTGGGCTCCCTACTAGATTTGCTGCCATATTGGGCAAACAACGAGGGCCAAAAGGCACAAATAATAATTGAAGAAAGACAGAAATGCAAGCTTCTCTAGATTTGATACTAATTAGGTGAAAAAAGGCAGAGAGAAGGAGGCAGAAAAGGTACTCTCAAAAGGGAAATGCCAATGGCCGAGAGAGACAAAACCCAGCTCCTGCTCACGTGCAACCAAACGCTATCTCGTCCTGTCCCACGCGGTCCCTTTCTACCATCCCCATGCGACGCGGGCCCACACGACGCGGCCCCACACGTCAGCACGGAGCGGTCAACTTAACGGGAATCCTGCCGTCCGAGCTGCCTTCTGCGGGTTTCAAACAAGCACTTGGGGAAAACTGAGGAAAAACTAAGGAGCTGGGGAAAACTGAGCACAACTAAGGAACTGAGGGCACGAAAATAGAAATCCCTTTTAATATAGAGAACAAGACAGTAAATAAAGTAAAGCTAGCAACTAATTTTTTTGTGTTTTTGATATAGGAGCAAACAAAGCAGTAAATAAAGTAAACCAAAGCAAGACAAAAACAAAGTAAAGAGATTGGATGTGGGAGACTCCCCTTGCAGCGTGTCTTGATCTCCCCGGCAACGGCGCCAGAAAATCTACTTGCTGCGTGTAGTTGATCTCCCCGGCAACGGCGCCAGAAAATCTACTTGCTGCGTGTAGTTGACACGTCCGTTGGGAACCGCAAGAGGAAGGTGTGATGCGCACAGCAGTAAGTTTTCCCTCAGTAAGAAACCAAGGTTATCGAACCAGTAGGAGTCAAGGAACACGTGAAGGTTGTTGGTGGCGGAGTGTAGTGCGGCGCAACACCAGGGATTCCGGCGCCAATGTGGAACCTACACAACACAATCAAAGTAATTTTCCCCAACGTAACAGTGAGGTTGTCAATCTCACCGGCTTGCTGTAAACAAAGGATTAGATGTATAGTGTGGATGATGATGTTTGTTTGCGAAGAACAAGTAAAGAACAATTGCGATAGATTGTATTTCAGATGTAAAAGAATGGACCGGGGTCCACAGTTCACTAGTGGTGTCTCTCCAATAAGATAAATAGCATGTTGGGTGAACAAATTACAGTTGGGCAATTGACAAATAGAGAGGGCACAACAATGCACACACATATCATGATGAGTACTATGAGTTTTACTTAGGGTATTACGACAAAGTACATAGAGCGCTATCCAGCATGCATCTATGCCTAAAAAGTCCACCTTCGGGTTAGCATCCGCACCCCTTCCAGTATTAAGTTGCAAACAACGGACAATTGCATTAAGTACTGTGCGTAATGTAATCAACACAAATATCCTTAGACAAAGCATCGATGTTTTATCCCTAGTGGCAACAGCACATCCACAACCTTACAACTTTCTGTCACTGTCCCAGATTCAATGGAGGCATGAACCCACTATCGAGCATAAATACTCCCTCTTGGAGTCACAAGTATCAACTTGGCCAGACTCTCTACTAGCAACGGAGAGCATGCAAGATCATAAACAACACATATATGATAGATCAATTAATCAACTTGACATAGTATTCCATATTCATCGGATCCCAACAAACACAACATGTAGCATTACAAATAGACGATCTTGATCATGATAGGCAGCTCACAAGATCTAAACATGATAGCACAAGAGGAGAATACAACCATCTAGCTACTGCTATGGACCCATAGTCCAAGGATGAACTACTCACGCATCAATCCGGAGGCGGGCATGATGATGTAGAGTCCTCCGGTGATGATTCCCCTCTCCGGCAGGGTGCCGGAGGCGATCTCCAGAATCCGCCGAGATGGGATTGGCGGCGGCGGCGTCTCTGGAACTTTTCTCGTATCGTGGCTCTCGGTAATAGGGTTTTCGCGGCGGAGAGATTAAATAGGCGAAGGGGCAGAGTCGGGGGACGCTCGAGGGGCCCACCCCATAGGGCGGCGCGGCCAGGGGTGGGGCCGCGCCCCCTAGGGTGTGGCCGCCTCGTCGCCCCTCTTCGTCTCCTCTTCGGACTTCTGGAAGGCTCCGTGGAAAATAAGACCGTGGGCTTTTGTTTCGTCCAATTCCGGGAATATTTCCTGTGTACGATTTCTGAAACCAAAAACAGCAGAAAACAGGAACTGGCGCTTCGGCATCTTGTTAATAGGTTAATTAGTGCCGGAAAATGCATCAAAATGATGTAAAGTGTATATAAAACATGTGAGTATTGTCATATAACTAGCATGGAACATAAGAAATTATAGATACGTTTGAGACGTATCAGTTGGGCCATCCGTTATGGGCCGTTTGGGTGGCCGAGCGGACACCCGGACAGCGGCCCGCGTCCGCGTGTCCAGTTGGGTCGCACGCTGCGCCCAACGCGGCGACCCAAAAAGACGCCACGCGGTTTGTCTTCCCTGCGCGGCGTTGCGCCATGGCAGGCCTCGACGGGACAGCAATGGCGGACGGTAGAACACGCGGGAAAGTTCCCGCGCGCACCAAGGTTCCCGCGCGCGTGAAAAGGCCATTGGCGCGCGCTCGCGCCCTAGTTTCCCGCCCAAGGCCGCCGGCTATAAAAGACGGCGGCGGTCTCACAGACCTCATCACAGCCGCTCCGCCGTCCTCTCCCCCTCCATCGCCTCTGGCGCCCTCTCCATCGCCATGCCGCGCACTCTGCAGGCCACGTGGGCCAAGCTCTCCCTCGCCGCCCGGGCCAGGTTCCCGCGGACGGAGGAGGAGGAGCGCGCGGACGCGCGGTGGGTCACTGACGACGAGGCTCCGCGTCGCTGCCGAGGCGGAGTCGAAGAAGGAAGAGGATGCGTAGATGGTGGAGGCGGCCGCGGACGGCTAGCACGAGACCGCGGACGGGTGGTACCAGGCCGCGGAGGAGGGGGCCGCCGCGGAGGAGGAGCCCGTCGACGCGGAGGACCTCGCGCTGGCGAATATCAACGCCGACATCGAGGAGCGTCTCGCCGACCTCATGCGCATGACGAAGGAGCACGAGGCCACCTGCCGGGCCGGCCGCCGATTAGGCGACCTCCTCGGCCAGAAGAACCAGCTCCTCGCTATGCGAGCAGCCCGCCACCTCATCCAGCTGCCCTCGCCCGAGCGGCGCGCCCGGGAGGCTGCTGCGTCGGCGGAGCGCGGCCGACAAGAGCGCATGCGCCGGCGGAACGAGAACCACGAGGCCCAGGCCGCCGGCCGCGTCCGCCTGGAGGCGCGGACCGCTGTGGAACGCGCCGCCCTGCAGGAGCTGGAGCTATGCAGGAAGCGGATGGTGCCGCCGCAGGAGGCGGATGGTGCCGCCGCAGGAGGCGGAGTGCGAGCGCGCCCGAGGCGCGAGGACGGAAATGATGAGGATGAAGGCCTCCACCGCGCCACCCAGCTTGTAAGCTGGAGTGGAATCCTCACGCGTACAGGCCACCCGCGTCGAGTGAAATCCACGGCCCCGATGGCGCGTCGGCGAGGAGTCATCCACTACCTTTGCAGTAGTAGTAGATTTCCCAAATAAACACTCAAGAGAAGATCTCTCCATAATGAATTATAGCAGCAGGCAGAAATAAAATCAGCACAAACAGTAGAAATTTCCCTTACCAATTCCACTTACCAATAGCGCTTCACTCCCCGGCAACGGCGCCAGAAAATAGTCTTGATGACCCACAAGTATAGGGGGTGTATCGCAGTATCTTCGATAAGTAAGAATGTCGATCCCAACGAGGAGCGGAAGGTGTTGACAAGCAGTTTCGATGAAGGATTCACTGTAAATGCTCACAGACAAGTATTCAGGGGTTTTTGATGTAACAGATGAATAAAGTACGAGTAAGTAAAGTGCGAGAGTAATAATTGCAGCGAGTGGCCCAATCCTTTTTAGCACAAAGGACAAGCCGGTTTGTTTACTTATAATGACCAAACGTTCTCGAGGACACACGGGATTTTAGTCTAGTGCTTTCGCTACATACGGCTAATTAATCTTCATTGTTTTGATAAGTGTTGTGTGGGTGAACCTATGCTAATGTACTGCCCTTCCTAGGACTAATACAAACTTGTGATTATACCCCTTGCAAGCATCCGCAACTACAAGAAAGTAATTAAGATAAATCTAACCACAGCCTTAAACTGTGAGATCCTGCTATCCCTCCTGCATCGATATACCAACGGGGGCTCAGGTTTCTGTCACTCCGGCAACCCCGCAATTGGCAAACGAGTACAAGATGCATTCCTCTAGGCCCATAAAGGTGAAGTGTCGTGTAGTCGACGTTCACACGACACCACTAGAAGAATAACACCACAACTTAAATATCATAACATTGAATATTACTCAACCATACTTCACTACTAACATTTAGACTTCACCCATGTCCTCAAGAACTAAACGAACTACTCACGAGACATCATATGGAACATGATCGGAGGTGATATAATGATGAATAACAATCTGAACATAAACCTTGGTTCAACGGTTTCACTCAATAGCATCAATAACAAGTAGAAATCAACACCGGGAGAGTTTCCCCTATCAAACAATCAAGATCAAACCCAAATTGTTACAGCGGTGACGAGGTGCAGCGGTGGAGACGGAGGTGATGATGATGAAGATGATGATGATGGTGATGGAGATGATGTCCAGCTCGATGACGGTGACGATGGCGTCGATTTCCCCCTCGGGAGGGAATTTCCCGGCAGATCTCAGCCTGCCGGAGAGCTCTTTTCTCTCCGGTGTTCTCCGCCCCGCGAGGCGGGCCGTGACTCTTCGCGACGTACCCCTCGAGCTTAGGTTTTCGGGACGAAGGCGTACGCGAAGAAAAGGAGGCGAGAGGGGGCTGTGGGCCCCCTCCTCACAGGGCGGCGCGGCCAGGCCTTGGGTCGCGCCGGCCTATGGGGTGGGCCCACCTCGGGTCCCCTCTTCTCCCCCTTCTGGCTCCCTTCGTCATCTGTAAAAATAGGATTTTTCATATAATTTCCGTCAACTGTTGATCTTCCGAAATATTGCATTCTGACGGTGCTTTTTCCAGCAGAATCCTGGCTCCGGTGCGCGATCCTCCAATAATCATGAAACATGCAAAATAGATGAAATAACATAAGTATCATCTCCAAATATGAAATATATCAATGAATAACAGCAAATTATGATATAAAATAGTGATGGAAATTGGACGTATCACCGGCCGCCGCCGATTAGGCGACCTCCTCGGCCAGAAGAACCAGCTCCTCACTATGCGAGCAGCCCGCCACCTCATCCAGCTGCCCTCGCCCGAGCGGCGCGCCCGGGAGGCTGCTGCGTCGGCGGAGCGCGGCCGACAAGAGCGCATGCGCCGGCGGAACGAGAACCACGAGGCCCAGGCCGCCGGCCACGTCCGCCTGGAGGCGCGGACCGCTGTGGAACGCGCCGTCCTGTAGGAGCTGGAGCTATGCGGGAAACGTATGGTGCCGCCGCAGGAGGCGGAGTGCGAGCGCGCCCGAGGCGCGAGGACGGAAAGGAGGAGGATGAAGGCCTCCGCCGCGCCACCCAGCTTGTAAGCTGGAGTGGAATCCTCACGCGTACAGGCCACCCGCGTCGAGTGAAATCCACGGCCCCGATGGCGCGTCGGCGAGGCCGCCGGCCCCGTACGTATTAGGATATGAGTAGTAGATTAAAAAAATGTAATGGGTACCTTTTTAATGAAGAAAAATTATTTCTGCCTATGACACGCGGGCCAGGGGCGGACAAGGGACGGACGCGAGCGGCCAGCCATCAGCGTCCGCGGCCACGCAAACTCGTCCCAAATTTGGACCGGGTTTGGGTTGTCCCGGATGCCGCGGCCATCCATTTTAGGGATGGGTCCGCGCGCTAGGCCGGGTTTTGTCCGGCTCGACCCATCCGGACGCGGGCGCGGGATGGATGGCCGCGTTGGAGATGCCCTTAGAGCATCTCCAGTCGCGTCCCTCAAAAAGCGTCCGGCATAAATGATTTGGGGCACGTTTGAGACCGCGCCGGACAAAAAGAGACCAAAAATCTGTACAAAAAAGAGGCCCTTTCCAGCCGCGTCCCTCAAACAGCGTCCGGATGCATGCATTTTAATAAAAGGGACCACCCCATGTGGGAAAAGTAGGTGAGAGAAAGTGTGGGGAAAGAGACTAGCATGTGGGGACTAGGGGCTGCATGCATGCATATGGGCTCTCATTTTGTGTCCGGCGTCCCCGGTAGAGACTCTATACAAGAGTCTCTACCGGGGACGCCGGACACAAAATGAGGTTCTAATTAGCTTTGGGGGACGCGACTGGACAGCTTTTTTCCCCATTTCTTATCCGCCGTCCCCCAAACGCCGTTTTGGGGGACGCGACTGGAGATGCTCTTAGAGATGCAGTTACTGCCGGAATCAATGGCTTCACCAACTCGTGTGACTTTGCCCTTTCCAGCAACGAGGCAGGAAACATATGCCTTTCCAAGTTTCCCGTTTGAAATGACACGACAGTTCATCCCAACTCCCTTCTCTAGGCTCCTCCACACCCTGCAGCTCCTCCTACTATCAGGCAGGCTCGCGATCCTAGATGACACTTCAAGCTGGTATAGGCAGAGGCATGTTTGCATTGTTGCTGCCATGTCACGCGAAACACAAGCCCCCGGTGTGTTTTTTTGCTCTGAAGAATGTTAGCATCACACTCACAAACACAGGCACAATCACACAAGAATGAGCAGGACCAGAAGCAGGTTGGCCCACTGAATCAACACGCAACAGGCTGATCGATCTATCTCGACGCTAGTGGCATCAATCACCATCCTGTAGCCGATCGATGTCATAATCTCCTCCAGATCAACTGTGCACGGCAAGTAGCTGCGAACCCTGATCGCTATTCATTTCTTTCCCTGTGTAGCTACAAAGCAAGGATGGCCGGCAACCATCTCATCAGACCAAGCTGCATTTAGCACGCCCAACAACCATCATCGTCACCACCCCCCAAATACCACAAGAGAACAACAAGAGACAGCAGAGAAGGTCCACCACTCTTCTTCCCCATGGGGCAAATGTGTTTTTGGGTTGGGCCCTTGAGTGCAGGTGCAGGAGAAGAGAAGATGGCTTGATGAGCGAGTTATTAGCGGAGAGAGGGGGTAGAGAGGAACCATTGATGGCCAACAGGCAGAGGTGCAGACGCCATAAAGCTCGCGACCTTTCTCTCTCTCTCTCTACTCTGCCTGCTCCCAGTCCCAGCTCATCATCGACTTCTCAGGGAAAGAAAGTAGAGGTTTCCCTTTTCTCACAGGGATAACGCTGCTGCAGGTGACATGGATGTGGTGGGGCATTGCTTCTGATCAGTGCTTCAATGTGATGTTCTTGCTACTAACTCTGAGCTAAACTTTCCATCAGAAAGGATTGGCAGATTTTACCATAAGAGAAGGGTTGGCAGGTAGTAACCCTCTTTATTAGGAAATCTCACTAGGAGGCAAACATGGAAACAATCGGGCAGTTACCACCATCAACTACCCATTTTAAATGACACAAAATACTTGCACTACATTTTGATCAAGGAATTTGCACATTACGCTTCCTTTTTTACGGGGAGTTTTCGAGTTTTCAGGACACAAGGCCATGGTGACAAGATCTTTACCCATTGTCGGGTTTGTAGGTGTTGAGTGAGGACTTTGAATTTTTAATGCAATCTCTTTGGCAGTTATTTGCTAAATAAACTAATAAAGAAGGCTATATGTATCGATAAATGTAGAGGCGGTGACATGGCCTCCATTTCAGATACTTCTTTTTGCATCCATGTTTTGCACAAACCATATTTTTTTGTAAAAAATTAAAACCCATTGAAAATAATTAATCATCCATAAATTATGATTTTTTGGAGATAAAATATAGGATGTAATAGACCCATGTTAAAACATCAATGTCAAAAAATGTTTGGTCTATTTCATTTGCAAATAATAATAAACAATTTCCCATAAAAATATATTTTATGAATGCTTTATCATTGTGTAATATACTTATTTTTTAATATAATTGTCTACCTGGAAGTTCGCTCTAATCTTCTCTTCACATGAAAAGAGTAAAAAAAATGTCTAGCCAGGTGTTTCAAACGGTTGGACAGTTAATTTACATTACACCTATAGTGCACCTATCAAGTTTTCCAAATTTTTCGGTGGATAGTTTTTTTCTATAATTTGTTTAGTGTGTCACAAGTAGTTGATGCAGAGGCCAGGGCAATGAAGATTTCATATTCTCTAAAACAAACAAACACTGAACCTCACACTTCTACAATTTTCCTATGCACCATTCACAGCTGGCTTATTTTTCACCATAAGATGCAGCAAGCCAATACATAACAATTCCGCATTCTCCCTATGTTCTCTAAAACAAACAACACTGAACCTCAAACTTCTGTATTTTCCCTATGCTGTATTCAGAGCTGCTTTTCTTCACATCAAGCTAACACATTACAATTCCGTTTTCTTCTCTATTACCGGACTTCTATGGGCATATGAACTAGAGTTAGTCTTTGGTCCATTTAGAGTCGGTGAAATATACTTTATACAAAATGGGTGTATCTTTAGATCGACTTACCATACAAAAGTAACAAGGTTGACACATGGCCTAATTCTGAATGAGGAATCAGTTCCATTATATCTATTTATAGTCAGCCTTTGAAGACACCTCAAGCATTTTTTTTGATTGAAATGAAATTCATAACAAAAAAACGAGGGTTTGGATCATCAGAAATTTTTTCCTAAAATTCCTAAGGAATCATCTACCCTCACTTCTGAAAGAAAATTTCAACCCAATAAGACATTTTTCTATAGCTCTTTTTTTCCTTTGATTCAAATTGATGTTGTTTTCTAATCCTATAGGACTCAAAAGGATATATGTCACTCCAACCCCATACCAAAATTTATCCATATTTCATGTATAGTATACTCCATATCCACCTTTTTCATAACATTTTTACATAGATCCAAAATTGCAAAGTTGGCCTGATTAGTAACGGTACCAATGAGATGTCAATAGCTGGAAAATGCAGCATATCTGTGGCAAAAGACTGATGTTTATTACCAAGTTTCCAAAACATCTTCATACTGCCAATGCCAGGTTCTGATGATACAATGACTTTTGAGAATGACAAAATTCTCAGAATAGTAAACTAGTACATGCTTGAGGAATTCTGATCCTTTTGCCTGATGGTGAATAAACAGTTCACAATAATGAAATATGAAGAATAAAAAGAAGAAAAACACAAGTACCAGTTTGATAATCAAAGGCTTAAACAATACCATTGTGGTGGTCAAATATAAAACTGAACGTTCATGAATTTACCAGGCAATTGCTAGCAAAAGAGACAGATATCATATTAAGGTATTCATGGTATTACAACAGGGGAGATGTAAGATCGTGATGGCCTAGTAAATTAACTAGTGCCCAGCAACATGCGTTGGCTAACAACAATTACTATCCAAGAAGCAAAAAATAATTGCTTCAAGTAATGGAGTGGGATTGCCTGATAGGGATGCTGAACTAACAAAATACCCAAACATGGATCCAACCTGGTGATGCAAAGGCTAAGTCAACAAGCTAATGACCTCATAGAGGGAAAAGTGAAAAAAGCTGTTAAAGTGAAGGATACATCCAGATAGAGACAAGAATTGGTGAACTCCATTATATATTCATGACTATGCAGGTGCATAAAAAGTGATGTTGAATAAACAAGATGCTGAGATCGACAGAAACAATCAAACATGAACTACACCACTGAGTGAGGGACTTAAGATGCCAATGACCAAAGAATATATTTAACATACACAATCCTAAACTGTCCATCATTATAGTACCTATCTCTAATGGTTTGATGCTGATGAGTAATGACCGTCAACCCATATTCAGTAGAAGATTAACATACAAATTCTCATGTAATGGGTAATGCCCAATTCAGTCACATTTGCAATAATCTGGAGTTAATCACTTTAAGTCTTATAAAGGCACAACATATTTGATTTCTTGATCAATGACTCTAATAAGGAGGATGGAATCTGATATCAAGAAGGATTAGCTCAAGATGAAAAGGGTAAATTAGATTGACCAGAATGGTAAAGCTGAGCATGGAGTGAACACAGAAGCTACTAATAAGCTGAACATCAGTAACTATCACTGTGGTCTGTGGAGAGATCTAGCAATTAGTGATCAGAACGTTTCCTTTTCTCATAACTGATCAAATTGAGCAGCTAAAGCAGCAAAAGAAGAAGGGAGTTGCATCTAAGTAAGATCTACTAACACTTGAGCTCTGTAAGCCTGCCCTCAATTCTAACGACCCAAAGTCTGAATTGGGCGCCAAGCAGATGCAGTGAGCAAGCAAAGATCCTTCCACCCAAGCTTTAGAGTGCCATTTTCTTCGACGAGCGTGTACCCATCGGAGGGGAACATGCCGAGCAGCAGGGAAGCCTGCGCCGCTGCACTGCCCGCAAGCGAGGCCGCACGGAACCCCGACTGCGCGAGTTTCTCGCGCCAACTCCCGAACTTGAAGTCCCCGGTGCGCGCCGGGCCACCTACGGCAAGCACATTGCGGATCTCTCGCGCTAGCAGCTGCTGCTCCACGACATGCCGCTCCGAGCTGTCCTCGCCGTAGCTCGCATCAAGCGAGTCGAAGAGCGCCGAGTAGTAGTGGATGGCCTCCACGAAGCGGGCCAGGAAGGAACCAGAGTGGCTGAGGTCCTGCTCCACCATTGTCACCACCTTCGGCGCCAACCTATAATTCATGGTCCACATTGTAAGATCAGTACATCAATTTACGGTGATTCTGTTGAACTAGGACAGATTCATACATTTTATTAACATTGCAAAGCAAATGACATTTTGGTTAATTTCTTGGCTCCCCATACAATGCAAGTACCTTGGGACGGATCAACTTTAGAGCTTTAGCCTTGTCAACTGATTAGCAACGGTACTAGACTAGATGATAGTCATTTCAGTTTAATAATCAATATTTTGTGGCACTTGGAACAAGAAAGTTGAAAAGCTTTTTAGGATGAAAAGTTGGTCATGATGAAAAGAACTTTTAGCTCGTTCTAGTATCTTTCTTCTCGGATCAAATGGAACAGATATAGTTGCAGTAGAGTAGTTTATATATTTCTTCTCGGATCACCCAAGATCCTGGAAGAGCATAAAAAGTTGATCATAATGACGAACTTTTGAAGCTCCTAAACACCATCGTTTCCTGCTAGTTAGTCGTTAGATCAATCAATAGCGTACTTTGACTGTCACCAGTGTAGTCCTACCATGGATGATTGGTACTTTGATGCCAAGATGACTTGACATTTCTGAAGTTTTAAGATTCATTTGACAATGGAATGAGTAGAGTACCTTTGGATGAGGTGGAGCGTGTTGGAGTCGTTTCCAGTGACGTCGTAGAGGGAGTGGTGGAGCCAATGGACGGCGACGGCCTCTCGGCGCCGCGTGTCGACGCCCAGCTTCTCCGGGTCAAGGTTGCCAGCCTTCTCCGCCACGGGGAAGAACTCGAAGGGCAGGCCAAGCGTCTCAGCAAAGTCCGACAGCCGCTTCCCGGTGGCCTGGAGCGCCTCCATGGACGCGCCGAGGCCTGTGAGCCTGACCCTGGGCGGGCCGCCGGGGCGGGAGGCGAGGATGTGGAAGAGTCCCGGCCACTGCAGACCCTGCATGATGTCGAGGTCGACGATGTGCACGCGGTCCTCCCGGTCGAACGCCTCCTGGATGGCCTGGTTGGCCGTGAAATGTGAGAACTTGACGAAGGGGCTGATGCCGTTGAAGACCTGGAACGCGGCGGCGATGCGCGAGCTGACGAGGCGGGAGGCCGCGGGGGAGGCGGCGTTGGGGAGCGGCGCGTAGAGGCCGAGGCAGGAGCTGACGAGGCGCGCCGACATGGCCTCGGCGAAGTAGGCGGCGACGCGCTGCGTGGAGGTGCCGAAGGGGGTGGCCAGCTCGGCGATCTCCAGCAGCGCGCGCTGGGCCTCGTCGAGGTCGTCCGAGTTCACCGACTCGGCGCACTGCAGGAGGAGCGTCAGCAGGTGGAGACCCTCCTCGTCGCGCTGCCTCCGCCGCTGCTCCTCCTTCCGCTCCTTGAGGGCGGCGGAAGCCGCCGCCGCTGCCGCGGCTGTGGCCGCGGCGGTCTCCTCCGCGGAAGGAGGCGGCTTTGGCGACTGCGGCGGCGGGTTCTGGGGCTCCTCCTCGCGGCGACGCTTCTCCGGAGGTGGCGGCGGGAGGAGCACCGGCGCAGACGGGGCGGGGAGCACCGTGTTGCCGCCGGGGACGAGCGCGAGCGGGTGATGGGGAGGAGGAGGAGGCGGTGGAGCGGGGTGGGCAAGATCGGATGCGAGGAGGGAGCGGAGGCGGAGCTCGAGGAGAGAGGCGAGGCCGGGGTTGCAGGGGTGGATGATCTCCCGCACGTTGTGGATGAGCTGCGCGACGGAGACCGAGGCGCCGCTGCTCCCGATGATGTCCCGGATGATGCCGTCCACCCAGGCCGTGCTGTTATTGTTCGCGTTACCGTCCGGCGGGCCCGGTCCCACCTGCGGTACTGGTGGTGGCACCTCCATCGTGACCGGCGCCTGCAGGTGGTGGCCGCCGAACGCGGGGAGCTGCATCGGCAGCGCGGGCAGCTGCGCGGTCCCAGGTACCGCGGAAGAAAGCAGCACAGGCGGCGGCGGAGGCGGTGCAGCCCCAGTAGCTGCGGTGACGTCGGAGAGGTCGCCCGTGACGTGGCGGCGCGGCGGTGGCAGGTCGACGTCGGGAGCCGGGCGTTTGCGCACCATGGCGGCGGCGGCGGCCTCGTGGTGGTCTAGGTGGTGGAGGTAGAGGAAGAGGTCGGAGGGGGAGGGGGAGGGGGAGGGGAGCGGTGGGAGCAAGGCGGAGTGGGAAGCATGGGAATAAGAGGAGTGGTTGGGGGCGGCGGAGGAGGACGAGGGGAAGAGGAGGAGGGAGGAGGAGCCCATCTACAAACGCCAAAGGGAAGCCGCCGCCGGAGCCGAGGCGCGCATGGCGAGCGCAGCCTGCCCGCGCGGGAGAGGCGGTGGTGGAGGGAGTCGGAGATGATGCGGTGGCGGAGGAGGAGTAAAGGGGAAGAGGCCGACGGGAGAGGAACAAGAACGTAAGCACAAGACTCTTGTGTTAGGAGGATGGTAATTTATGGTACTACCAGCACTAGCACATGTAGCCATTGGGCTCCGTGTCCTTGTTTTTTTGCTTAATCTCTGTGTCATTTCATTCGTTTATTTGATGATGGATCTGGTGGTGTATTGATGCCCATCAGTAATATCTTAATAGTTTTCAGGATTTTGAAATGCAAAAATAAGAACAAATGCAAGTATTACAAAATTTTAAACATATGACCTTATAAACTCCCTCTGGTCCTGTTTAATCGTATGTAATTGTTTTCCTTTGCCTATATCACGTCAATTTAATCTGACCGGGGGAGTACTTCTTCCGGTCCATAAAAAATATTGTGGGTTAATATAAGATGTTATCTTTTTTTGCAAGACGGTCTGAGTATTAATAATCATCATCAACAACAACAACAACATAAATGAACCAAAAAATAGTAATAATTGCAAATAGTTCGTTGAACCACTTAGCAACGATTACAACCACTGAAACAAGACGAAGGAGAGCACTATAGTCCTTGCCTACAATAATTTAAGCACGTGAATTTATAATCCGTGCACCTCCGTTGTGTGTAGGAAAACGCATGAATTTTCTAAATAATTGTGTGTTGCAAGGAAACAAAGCAAAATTCCCATGAGAAAAAAAACTGGTGAAATTAAAATTGTTGTTTATAGGACACCATAGAAAAATGACTAGTTAGACCGTGCAAGTGTTTTTCCTTTTTTTTCAATAGTATTAGTTCCTCGAAATAGCTTTGATCATTAATGTTGTTAACAATATCGCTTTTCTAAAGCAGTGGTCACACATCTTGTCCTATTTTTCAGATCTTGTATTTTTCGGAATACTTCAACATGTTTTTCATGAGGTTAAAATATATGGAAATCTTCCTATAAAATTTAATATGTATGAATTATAAGGAGATATTCTTGTGTCATCAATTCCCCAAATAACTAGCGAAGGCACAAAAGCTACATAGAATTAAAAATCATATATTATCTTTTGAAAATCTTTAAACTAGGGAGGTCTTTCAGATTTATTGTCTTGTATGCAATTCGCTAAGGCCTATTACATAGTGAGTATCACAAGTTTATAATTCAGAATGTCAGACTAGTCATAGTGGGAAGTAACATAAAGTAGTAACATACACATGGATACAAGTTGTATCTTTGGAAGTGTGATCTTAAAGCAGTATCATAGATGATTCCATTAAATAGTTTGTATACAAGTTGTATGTTCGGAAGTGATCTTACAGTAACTAGCTATGTTACTCTATCATCCTCTCTCCTCATTAACTTACTGCCACATATGCAAATTTGATAAGACTACCCACAATGAAAATATCATAGGTAATACTATCATGCATTGCATGCATGCAAATAGGTGGCGCTGTAATTAATAATGAAAGAGATGATACTAGTATCATAGGTAGTAGATACCTTATCATAGCACGTAGAACAAGGAAAATTTCATGTCAAATATTTTTTTCATTGAGATCCTACAAATTAATAAATGCAATGAGAGTATGGTACTATTCTCCGGCAATGAGAGTATGCAATTGAGATCCTACAAATTGTATAGGTAGCATCATACACTAGTACCATATGCATGATGCCGATATATGATACTACTCATTGTGAGTTTGTGACTAGTCTAAGTTGGACAATAAGTTACTAGTGAAGGTACTTGCAGTATGAGTAGTCTAAAAAAATGATATTACATTTTAATTAATGGTGTATAAGGGAATCATAATATCATATTAACACCATACATATGGAATGAGAAAATTTAACAAGAAATACGAGTGGATAATATTATTTCAGGTGAATAAACAAAGTGCCAATAGAATACTATCAAGGTAAATGTGTACTCCCTCCAATATGTATTACTTGTCGCTGATTTAGTAACTACTAAATTGGTACCGTGTACTATACAATATGAGAGGCTTGATAACTTTGAAGATGCTTAATTACGTGTGAGTTTCTACATGGTTCCAAGAATGGTGACGCCACACTTCCATTTCTCGTGTTTTACTGCATTTCCAGGGTCGTGCAATTGTGTTTGCCGAAAGAAAAATTCCTGCATTGCAAAGCAGGCAAGGAGCTTTCGTCGACAAAGATAGCTGCAACCACAATGCCAAGTGGAAATTGGCTACAGAAGCTAGACTGGCCACAGATATCAGTCCTGACCCCCACAAGAGAAGAGCAAGCTCTGCCCCAGTTGGATAATGGAGTGGTTAAGTTGGAATGTCCGATGACTCCCGCATCTTACGCCAAGTGAACTTGATTGGTGAATTCTTTCCTTATCTGCTCCACGGTGGTCGGTCCGGTTGACCGGAGCTATCCACAGTGGATCGCCGTGGGCTTCTAGAGTTGGACTCTTCTCCGGCGAGATTTTTCAACCAAGACGAGAAGACGACTTGTGTCTGTGGAGTGTCTCCATCCCTGGCCTGCCTTTCTTCTTTTCACCCGTCGCCGTTTCGCTGTCCGGCGCAGCGCCCAAGGCACGCACACCCCTCGATCGCAGACACGGCAGGCAGACCCCGGGCGTGCCGTCACAGTGCAACCAGCCACTTCTTTCTGGAAAAAAGGCCCTGGTTTTGTTCGTATCCAACACGCTCCATTTTGCTCGGCTGATTGAGATCCTCGACAGCTTCGTGGAGAGTTTATAGGGTTTCATGTTTGCAGGACTTTTATCTTTAGAATTATTCAGATGAATTGTTTTATAACAAAAATGATGGTACATAAAAAAAATTATGTGTTGGATTCGTATGTCTTACTCCCTCAATTTTAGAAAACAAGACGTACATTTTTACTTAAAAGTCATAGTCATGTAACTTTCTTTGCAAAAAAGAGTCCATCTATCCATTGATAATCATTCATATTAGTATAAAAAATCTAAAAAGAAGTAAATCATAGATTCTTAGATCATCTAGCGACGACTACAAACACTAGCGCGAGCCAAATGCACGCCGCCATCCTCGCCCTCCATCAACGAAGCTAGGCAAAGACTATTGTAGTAACAAATGGAAAGTTGTCGTGCTAAGGCACCAAATAACCACCGCAGTAGGACAACAACCGTTGCCAAAGATGAGACCCATATATCAGAAAAGCGAGACCTCAAACCACAACAACGAATACAAAAGCCGACTATATATCGAAAAGTGATTTTGGCTCCCAAGCTCCAGTGCTCTCGCCGTTTGAAAAAAAAATACAAAATATTTTTACAAGTTATTAAAAAAATATGAAAATAAGTCTGGAGATTGTCAATGATACATCCCACAATCATGCAAAATCTCAACCTGAAATCCTTTTCATTTTGTGCTAAACAAAAATGACAAAATCTGATATGTTTTGCAGATTTAAAATGACTACTCAGATATAAATTTTTGTTATTTTTTGTAGCTTAAAATATAAAGTATTTTTTAAAAAAAATTGCATGTTTGTGGGATACATCATTATTTGTATGCGATTTTTTCACGTTTTTTGAAACTCAAAAATATGAATTTTGATTTTTTTTAATGAGATCACTAGTGTTCATGTGCACCAAATCTCTGTCCACTATATCCTAGAAAATTTGTGGGACACACAACTTCACGAGTTCTCTATCGTCCCTAGATGCACTACCGGAACGAAGATCGGGAGAGGAACTTATCCTCACTTCTTCATGTTGTCACCTCACTATGTTGACAAACACTAGAAACAATTAAAAAAATAACTGAAACCTTCTCATTGGCAATGGGTCGTGATCTACCATGTCTCCAAAATCCCAAGGCCACTTAAGGCATTGCGGATTAGCAACATCGCCTACAAGGGGGCGGACCATAGATAGGTTTTACAAGGGCCTTCATGTCCACTATGGTTTTTAAATGTTAACACTATGATTTTAGGTTGTATAGGTTTCGCCAGTTTTCCATATAAATTGGCCGTGTTAGGTTTTCTTGCCTGATTTCCTTTATAAATCGGACAGGAGTGTTACGTCTGTATCGGTTTTCGGCCGATTTTCCTTATAAACTGACCAAATTTCTCTTTACTTAATGAAAAGGCAGAGCTCCTACCAGTTGCTCCAAAAAACATTGTAACTTTAAACAACCGTATAGATGAAATAAAGTAACATTACAAAAATAGATTAACATTAATAGATCCACCATAGAATAATTTTTTAGTGTATTTCTTAAATATGGTAGATCATATAAAATTGGTCAAACTTATAACTATTAACATTTGACTATTAATATACCCTCTCCGTTTGTGAACAAGTGGACGTTTAGCTTTTACTTAAATCAAACTTTCTCAACCTTCACCAACTTTATACAACCGAAAAAATAGAAACATATGTGACACTAAATTAGTATATTATTGTGGAACTATGTTTCAGGAATCTAGTGGTTGTAATTTACTAAATGTGACACTAAGAAGTTGACCTAATTTGATAAGACTTGACCTGGGACAAAAAAAAAGTCAACAAACATTTATTAATTCAACTCGGAGAGAGTACATCTTGTTCTATACGTAGATGGCATGGAGGGTTAGAGGGGAGGCAATGCCCTAGGTTCCCTTTAGTCAGCTCCTAGGAGCGACGATATGCAAGATTGTCTGCATGATTTTATTTTCCAAACCTTTCAGAGCAACTCCAATAGTATAGTCGGTAGTTGCCTATAAACTAGATATCATATCATCTATAGTTAATATATAGCCAACAAGTACATTAGTTGGCTATAAGAATGTACTACTTTCTCAATGGATGGCCACACATTTCTTTCACACAACTTGTCTAGGAGCACGTGCTAGAGCTAGTTCTTGCATAAGAGTCTACTTACATTCTCGCTCATCTGATCTCTCCTCCAACTAGACATGAATATATTATTTTAATCCTTATAGCCAGTTGACTAGAACTTATTATACTTGCTCTCATGTATTTCCAAATGCAATTTCTTACCGTGGTATTATAAGAAAAACCATTAGGCTGCCTCTGTTTTGATGAATAAAGCTCACACGTATTTTAAGAGGAACTATAACCCAAAAAATCGAGAAATAAAATCTGAATTATATTGTACATAATTAGTATCGTTGGATTTATATTAAAAACACTTTCTAACGATGTTAATATATTACCAATATTTTTACATATTAGAAGAATTTATTGATTTGTAGAATCTCAATGCAAACTTTTGTCAAGATCTAATTGACATTAAAAAAATTGTAGCACTATATGTGATGATATTGTATCTATCTATGATATCACTATAATTTCTCTCATCATTGCTTCCAATGACATAACATATTTTCGCATGCATGCAATGCATGGCCTTTCATAATGCATCTTAACGTTCTATCCTAAGTAGTGGTGTATGTTAAAAGACAGCCTTTCAATGCATTTTATCTTGGCTTCTATCTACATTTAATGATTTTGTGGGCATACATGCATGGAGTTAGGCTAGCAATAAGCTTTCCCTATCTCTGAGTGCAAAAATGTATCCAAGGCTAGCAATAAGCTTTCCCAATCTCAGAGTGCAAAATGTATATTATGTACTCTATTCCAAAATAGGATGCCTATAATATTTGGATAGTGTCAAATTTCTTAAAGTTTGACCAACTATATAGAAACAAATGTCAACAGTTATAATCCCAATTAATATTTTTAGAACCATCATGAAATATTTTTTTTCACATTATGTGCATTTAAAATTGTAGATGTGGATATTTTTTGTATATAGTTACTCAAAATTTAAAAAGTTTGACTTTAACTAAAAACTATAGGCATCCTAATTTGGGAAGGATAGACTAAGATAGAACAACGACCTTTTTCTCATTTAATACTGTGTCTCATAATCGAGGTACCTAGAATAACATGCTAATATCCCCGCCCCTATGGGTAGCATTAGGCATTTCACAATATGGGTTTGTTACCGTTGTATCATATGAGAAATGCTTATGTGCCACTATTGTTAATGTGGAGAGATAGCACGGTGTTGTATCTTAGCTAAAATACAAATCTTACATAGAGACATAGAAAAAAAATTGCTAGCACACTCACATTCATGCATGTCCTAAAAATAACTAAATATAGATACAATCATTAATAGACAATGCATTATAGTGTATGTTGATACATGTAAAATGTATACATGAATTTTGTCCTTTATCATATTGAATTCCCACATATGTGCAACATATATGATGATAATACCATATTTTACATCGATTTATGGGAATTTACCAATGATCCCCTTTATTTGGATTATAACGATGCAGAACAGGTGACATAGGCATCCCAAATGGGCCTACCGAAGGTAGTACCCGGGGTTTACTGAAGGCCCACTACCCGAAGAATAAGAAGATTCGGGAGCCCAAGATATATTAAGGAAAGTTAGAGTTGTAATAGGAAGTGCTATTTGTAATCTGGCGGGATGAGTTAGAAACCGTCCCGGACTACGTAACTTGTACAAAACGAAACCCTCGGCTCCGCCTCCTATATAAAGGGGGAGTCGAGGGACGAAGAGATCATCGAATCATTGTCTACAAACCCTAGTTTTCATAATCGTCGAGTACTTTTCGGCTGAAACCTTCGAGATCTACTTGCCCTCTACTTCCAACTAAACCCTAGCCTACAATCCATAGGCATTGACAAGTTAATACCTTGTCAATTGGCGCCGTCTGTGGGAATTAGAGGCGACAAGGAGCTGATCTCGATGGCACGTTCAAGATCGTCGACTTCATCAGTAGCAAGCAACATCATGGACAGAGGTAAACAGATCGAAACTGGTCTTGTTGATTTTGTTCCTCACCCGCCCTCCCGTTTGGATGCATATGCGTATCTGGAGGAGCCAATGAAGATGACGTTCGGAAAATTCAATTTCCACGTCAAAAAAGAAGGAGTGTACCGTCTCGAAGTTCCGGTCTCGTCGGGATTTTCGTCGGGTGGTTCTGATCTCTCAAACTCAGTATCATCCGTCGAGTCCGGCGATAAGGAGATTTCGTCGCCACGCTTCATCGACAGCAGGGCAAGCGAAAAACTCGCCCGAATCTTCAGCGACATATCCTTTGAATCATCGGCGGACTCTTATATAAGCGGTGATTCAAGCGACACTGACAGCTTCGACTTCATCGACAAATCCACCTCTATTGGGAAGGTCTTCACCAAACTCTGTGATGGTGTCACCGAACCAAGCAAAGTGAAAACTCCAAAGTATCATCAAGTTTTCGCCATTGGAGATGCAAGCCGCGATCAAGAGGAAACATCGGAGGCTTTCGACGATTTGGGCAATCCCTATGTCGATCCCTCAGATTTAAGGAGAGGTATGGGCACTAAATATGTTGGGCCCACACCACGCGTCAGAGTTCAACTTCCACAAACAGCCTGGGATAGAGCTGCAAAAGCTTTAGATGGTTCGGAGCCAATGACGACAACTGCTACAGTCCAAGAAGCTGCAAGCTTATCAATATAGACTCGCCGGAGCTGGAAGAGAACTGGAAAAACAGACGAAGCTTTAAATAAAAGAAAGGAGGCAGACTTCGCGTCAAGCGGACGAAGGGCGGATCTAAGTCGACAATCTGGAACCTCGGGAGATAGTCATAGAGAAGCTCGGAACGGAGCAAGGTCCAGATTGCAACACATACCCGAAGGAGAAAGAGAGTACCTGGTTCAAAATCTCGACATGTCTTTTATGTCGATAGACACAAGAGGGAATATTATCCCTAAAACACCGAAGGCTGGGTATATGGCGACACAAGCCTTTATCCTTGCATCCGGGCCACCTCCGGGAGATCCAAGGGAGGCTTTGTACAACATGGCGATAGCGGGAGCTGAAGCCATGGGAACGGCGTTTGTATCAACACCGCCGGAAGGAGGCTGCAAGGCAAAATAGTCCACGACCTACGGCATCAGCAGCAGCAAATGTCGAAGGAACAAGTGGAGCAAGAGATACGGCAGCACAAGCAAGGGTAGACAGATCACGGCAAGGCAGAAGGGAACGTCGGCATTCCCCAGAACTAAACGACGAGAATATGTGCGGTTTGCCGTGCTTCACAAGGAGAGTACGAAAAACTCGAGTCCCTTCGGGATTTAAGTTGCCTGATCATTTCAAAAAATTCGACGGCCTTCAAGATCCAGAGGATTGGCTAGTTGATTATCTCGAGACGAGTGAAGCTCACGGGAGGAACCGGGGCAACAGCTATGCAAAGCATCCAGGTGCATTTGAGTGGAGCCGCACGATCTTGGATAAAGAAACTCACTCCGAGGATCTATCGACAGCTGGGAAAGTTTCGAGGACGTATTCGTCAAGAACTTCGGATCCACGTGCAAAAACCCGCGTCGTTAGAAGAGTTGAGAGCATGTCGACAAAAGCCGGATGAGCCAATGAGAAAGTACATCCAAAGGTGGAACATCATCAAAAACTCGGCGAGAAAATATATCCGACGAGAGAGCAATAGATGCGTTTGTCGCAGGAATCGAGCGTGGAGATTTTGTCGAGGACTTGGGAAGGACCAATCCAAAGACGAGTATCCGCGTTAATGGAGATAGCAAACAGATGGGCAGATGGAGAAGATGCTGTCCACAACAAACGGCACAGGTCGCCAGAGGAGGACCGTGGTCGAAATTACCAACCGAGGCGACGATTTCCTCGGCAGTACCCGAACTATGACGCCCCAGGGCAAATTTCGGCAGGTTTTCGGGCAAACACAGGAGGAAACAATAGAGATGATTATCAGAGAAGCAGTGAGCAGCGAGGCGATAACAGGGACGACTCTCGCAACAGGCAAAATAGCGGGCCTAGGTTCCCAAGGCCTTTCGTGTCCCCGAAGAAATGATGAACGGACCGTGCCGGATGCATTTTTTCCTCGACGAGCAACGGAAAAAGACAGTCGGGGCACCTGCAGAAAGACCGTCGAAATTTTCAGGCAATGTTAAGGTATGCGGAGCACGCTAACGCTCGAGCAGCACGGAGAAATCCTCGGGAGCCCAGGAGCGAGATTCACCTGCCACCACCTCCCGCGATTACGGACGACAATCGGCATCGGCTCGGAATAGCGGCAGCACCTCCACCACCACCTTATGTCGATCCTAACTCAAACGGAGCGGTGTCGATGATTCGAAGGGAAGGCCGTCCAATAGAGCTCGGAAAGTAATCTCACGACAGGTGTTTATGGCAGAGAAAATGCCTCCACCAACGAGTTGAGTATCTTAATTGGTCGAGGACAAGACATTGGCTTCACCATAGCGAGATCATCCGCAGCAAGTTCCTCGACCGGGGCGGTCAGCACTTATACTGCCGGCAGTTATTGCGGGATTTGATGTTTCTCGAGTGTTCATAGATGGCGGCAGCAGCTTAAACCTTATGTATGCGAGATACATTGAGGAAGATGAACATATCCTTAGCAAACTTGAAGCCAACGGACACAAGGTTCCACGGCATCACACCGGAGAAACCAAGTTATCCATTGGGGAAGATCAATCTCGACGTTCGGTTTGGAACCCGAGAAAATTATAGAATCGAGAAGCTGGAATTTGAAGTCGTGGATTTTCCATCGCGAGTACCACGCTTTGTTGGGACGACCAGCATATGCTAGATTTATGGCGGTACCACACTATACATACCTGTTGTGGAGATTGCCTGGACCAAAGGGACCAATCACGATTAAAGGAAGCTTCGCCTTAGCCGATAAGTGCGACAAGGATTTTCATCGGTTATCGAAACTTTCGGGATGCAAGCTGAGTATTTGGCGTCAAAAAGTATGACTGATTACGACGTACTACCAGACGTTGGAAGGCCAAATAAAGAATCAACTTTCAATACCGAGAAAAATTCTAAGGAGGTGCAGATTCACCCGACAGACCCGAAAAAGACGACATCTATCGCAAACGACATGGATATCGCATAGGAAAGCGCGCTCATCGAGTTCCTCCGTGAGAACTGGAAAATCTTCGCATGGTGTCCAGCTGACATGCCAGGAGTACCCAGGGAACTTGCCGAGCACCACCTAAACTTGGATCCATTAGCGAGACCAATCAAACAACCTTTGCGGCGTTTTTCGAAACCAAACCGCAAAGCTATGCTGTCAGAAATCAATCGACTACGAGAAGCTGGGTTTATCAAAGAGATATTCACAGAAGCCACATGGGTAGCAAATCCTGTGTTGGTGCCAAAGAAAAACACTAAGGTCCTTCGCATGTGCGTCGACTTTACGTGTCTCAATAAACATTGTCCAAAGGATCACTTTCCCCTACCGAGGATCGATCAAATTATCGACTCCACGAGCTGGATGTGAACGTCTTTCCTTCCTGGACGCATATTCTGGTTATAACCAGATCAGATTGAAAGAAGAAGATGAAGTAAAGACCGCGTTTATTACACCTTACGGCGTGTTTTGCTACGAAACAATGCCCTTTGGTCTAAAAAATGCGGGAGCAACATATCGAGAGGATGATGCGAAGTGTTCGGCGACACGGATTGGGAAAAACGTGCAAGTATATATCGACGATGTCGTCATAACGTCAAAAAAGGGGACAACACCGATCGAGGATCTCAAGGAAACTTTTGACAACCTCGACAAATTCTGCTCGAAGTTGAACCCGACGAAGTGTTCCTTTGGCGTCCCAGCAGGAGAACTTCGGGGTTTCTAGTCTCGGCAAGAGGGATTGAAGCAAATCCCGATAAAATACAAGCTATCGTAACAATGAGAAAGCCAACAAAGTTGAAAGAAATACAACAGCTAATTGGGCGAGTCGCAGCTTTGAGCAGATTCGTCGCCAGGCTGGGAGAAAAAGCATTACCATTCTACGCTCTGATAAAGCAAGGAGACAAATTCCAGTGGAACGAAGAGGCCGACAGAGCTTTCGAAGATTTGAAGCGCACAATCTCGACACCACCAATTTTGGTGGCACCGAAGGAAAAGGAACCTCTCGTGCTATATATCGCAGCCACACCCCAAGTGGTGAGCACGGTGCTAGTTGTCGAAAGAGAAGAAGAAGGAAAACTCTGTAGGATAACGTTGCATAGAAAACAAAAAATTTCCTACCGCGAACACGCAATCCAAGCCAAGATGCAATCTAGAAGACGGTAGCAACGAGGGGATGATCAAGACTAACCCTTGAAGAGATTCCAAAGCCTATAAGAGTAGGCTCTTATTGCTGCGGTAGACGATCACTTGCCGCTTGCAAAAGCGCGTAGAAGATCTTGATCACGATCGGTTCGGCGCCACGACCGAGCGGCACCTCCGTACTCGGTCACACGTTCGGTTGTTGATGAAGACGACGTCCACCTCCCCGTTCCGGCGGGCAGCGGAAGTAGTAGCTCCTCTTGAATCCGACAGCACGACGGCGTGGTGTCGGTGGTGGTGGAGAAGTCCGGCGGAGCTTCGCTAAGCGTGCGGGAACTATAGAGGAGAGAGGGGCGGCTA